>NC_081844.1:97571374-97876793 GCF_963259705.1 Myotis daubentonii | reverse complement strand
AAATCCAGCTCTTCACTCTGCAAGGCCGCGTAAGCGCCTCTAAATTCCAGACGAGTTGGCGGTTTGGGGCCGGCAGGAACCCTGGTTCTCAGAAGAACCGAACCGTGGAGGGTCGCCGTGCAGTCAAGGCCGACAACCGAGCTGGGCGCTAGAGACGACCCCGGGGAGTCCCAGCCGCAACCCCACGCCCCCGGCCCCTGGCCCTCGCCCGCCCCAGCCCCTGCCCCCGACCCCGACACCCCGGGACCCGGTCCCCAACACGCCTTTTTCTTTTTCTTCACCAGACCACCACCCTCCCCCACCCACCCGTCCCCGTCCCCGTCCCCGTCCCCGCCCCCGCCCGACCACTCACGACCTCTCCATCACCCACGTTAGGAGCCGCAGCCAAAATCTCCCACGACTCAGCCTTCAGCGGTCGCGCCGGCCCGGCGTTTGAACCACAACTCAAATTCCTATTGGCTCACCCGCCCAGTGGGCGGGACCGGAGTGGGGTGGAGACTCCCAGGAAGAACCAATGGGAAGAACCTACGCTCCTCAGGCTCCGCCCCGAAAGCTTTTTCCCCCAAGAAGATTACAGCTTGTGTCTTGGGAAGAAAAACAAAAATCAAACCACGTGACACTTTAATAATGGACTTTTAGGTGTGTTTTTTACTAACAGATAGAAGGGGAGTGAATATGGTCACCATTTGTTATGATATTAAGATACAGAGTTTTGTTTTGTTTTTCCTGAGACACTGGAGGGGCCAAGACGTTTTTAAATGAAAAGATTGTGAGGTTCAAAAAGTCAAGGCGAAGTGGCAGCTGAACTATTTGCCTAAAGTCTTCAACTAATCAACTATTTGTCCAGAGAGTAAATAAATACACCAGATCAAATTAAAAAAGAAGAGGTATCCTGGAGAAAAGGCATTATAGCCTTCAGGAAAATAACTGAGGAAAAATGGATACATAACAAACAGTTGTATTTCAATTAGAGATATAAAAAAATACATACATAGTCGGGTGGGAAAACAACCCATTAGGTCTAAAGAACACTAGCAGAACAGAATTAAAAATTAAGAAAAAATATAAGTACCGATAGATCAAACAGCAATATTTGAGTTATTCTGTTATGCTTGTGATTAAGAATGGACTGCTTATTCCCTCACTGAAGGCCTTTCCTCAATATTTCAGGCTAGGATGCTGTTTCTAGTACTGCAACAGAAATTTCTGGCTTAGGAACAAAATAATGATCCTAATGAATACATAATTCAGGCCTCCTTAAAAATTCTATAATAGGGACTGTCATAGATATGGTTCTCAATATATGCCGGCTCATCGGCTCTTCTTCCCTGGCATTTCAGGACCAAAATTGACCACGGAATGATTCAGTCACTAAACAAAAAATTATTGAATGCTGTTTAACACATCAAGAAGAAAGGATCCTAGCCCTAGCCGGTTTGTCTCAGTGAATAGAGCCTCAGCCTGCAGGGTCCCGGGTTCAATTCCAGTCAAGAGCACATGCCCTAGTTTCGGGCTCGATCCCCAGTGGGGTGCGTGCAGGAGGCAGATGATCAATGATTCTCTTTCATCATTGATGCTTCTATCTCTCTCTCCCTCTCCCTTCCACTCCAAAATCAATAAAAATATTTTTTTTTAAAGAAGAAGAAAGGATCCTAACTCAAGAAGGTGAAGAAAAGAGAGAGGACACAAAATGCATAGCCCTAGCTAGTTTGGCTCAGTAGATAGAGCTTGGCCTGCAGACTGAAGGGTCCTGGGTTCGATTCCAGTCAAGGGCACATGCCTGGATTGTGGGCTCAATCCCCAGTAGGGGCGTGCGGGACGCAGCCAATCGATGATTTTCTCTCATCATTGATGTTTCTCCCTCTCCCTTCCTCTTTGAAATCAATAAAAACATGCATGCTTTTATTACCCCTTCCATGTCCTGTCCTTTTTCTTTTGAACCCCCACCCCTTCCCTTATTTTTTCCCAGTATCACTTCCTACATATCTCAGCTCCATATTATATCAATGAGACACAAAAGCGTTGATTTTTAAAACCAAATCCATACAACACCTACAACTTTCAAGTGGGGGTTCTTTCTCCCAAGGTTTTTGGTTGCAAGGTTTATATTTCCCTAGGGTAAACCTTCCCCTTACAACAGGAAGCATTGTCTCCCAAGGTCATTCAGTAACTGAAAATGCCATAACCACCTCCTCTTGGAGTGACCACTGTTTCCTTACCAATGAGCCGCAGACCCACTTTGTTATTCCAAACGATTAGTGGGCTATCCAATTGACCCCTCCCTCACCTCATACGGGTACTTACATCCTAACCAACCCCAGTGTAGACTAATCCTGATTGACAAGCAGCGACCTTCCAGAACTGCTTCCTTAAACCCTCCTCAGAATCAGTCCTCCAGGGAGGAACCCAAACCCCACAAAAGATTCTTCTGGCTTGTCCAGCACATTCTACGATTCCTCTGGGAGATGAGCTCCCTGGCTTGTGCCTGGTGATTTGAACTTAATAGACCTCAACTCTTCCAAGTAAATTCCAGTAAATATTTTAAGAAGATAAAAAACAAGTGTGAGTGCTTCCTAGACTGTCAGGCTATTCTCTGACACTTTCCATTCCTTCATCTATTGCCCTGCAGAATCAAAACATTTACATTCCTAAACTCTAGACACTGCAAATTCTTAATAAGAAAAAAAAATGACATTGTAATGGGCTATCTTATTGAGGTAAGAATGTTAGCTTATTTTCACTTTTACCTTTTAAAGGAAAATAGGTTATTTTGGGGGGAAAAATTTAAATGTGACCAGAACAGATGGGACAAAAAATAAAAAATTCAACTGAGTAAATTTGAAGATCTAATTGGCTCTATTAAATGATTCGTGGATTGGGCAGCATCCCATCTAACAACTACAAGAGCATTGTGGAAGTTTTTATAGGAAGAAGGATGGAGCAAGGAGATATTAACAAAAACAAACGGTTTGTTTGGGGACCAGGACATCTTTTTTTTTTAAGGGGGTGGGGGACGCTGGAGGAAGAAGGGGGAGGATTTTTATCATGCAGATGGACTCTCTCTGTGGGGATCGTGGATGAACAGGGCCCTTGTGACAGACAACCTTACTTGTGCCTGAGGAAGGAAAGGGTGTCTAAGCTGCTGCTGGGACTTGATCAGTAACCAAGGGAACAGAAAATTCCTAACCACGCCACATATCCTCTCCAACAGTATCCATTAAAAAGAGAAATGCTTGTAGAAGGCAGTGACTGTTCTTTCTACATCCTGATAAAAATATAAACATAACTGCTTCCGAACCCTTCCCATAGCTCCAGATTCCAGTGCTGAATGACCCTTCCTTATCTGTATATTCTCTCCACCTGATGGAAAGCCATGACTCCTTGACTCTATGTAACTAACCAAAACAGCTGTATTCTTCTTTGTTCCCCCCTCTCCCGGCCTATATAAATATCCCTGAACTCTGCTCTCAGGCAATGTCCTCAGATGTGCCCAAATAAATCTCTTTTCCTAAGTCTGTAAAAGTTCAAGTCTTCTTTTTCTTGATATGCTTGATGAGAAAGTCCAGACTGAAAGAGATTACATTTCTGGGAAAGGTTGAAACTGCAATTAAATCCATTTGGAGGGAGTGGGAGGGGCATGGGGAAAGGAAGATAAGGCTGAAGAACTCCGGAAAATGGGTCGAAAGCTTCCAATTCATAAATATATCCTCATCGGGGAGACAAACGCCAAGCTGAGGAGGGAACAGGGAACGGGGACCTTGAAGGAAGCCGCCATCCTGAGCCTGGGACATGGGTCCAGTCAGACCAGGACTCTGTCTCCAGTTGTTTTTAAAGTAAAAATTATAAGATGTTATATCAGATTTTAAAGGCGTTTTGCTTTTTTTATTACGGCGAAATGATGTGCTGGATATATTGAGTTAAACAAAATATTGCAAAAGTAATCTTATCTGTTTCTATTGTCTTAATATGGCTACTGGAATGTTTAAAATGACATCTAGGGCTGGCATATTACTCTTGGACGACGTCGCATTGGGGGGGTTTTAAGCTTGGGTGGTGGGACGTGATATGAACAAATTAGGGTTTTGAAAAAAATATCACTACTGCGTGGACTACTGATTCAAGGGAGTGGGAAGAGTGGCAAAACTCGAGATCTCGCGAGACCAACTTCTCGGGATCCTGCGACCCAAAGAATTGTTACTGCGCATGTGTCCCGCGGTGGCTGCTGGGAAGCGCTGAGAACCGGAAGTAAACATTGACGTATTGGCTCTGTTTCAGTCCGGTGGTTTGGGGGTCCGCTGCGACAGGACTTGGTGAGGAATTATTTTGAGAACCTGGGTGGGAGGTTGAAGAGGCGAGCGGGAGCGGAACGGTGCGAGGGAGTGGGCCGGGCGGCGCGGGGATGGGAGGGGGAGTGGGCCGGGAGGGCGCGGAGACGGGTACAAGAAGAGGAAGGTGAAGCTAGGTCGGAGAACCCCGGAAAATGGGCCGGAAACTTCTAATTCTGAAGATATATCCTCAAGGGGCTGATGAGTATCAGGTTGAGGAGGGAACAGGGAAAGCGGGCCAAAAATGAAGCCTTAGACGTGATTCTGTGCCCAGTCAGATCAGGACTGTGTCTTTCGTGGTCTTTAAAATAAAAGTTAATGTCATTGGAGCTGCACTGCCCAGTATAATAGTTATTAGCTGCTTGTGGCTCGTAAGCACTAGAAATGTGGCTAGTCTAAGTGTAACATCCACATCAGATTTTAAAGACAGTTTATTTTTTTCTTATGGCGAAATGATATACTGGATATATGGGGTTAAGTAAAATATTGCAAAAGTAATTTTACCTGTTTCCTTCTATTGTCTTAATGTGACTACTGGAATATTTAAAATGACATGTAGTAGGAAAAAGTAGTAACACTACGGTGGTAGCATTGACAGTTAGATGAATATGGATATTCAGAAGGTGAAAATTTTTTTAATGATGAAATAGGTGTGGGGATTAGCTGGAACAAGTAAAGGGATGAATGGTGGTGTTTTTTATTAAGAGAGGAAACTGGAAGGAGACTAGATTTCATAGAGAAGATCATGAATTTGAATTAAGATTTGTTGAGTTTACGTGTCCCTAAGACCGCTAAGTGGAGATGCTGTGAAGTAAGCACTTGGAATATATGTATCTGAAGCTCAGATAAAAGGTCTAGAGTAGAGAAATAAATTGGAGCCAAGGTTGGAATGTAGCTACTAAAGCCTTGGAAATAGATGGGCTTGTCCACTAGTGGGGTTCACAGTGATGAAAGAGGCTCTTCGACTTGCAGAATCCAAAATTAACTAGGCAGGAATGGATAAACCTGCACAGGAGCCAGGAGAAGGAGCAAGAGGGGTCCAAGAAAAACCAGAAGAGTATAGTGTGCCATGAGCCAAGGGATAATACATAAAAGAGAAAGGGAACAGAACAGAAAAGAACGTCCACCTAGTAGTAACTCTTCAGAGTGGTAAGGGTTGGAAGCTAAATTAGAGTGGTTGAAAAGGGAAGTAGATGATCAAACAGAGGTAATAAATATAGATAACTCCTTTTTAAATATATATTTTTACTGATTTCAGAGAGGAATGGAGAAGGAGAGAGAGAGAAACATCAATGATGAGAGAGTCATTGATTGGCTGCCTCCCACAGTCCCCACACGGGGGGATGGAGCCCGCAACCCAGGAACATGCCCTGAGCTGAAATTGAACTGTGACCTCCTCATTCATAGGTCATCATTCAACTACTGAGCCATGCCGCTGGGCTAGATAACTCTTTTTTTTTTTTAAATATATTTTATTGATTTTTCACAGAGAGGGAGGGAGAGAAATAGAGAGTTAGAAACATCGATGAGAGAGAAACATCAATCAGCTGCCTCCTGCACACCTCCCACTGGGGATGTGCCCACAACCAAGGTAGAAACATCGATGAGAGAGAAACATCAATCAGCTGCCTCCTGCACACCTCCCACTGGGGATGTGCCCACAACCAAGGTACATGCCCCTGACTGGAATCAAACCCGGGACCCTTCAGTCCGCAGGCTGACGCTCCATCCACTGAGCCAAACCGGCTTTGGCTAGATAACTCTTAAGACATTCAGTCTTTAAGGGTAATAAAGATCAGACTCTGTTTAAGAGTTTGTGTGGTAGAAAAGTTTAACATTTATGTAGAGAGGAATTCAGGAATGTATATGAGAGAGTCTTATGAAATTTTAAATCTGTGTCTTTGTCTCTCCATTTGTAAATTAGAATTGAGGGAGTAACTACTACAGTGGAGATTTTTATTTACGGGAAAGAAAACCTTCCCTTACAAATACTATGAAAGAATAAGAATATATGAAACTTTATTTATAACTCACAGTATGTGTTATTAAGATATACTTTTGATAGTTTCACTGATGAACTCATGAAGGCCTAGTTTATACTAATACAGATTTCTTCCCTTTTAAAGAGGAGGCCAGATAACAATGGCGGCTGCAGCTGTGGACACAGTTAATGCCGCCCCCGTGGCAGGGTCCAAAGAAATGAGTTTGGAGGAACCAAAGAAGATGACCAGAGAGGACTGGAGAAAGAAGAAGGAGCTAGAAGAACAGCGAAAACTGGGTAATGCTCCTGCAGAAGTTGATGAAGAAGGAAAGTAAGTAAATTTTTGTATGATCTTTTCATTCACAATTCAGATTCATGTCTAACTTTATCAATTCCTCATCCTTTGGCAGGAAGCTATTTTTACCATTTACGTCATGTTTGTGTTATTTATTTTATCAAACTGGTGTAAGGTTTAATAATCAAGTAATATTGAAGGATTTATAATGAATGGCTATAGTCCATTTCAACCCTTCCCACTCCCTGCCCCACTGTAAAAAAGTGACTAATTATAAATCTTTGTATTTTTGAGTTTTTCTGGCTGGTACCTACACATGTCTAAATAATATACCTAACCCATTATTTTAATCAACTCTAAGATATTACTAGTTTACCTCTTTCTCTGATACAAGATTTATCTCACTAAAATACATCTCTCTTCTTCCTTCATTTATATCACTGTTCTTAATTTATTTGTGGGAAATTTTTCACTCTAAATTATTTTTTATTGTTTTCTTTTAATTATTTAAATTATGTTATAGAAATATCAAGTGTATCCTTTCCCACCCCACCCCCCACTGCAATATCTCTGTTCTTAGATTCTGTATAGGCTATCTTTAGTAATTTGTAATATCAAATATTTTCGCACTTTATTCTTTTAAAAAAAAAATCTTTTTTTTTATTACAGAGACATCAACCCTCATATTCCTCAGTATATTTCTTCAGTGCCATGGTATATTGATCCATCAAAAAGACCTACTTTAAAGCACCAGAGACCACAACCAGAAAAACAGAAGCAGTTCAGCTCATCTGTTGAATGGTATAAGAGGGGTGTAAAAGAGGTATGTAGGCATCCTGTATATATCCCGGTAGAAATGGAGATTAAGAACTTAATATAACAACCTTTAATACAATACTATATAAAATAGCAATAGCTTATATAACCTTCCATCTGGTATTAAAATTCACACATATGACATTAGCTTCTGTATTTTATTTTATAAATTTTAAATTGCTAAAGTCCTTAAACTTTCTCATTTATAAAAGTATAGGAGACTCCTATTGCTTCTTGGCCTTTTGGCTAAGATCAAGTGTAAAAGTATAGGAGACTCTTAACTGGTTATCCTCTTCATAACTAAATCAACTCATCAGACAATATAATGAGAGCGAGTGTTATTTCTAACTTATTCAGATAAATGAAATATTTCCTTTGTTTTTCTTTACATTCATTTATAGAATTCCATAACTACTAAGTATCGCGAAGGAGCGTGTGAAAATTGTGGGGCCATGACACACAAAAAGAAAGACTGCTTTGAGGTAAATTCACCTTTGAGAATTGTGGAAACTGTTGTCTGGGTCTTTCTTTCTTGATTCCTTATCAGAAAGCTTGATTCTATTTTTCTAAAATTATCTAAACTTAGCTACCAGTTAGATAAAAATTAATTTGTGTGACATAGTTCAACATTATCAAGTTTTTCTGCTGGAAGACTAACTGGTGATTTAAGAACTAGACAATAAAGTCCCATGGTGTATGTTCATACCTGCTCTGTAAAGATTATAGGAAGTTTTCCTCTGGGCTACAGGTACTTAGGGAAAGATGTAATCTTATTCTGTTTTCCAGAGACCCAGGCGAGTTGGAGCAAAATTTACAGGAACTAACATAGCTCCAGACGAACATGTCCAGCCTCAGCTGATGTTTGACTATGATGGGAAGAGGGATCGGTGGAATGGCTACAATCCAGAAGAACACATGAAAATTGTAGAAGAATATGCCAAAGTTGATCTGGTGAGCAAAATTCCCTGTTTTCCTAGTATCCTTAAAGGATGAACATATTGCTCTACCACTAATTCAGCTCCTCTATTTTTCAAGCCTTCAAGCAGTTTAAAAACAGAGGCATTTTTATGTAAGCTTAATTGAATAGTGAACATAAACAGTGTACTGGCCCCATTTAGTAGCAATTTCTTTTTATTTGATTCTGTGTTGTCCTTTACTCCCTGACTTAGGTTGTAAAAAAAAAAAAATACTGGAAATGTGAGAACAGATTAGTGTCCAGGCTTTTGGCTTTTTGAGGTTATAAAATTGGTTCCCATACTGTATCTTGCCCAGAGCCTATTTTACAGTTGTCTCAGAGCATTTAGAGGGTGGTAGAATGGGAACTAAGATAACCTGTTTCAGAAAATTGAATTTTTCTTTAACTAAACTTCAATTTTCTTCTGTTATGTTTTCACCTACTCATCCTCATTCTTTAAAATCCATAGTCACACTGCCTTTTTATTTTTCTAAGGGGGAGATAACATTTAAGAATCATGGGATTTCACATAATCTGAATTTTGTCTTTTCTTGAACAGTGAAATACATGGAAATACTGGGCCTGCCTGACAAGAGTCAGTCAGGGAGTCAGGTGGCAACTGCCCCTTTTAGATAGGGCTTGCTCTCTGCAGTTTACCACAGGTGCTGTCTGGCTCAGTTTCCATTCATGCCTACTTCAAACAGGAAGTAACTCCTATTCCTTAGAGAACCATAAGTCTGGAGCTCCAGGAAATCTCAGGGATGACCTTGTCCACTGAGCTTTTCTGAAAACAATAAACTTACTCTCTTTAAATATATTACAAGATTTAAATGTTCATTTGAATGTTGTAAGTAAATTGCAAATGTTTTTTTTCTTTTTTTTGGTCAGGCAAAACGAACACTGAAAGCCCAGAAACTCCAAGAAGAATTAGCCTCAGGAAAGTTAGTGGAACAGGCTGTAAGTAATAAAAATGATCAATAAAATTTCAGATCTTAGTAAAAAAGAAAATTGAAACAAACATTTAATTTAGTCCCGCCCGGTATTCCTCAGTGGTTAGAGTGTCAGCGCTCACACCAAATGGTTTCAGGTTCAGTTCCTACTCAAGGGCATGTACCTAGGTTGCAGGTTTGATCCCCAGGTCCCCAGTCAGGGTGGTTGCGGGAGGACGCCAATTGATGTGTCCCTCTCTTCCTCCTATTTCCCTTCCTCTCTCTCTAAACATATCCTCTGGTGGGGATTAAAAGAAAAACTATTTTTAATACTGCAAATCACATTCTTGTATATACCTCTTTATATAATTGACATATTGTTTGTTTATGATAAATTCCTAAAAGTGTAATTGTTGATGCAGTTAATATGTTTATTTAAAATTTTGATGACCTGTCACTTAGCTTCCATTCAGAAAGGCTATATGATACATATATAGTAATATACTATATACACTAGAGGCCCAGTGCACGAATTCGTGCACCGGTGGGATCTGGCCGGCCCGGTTGGGGGGAGGGAACGCAGGAGGTTGGCCGGCTGGCCCCACCCGCTGGTAAACTCCTGGTCAAGGGGACAATTTGCATATTAGCCTTTTATTATATACTAGAAGTCTGATGCGCGAAATTCGTGCAAGAGTAGGCCTTCCTTCCCCCAGCTGCCAGCACCGGCTTCCCTCTGGCACGTGGGACCCGGGCTTCCCTCGCAGCCTCAGCTTCATCTGGGAGGACGTCCAGAAGGACGTCCGGTCTAATTAGCATATTACGCTTTTATTATTATAGAGGATTTCTTTTTTTCACTCTTATTTATTGATTGATTGGTTTTAGAAAGAGAAAGGAGAGAGAGAAAGAAAAACATCAATTTGTTGTTTCACTTATTTATGCATTTATTGGTTGATTCTTGTATGTGCCCCGACTGGGGATCTAACCCACAACCTTGGCATATCAGGACAATGCTCTAACCAACTGAGCTACTCAGCTGGGGCCCACATACACTTCTATGCTCCACTACTAATGCTATAAGGTATTCTGTTTAACTTTGAATTATTTTAAATGAACATGATGAAATACTGACTACTTTGCTATAGGTGTTCTGTGGAGTCAGAAAATCCTGAACAATTGCTAATGAAGAAAGTGTGTCTCTGTACCAAAGATTTCATACTCTCCTTAAATCCCAATATGGTGTTACTTCAGTAGATTTCTTCATGGCCTAAATTTTATAAGAGGCTCTTTGGGCTCTAAAAATACTTTTTACATGATCCTAGTAACATTTTCTTTTTGGACTTGGTAGAAAACTAGTGAGGTATAATGAAAATGGTATGTCTAAGATTAACACATATGAAATGAATATTTCTTGGGTACATTGGTCATTTTAATCTTTCTATTTCCTTTGTGTGATTATAATTTTACTAGAGGCCTGATGCATGAAATTTGTGCAAGGGCCTTGACCCCGCCTGCCACAGCTGGGGGCTCTGCCTCTGCCGCCTCTGCCTGGGCCCCCGCCCACTACGGCTTTGTCCGGAAGGAAGAACGTCCGGTCTAACTCGCATGTTACACTTTTATTATTATACATATCAACAAAAATTCTCTAGAAATTTTCTGGCTTCTAATAAGATAAACTATTCACAGGGACATACTTGTATTAATAACTATGTGCTCATTATAAGAGAAATATGAGAATTTGTTCAGTTAGAGTTATTATATTACCTTATGTTTTTAAAGTGTTAAATAATCAATAGGCTTAATAGAATAAAATACATGTTTTTCCTTCTGTCATAATGCAGAATTCTCCAAAACACCAGTGGGGAGAAGAGGAACCAAATTCTCAAATGGTAATGAATATTTGCCCTATCTGAGTATACGTTAAATGTTTCCATTTCTGATGGCTAATATAATAATACCATTATTACTAATTATATTAACACAATTAATAATAGCCTTAAAGAACACAAGTGAATAAGGGTATGGTTAAAGGGAAATGAAAGGAAAACAACTAAATGCTATTCTTTTTTTCTTACTATTTTTTTTCCTCTCCCTCTTTCAGGAAAAAGATCATAATAGTGAGGATGAGGATGAAGATAAATATGCAGATGATATTGACATGCCTGGACAGAACTTTGACTCTAAGAGACGGATTACTGTTCGGAATCTCAGGATTCGAGAAGATATTGCAAAAGTAAGCCTGGCTAACTTAATGTACACATTCAACAAATATTTGTCTTCCCAGCTTAAATTTTACCTACTTGTCTGATATCTGGGCAGTATGTGGGTAATATAGTCAGTCATTCCAAAATTAGGTATCATTCTGGTTTTTTCTCTTCATCTGTGGCCCCAGAATGCATTCACATATATAATTGATTGTGATCAACTTCAGGAAATTTTAGTGTTGGGAGTAAATGTTAATGCAGCCTTCAAACTTTTTTATTCTAGTATTTGCGGAATTTAGATCCAAATTCTGCTTACTATGATCCCAAAACTAGAGCAATGAGAGAAAATCCCTATGCCAATGCAGGAAAGAATCCAGATGAGTAAGTATTGAGTTAAATGTACAGATTCCGGGTGGGGGGGGGGGGAGGCCTGTGTGTGTGTGTGTGTTAACCGGGCAACATATGCATAGCCCATGGACACAGACAATAGTGTGATAAAGGCTTGAAAGGGGCAGGTGTAGGGAGGAGGGAGTCAATGGGGAAAAAAAACAACAAAACAAAGGGGAGATTTGTAATACTTTCAAAAATAAATTTTCAAAAACCACTCAAAACACCCAAAAAAGTATAGATATCAAGATAATACTGAATCTGAATTAAAATGAACATTATCTATGATTGGATCAGAAAAGAGTTAACTTTCCTTAAAGAAATCAATCTCTGAAACAATTTTTTTTTCCAATTTTTATTTACAGAGTGAGCTATGCAGGAGACAACTTTGTTAGATACACAGGTGATACCATTTCAATGGCTCAGACACAGCGTAAGTATTTGCTCCTTTGTCAAGGCATTTTATATCAGCCCATAAGAAATTTGGGGGCATTTTAAAAACACCATAGAGCTGACGACTTATTAAGATGTTTTTAATTGCCCTAGTGTTTGCATGGGAAGCCTATGACAAGGGATCTGAAGTGCATCTGCAGGCTGATCCCACCAAACTAGAGCTCTTGTATAAGTCCTTCAAGGTCAAAAAAGAAGACTTCAAAGAACAGCAGAAAGAAAGCATCCTGGAAAAGGTACTTTTGACTAAAATGTTAAAGAAAGTTTCTTAAAGATAAATGACCAGTAAATAACCACTTGATCTACATTTGAAATACAATCCAAAGAGAGTCCCTTTCAATACATCAGGAATAGTACTTTCTTTCCATTGACTTAACCATTTGGCAAGTAATATCAGTATAGCCGTGTCCCTGAGTTTTGGTAGCAAAACAAACACCCCAAGACTTAGTAACTTAAAAATGCACTTTTTTTTTTTTTTTTTCATGAATCTGTGTATCAGCTGGATCTCCTGGTCTGGGCCTGCTCATGTGAGGCTGGATGGTCTAGAATGGCCCGACTCTGATCTCCAGCAGGTAGCAGGCAGGTTGTCCTAAGGGGGCTCATCTTTGCCCCACCTGGGCTCTCCTCTAGAAGGCTAGTCCAGCTTCTTTCCATGGCATTCTCTGGGTACCAGAGACTAGTCACAGAAAAGGTATGCCCCAGTGCATGCGTGATTTCCAGGCCTTTGCATGCATCACATTTGTCAGTTTTCCATAGGTCACAACAAGTAATGTGGCCAAGCCCAGATTCAAGGAATGGAGAAACAGACTGTCTCTTCAGGGAAGGAGCAGCAAAGTCATGTGGCAAGCGGGCACGTGTACAGGATAAGAGCAATGTACTAGTGTAGCCACAGTCAACAGATAAATAGCAACTGAGACATCTTGTATTTGCCTATGAAAATTTGGTAGCATTTTTTTTTCCACTGTGTTTTGTATAACAGGGCCTATAAAGAATGTTTCTTTAATCTTTCTGATTGGAAATAAACCCATCAGTAGAGAGTTAAATGCAAATCTTTATTGTAAAATGTGTTTAACAATGTTCAATTTTTTTAGTATGGCGGCCAAGAACATTTGGATGCCCCTCCAGCTGAATTGCTTTTAGCTCAGACAGAAGACTATGTGGAGTACTCACGCCATGGGACGGTCATTAAAGGGCAGGAGCGGGCTGTCGCCTGCTCCAAATACGAGGAGGATGTGAAGATCCACAATCACACGGTACGTGTTAAGCCAGAACCATTCTGTGTCCTTGTTGGAATTATGCTCTGGATTGTATTTTTATATTATGACTTCATTATTGAATCATTGCTGTGCTTTTCTTTTTTATACATTTTTAAGTTTATGAATTTTTTCCAAAAAATAGAAAAACTGTAAAAGAATACTCTTCTACTCACCTATATACCCACCACCTAGATTCAGAGTTTTTTTTTACATGTTGCCATATACATGCTTCGTCCAGGCGTGTGTGCGTGTACACATACGAAAATGTGTGTGTGTGTGTATTTTTTTTACTGAAACATTTGGAAATTACACATACCATGACAGTTCACCTATAAACACAATATTATGTAGCTCTTAAAATTAAGGATATTCTTTTTTGTAGCTACATTACCAATTCAGAACATTGACATTAGCTCCTTAATATCATCTAATCTCTTGGCCTTATTCACATTTTTCAAAATACATTCAAAAATGCCTTGAAATAGCTCTTTGGAGTTTTATTTTATTTTAGTCAGAATCCAGTCAAAATTTATTTTGGTTGTTACGTCTCTTTTTTTCAGAGTGTATCTTTCCTTTTTCATAACAGTGATTCTTTAACAGAGCAGGCCAGTTATCTTGTAAACTGTCTCATATTCTGTACTTGACTGGTTTCTAGTGATACTATAACTTTTCCTCTATTTCCTGTATTTCCTATAAATAGGAATTCAGACTTAAAGGTTTAATTAGATATGTTAAATATTTTGACAAGGACACTTCGTAGGTGATACAGAATTCTTTATATTACATCTCTTTATAAAGCTTATAAGGTCACTTGCTGTACTCTTGAAACACCCAAGCTACAGTTGGCTCTCTAAGTTAGGGGTTAAAAGTTTAACTGCCTGGAGGAGCCAGGCTGGTAAACATACATCAGTGAAGTGAGCCAGGCACACTGTACAAAGTAGAGAGCACAAACCCTGTCTAGTAGGACCATTCACTGTTCAACAACAGCCAGTTCTTTCCAAGCAGGAATGTGGGTCCAGGATTTCCTAGTCCTTAAATTTTTAGGGGAAGTCATATATCCAAATTTTTTAATTTGTTTTGGGAATGAAATATAAGAGCACTGTCCTGTAATGCCTGCTTCTCACACTTGAGGTCGGGCCAGCCTTTGCTTGTTAGCTAGCCCTGGAATCCCTATAATTTTCCTTCCAAATTACCTTTAAAGGGACTGTATTTTATACTTCTATCAACAGTATGTGAGAGTCCCTAGTTCAGGTTCCATTTTAGGTAACATCTCTCTTTCTCTCTTTGTAGCATATCTGGGGATCTTACTGGAAAGAAGGCCGATGGGGATACAAATGCTGTCACTCTTTTGTCAAGTATTC
Source organism: Myotis daubentonii (assembly GCF_963259705.1). NCBI lineage: Eukaryota > Metazoa > Chordata > Mammalia > Chiroptera > Vespertilionidae > Myotis > Myotis daubentonii. Next base: position 97,861,837 of record NC_081844.1, on the reverse strand, counting down.
CTATTGCACTGGAGAAGCTGGGAAGGAGATTGTTGTAAGTAATTGTCCTCTAGTTCTTACCATTGTAAAACAACAAAATCTCCTAAGTCAACCCTTTGTGAAACATATATATCCTCATGCTTCAAATTTCAGCTTTTTCTTACATGATTCATAACTGTGATACTCAAGTCTAATTACATGTATTTCCCCACAGAATTCAGAGGAATGTATTGTAAATGATATAACTGGAGAAGAATCCGTGAAAAAACCTCAAACCCTCATGGAGGTAAGTCTATCATAATTTGTCCTGAGTTTTTAAATCTCTGAGGCAGGACTTTCAAACTTGCAGTAGAGCTTTGTTTTTGCATTAAAAACACTATCTTTTAATCCTCCCTGTCAGATACATCAGGAAAAACTAAAAGAGGATAAAAAGAAGAAAAAGAAGAAGAAGAAGAAGCATCGAAAGAGCAGCTCAGATAGTGATGATGAAGAAAAGAAACATGAAAAACTGAAAAAGGTACTTTGTGAAGTCTAAATAGTAAAAGTGACACCAATATTCATTAAAAATGAAGAAATGAGCTCCTCTTCTGGGTGATTTGCTCGTGTCACCTTGTATCAGGTCTAGAACGAGAAGGAAGATTTTGTGTGTCTCCGTATTGCCTGCTTCTTGGAATATTTGACAAATACACTAAAGCACGGGGGAAAAAATGTGCCTTGTAATTTTAGAGTTATTAACATGTTTCCTTCGAGCTCTATAGCCTGTAAGTTTCATCAACTCCTTGGGAGAAGTCAGAGTTGCATTCTTCACCAGAAGCATCATTTGTGGGCTTCTGCCAGTAAAATGAACATCATTCAGTTTTTGCTATTAAGTAAAAGTTCTTTTTTTTTTTTATTAACCCTTTATTTTACTAGAACAATTTTAGATCCAAGTAAATTGAGCAAAAGGTATAGCTATTTCCTATAATAACACATTTATAGCCTCCCATATTATCAACATCCCCCACCAGAGTAGTACATTGTTAAAATTGATGAAACTGTATTGATGCATCATAATCACCCAACATCTATATAGGTTTCAAGTGTACAATACTATAATATATCATCTGTATATTGTATTGTGTGTTTACTGCCCCAAGTCAAGTCTCCTTCCATCACCACTTACCCGCGCCCCCTCCCCTTCATCATCATAAGTAAAAATTCTTTAAGATTGAAAATACTGTAGAATGGTTGGGGCTCTATGAAAATAATCATATGAGCCAAATAGTGATTAGTTGCAGCTTGATAGAGGAAGAGCTGACTCCCAAGCCCTTTCAGGTAATCTAGGTTTTTGATGTAGCAGTTCATATTCAGTGGAATCTTTTGGTTTTCTGCCACTTTGGAACAAAAGAGAACTGATGTAGAGCCATGGCACTCATGTTTTCTCTCTTTCTGCAGGCACTGAATGCAGAGGAGGCCCGCCTTCTTCATGTCAAGGAGCTCATGCAGGTTGATGAGAGGAAACGGCCTTACAATATCCTGTATGAAACTCGGGAACCCACCGAGGAGGAAATGGAGGCCTATAGAATGAAGCGTCAGAGGCCGGATGACCCCATGGCCTCTTTCCTTGGACAGTAGTTACTAGTTGCAGATGGTCATTCATGATAAACACAGCTGAAGATATATTTTTTTCAGCTTCTTGCCAGTGATTGTAGATGGACAAGTCAAGTGTCTGCTGATCTTACTGCCTGACTTTAATAAAGCCTCCAGAAGTCTAATAGTAAATTCATTCCTTTCCATGCTGAAGGAATAGAAGAAAAACGAGGAGGAGGTACATTAAGAGCAGATTAAGATTTTTATTTCCAATTTTATATTAGTGAAATGGAAAGAGGCCCTGGCTGGCTTGCTCAGTATATTTATATCTTTTTGTCTCTGTGCCCACCCCCCCACCCCCATCTTCCACTCAATAGTTAAGTCTTAAATTTTATTTTTAACGGTAGATTAATTTTTCTTAAAACTAGGGCTTCATTTTTTTTTAAATTGCTAGTAACTATAATTATTTTATAGTCATTTGTTTTTTGCTTTCTAATGTTTTCCTGGTTTGCAATTTAAAAAAATTCTATCTGAAAGGAAATTTATAGAGCATGTGAATAACTTTATCCACTTTGGTGGTAATTCTGTTTTTCACTCATTTATAAAATTTTGATTTTTAAAATGCTTTTTAATGTCTTACACCCAGAACTAAACGTGTTAGCCTTTGAATGGAAAAATAGCTGTTTTGTCATTCTTGAGTCAGAGTTGACCAATCAGTGTTAGGTCTCTTACCATTCTATATAATAAAAGCATAATATGCAAATCTACCGAATGGTGGAATGAGCGGTCGCTATGATGCGCACTGACCTGCACTCAACACAGGAGCTGCCCCCTGGTGGTCAATGCACTCCCACGAGGGAGTGCTGCTCAGCCAGAAGCTGGGTTCACGGCTGGAAGTGCAGAGGTGGTGGCGAGGGCCTTTCCCACCTCCGCTGCCCGCAGGCGGTAAGGAGTGAGGGGTCCTGGACTGCGAGAGCCCCGGACTGCGAGAGGGATGTCTGACTGCCAGCTTAGGCCCAATCAGGTGGACATCCCCTGAGGTGTCCCAGACTGCAAGATGGCGCAGGCGGGGCTAGGGATACCCCTCCCTCCCCCCAGTGCACAAATCTCATGCACTGGGCCTCTAGTTTTGGATATAAACGTTTAGACACAGAAATCCTTTCCTTTATCCTAGAGGATATTCTTCGTGATACTATATTTTGTTTTAATTGTGATTGCTTTTATGTAACAATCATGAATACTAAATTTGATTTTAAAAGCGTATAGAATTTCCTTGTACCTAATCTTTGTAGCCAGCAGGTGTCACTGTAAAATTTGCAAAAGCAAAACCTAAAGTTAACGGTTTCTTCAAAGAATTATAAGGACAGCTTGTAGGGCTACTCGCAACTGCAAATGCCATGATCCTCAAGCCTCTTTTTAGAACATTGTGAAAATACAAGGAGAACAGGGTCTGTGAAAAAAAAAAAAACTAGTTAAAACCTTTGACATGAGAATATTGACTTTTAACACCTCGTTGGATTTTCTGAGCTACCAAAATCCACTAGGATACTGCATTAAGTTAGCATCTTAGAAATAATTCTGGTGGGAGAGTAACTGAATTGTCAAGTACTATGGATATCTGCATGGTATCTAGATTCAGGCTGGCATAAAATTAAAACAGCAATGCAAATAGATCTAATTCTTGCCCACTTTAAGAATGTCAAAAGTTCATTTTTTCATATTCCTACTTTAATGTAGGATAGTTCAGCATAAATCTGAGATTGGTGTTTATTTTTTATCTTATTTACCTTCTGTTAATAAAGATTTATAATTGAGAATACTTAACTATGAATGCTTTGTAGCATTATTTCAAATATTTTGTAGAAAACTGGTTGCTGATAGGGCTCCAAGGAAACCTGTTTTAGCTTATGTGAGTTTGAATCAGAAATTTTCAGGGTTCTTTAACTCAATAAAAAAAAAATGTGACCTATCCTTTCTGGGCCTCTGTCCCCTCGTCTGTGAAGCCTAATTTACTCTGATTTTAGGAAGAATTCTGTAATATCTGAAATCATGTCTTATTTCTGTTTCAATTCAGAAAAAAAGGTGATACCCAAAATATTACTCAACATAATGTGCTTTGATTTTATCAAAAATAGCTGCTTTTTGATAGCTGCTTTTTGAGTGCTGGCACTCTGCTGTAATTTTCATATATAACATCTCCTCAAAAGAACGGCATGGGGCCCTGGCTGGTGTGGCTCCTTGGTTAACGTGTCACCCCCTCCCACACATACACATACACACTGAAGGTTCGTGGATTTGATTCCTAGTTAAGGCCACGTACCTGAGGTTGCAGGTTCAATGCCCAGCCCATCCTGAAGCATGCAGGAGGCAACCAATCAAGGTGTCTTTCTCACGTCAATGTTTCCCTCCCTCCCTTCCATTCTGTCTAAAATCAATGGGAAAATATCCTGGGGAAAGATTAACAAAAAAGAAAGAAAACTGCATTGGGTAATGGATGGTATCCCTACAATAAGCACTTTGGCTTAATGAATCCAAGTCATTTGCTCAGCAACCAACAGTTCAAAGTGTTGGCCCCAGGACAGGAAGCCAGGTATCTCTGATTCCAAAGCCAACTCTTCTCTAGTATTTAAGTTCCTGGTTCCTGGGCCAGGAATGCTATCTGTTGCAATTTCTTCCATTAACAGAAACCTTGAGCAGGCCCTCAGTCTTGACCAAGTTCACCCTCGGCACCTGAAAAGGATGCATCTGCCCCACACTGGAGCACTTGCTAGTCCCCCAGCCTTGTGGGATGCTTCCGACATGATTGACTATCCAAAAATCGAAATGTCATTTCCTGAAGAATTCTGGATGAAAATACCATCCAAATAAGAAAGAGGGTTATAATTGGGTCTGTGGGGGTTTTTTTAAAAATATATTTTTATTGATTTTGGAGAGGAAGGAAAGGAGAGAGAGAAACAACAATGATGAGAGAGAATCACTGATAGGCTGCCTCCTGCACGCCCCCCACGGGATGGAGCTGGCAACCCCGTTCTATCCACTGAGCCAAACTGGCTAGGGCTGGGTTTGTTTAAACAATGCTTTCTAGTTTCTGTGATCTAGCTTTATTACTTTAAAGTTCGATTTAAGAGAAGTATAAATAAAAATCTTTAAGATAGAGGATAATTCTCAGGAAATTCATCCACACTCGAATTTATGGAAGGAGTGGGGTGACCAGCGTGGGCAAGAGGACCTAAGCTCTGTCCCGTTTGCCTGAAAGTTTGATTTGGGAGTATAATGAGCCTCCTCTAATTCGTCACTGATTACACGTAGAAAATGGTAAATTATTAGAGCTTTACAAGTTCAAAGCTTGACACGCTATAAAATTTTATTTCCAGTGCTCTGAAGAACTGTGTAGACTATACACTGCCTGCCATTCTTTAGACTCTACTTTTCTGGCACATACAATACACACAAAATTTCCAGCTCCACGTACACAGCCTAAAAAAAGAGGGGGGGGGGAAGGTGGGGGGGAGGGGGACGGCCAGCGCGCATGCTCCTTACCGGAGCCAGCCCGGCCCTCAGCAGGTTGCTAACGCGCCTGCGTGCCCGGAGCCGCCTCGCCCAGTCTGCGGGGCGGGAAGCCACCGCAGGACCCGGATGGAAGCCCGGAGCGGCTGGGGCGGAGGTGGCGGCGGGGCGTCTGTGTCAGCCGGGTTCCTGCTCCGGGTTCACACCTAAGGAACCGCCGCCTGGACTGGTTCCGGCGCCCAGAGGCTTGGGCCTTAGACTAGCGGACAGTGACCTGGGGCCTGAAACGGGCGTCTCCGAGAAGCCGCAGCGTCCGTAATAATAGCACCAACAGGTCCTTTCTACCACTTCCGAGCTGCGTGTGCTTTCCGCGCATGCTCCGTACTAGACATCCCAGCGACCCTCCCAGGTAGGTACTATTGTCAGCCCAGCCCCAGCCCCAGCCCCAGCCCCAGCCTGTGGGGGACAAAGCCAGGACCGCAGGCTTTTGCCTCTGGAGCGTTTGCTCGTCCCTTTTCTCCTGGCTATTTGCTTTTAACTATAAAATGAAATGATTTAAATCCTCTGCCTGCCCAGACACCCGCACCTCCCGCGGACTCGCATAGACTGATAGAAGTTGAATGGAATTTGGTTTGGAGTTTCAGGTTTACAGCTGTACTTTGGTGTTGTCACTGCTGAGATATGTATGTGTTAGCATTCCCCAAATATTTCTGTTATGTGACTGTCCACCTTTTAACTGTTTTTTTTTTCTCTCTCAATCGTAATACTTTTTCATATCTACCCTTCTGCTTCAAAAACCTGAAAAAAAAAACATTCTACTTCGTTATATCAGATCTCTCGTTTTGAATCTCAAAAGAAGTCTGTGTTGCAGAATTTTGGAAACTTTGGGGATCACTTATATTTACCTGGGAAATAAAATTGTTTCTAAGGTATATTTGAGCCTACCTTTGTGTTGTACCTTTGCTCATTGTTCAGGAGGGGAAAAAGAAAGGAAGTTGTCATCAATTCAGAAAACTTAAATGCGTATTAAAGCGTTTAGGCTGTTTACTTAGCAACCTAGAACACCTGCCAGCTAGAGACTGGCCCCAACGGTGCTTTTCATTCCTCTCAGTGGGACTGCATAGTAGGATCTGTATCAGAATCGCCTGGACAACTTCCTTTTTGATTCTTTTCTCTTATTCTGGAGATGATCTATTAGTTCTAAGGTAGGACATGGGTATGTATACTTTCAAAGGGGATCCCAGTGATTTTGATGGGCACCTCTTGTTAGAGATTACTGTTCTAGTTACTCTTCGCAAGGATGATCTAAAAATGCTTATTTAGAACACAGATTCTGGGCCCCTGTTCCAGAGCGGGAGAATGGGAATCTCCAGGGGCGACGCCCAGGAACCTGCATTTTAGCGCGAGACTTAGATGATTCCTCCATTTACTAAACTGGAAAACCACTGCCTTGGATTAAGCCACATCTTAGAAATGCTGTTTACTTTGTTGTTGTGGCTTTTCTTAACTGCCTTTACTAAGTGATAGTTACATGAAAAAGCATCATGAGATTGCTCGTAATGAAGAGAATGAGAGAAATTTTTCTGAAGTCTTGGTAACAAGAATAGTTGTGTTTCTCCTAAGCAAATTGTTTTGCTTTTCTCTATAAACAGTATGAGTCACGTTACACTTTAGCAGCAGGAATCTCTGAGCCAAATTTGTGCCCTGCTTCCATGTGGAGAAAGGCTTACTCAGAACTCTAAGAAATTTTCTGCTTAAGTTGGAGTCAAAGCCACTCAAGGATCAAGTGGTTTTACAGACCTGTTTAGTCCTTAACTATTAAAAAGAAATAGCCACCTGTCAAAATATCTGCCCTTTCTTAAAGTATTTAGTGAATTATTTCCTTCTCTATTCAGTGCTTCATAACAGGGGTGTGCATACATTATTGGCCCAAGATGGAAGGAGTGGGTCGTAGTGAGATGCCCTTTTCTGGGAGAACAAAATGTACCAGATATGTTTGGAACATACATCTTTGAAAACAAATTAAGCCGTAACTGCAGTTCACCAGTAGAAGACTTAAGGGTATTCACAACTTGCATAAACCCAAACCTCCCATATATAACTTGCTGGCAAGCCACATATTCCAGGACTTTAGCTGTGAGTTTTAGCTTTCAGTTGGACTCTCATGCCGTCATGGCTTACTTTGAACTGACATCTATCTTACAGGATATTTCTTGACATGAACACAGATTGACAGGGTGGCATGTAATGTGGCATTGTTTTAATTTGGTTAGCCACTGATTTTTAATGCGTGGGTTATATTTTACTCCCAAAGCAAAATTCTGCAGCATCTCTGGAACACTACCTGAAAATCTGGGGGTACCATGTCGAAGAAACGCAAATGGGATGATGACTATGTTCGTTACTGGTTCACCTGTACAACGGAGGTTGATGGAACTCAACGCCCACAATGTGTCTTGTGTAACTCGGTATTTGCAAATGCTGACCTCAGACCATCAAAACTGTCTGACCATTTCAACAGACAGCATGGTGGTGTCGGTGGGCATGACCTCAATAGCCTGAAGCATATGCCCACACCATCTGACCAGAACCAAACCGTGAAAGCATTTGGAGTTGCATCTCAAGAGGATACCTTATTACAAGCATCCTATCAGTTTGCGTATTTATGTGCCAAGGAGAAGAATCCTCATACAATAGCTGAAAAATTAGTGAAACCTTGTGCATTGGAAATAGCACATATAGTTTTGGGACCAGATGCACAAAAGAAGCTTCAGCAGGTCCCCTTATCAGATGATGTGATCCATTCTAGAATTGATGAAATGAGCAAGGATATTTTACAGCAAGTTCTAGAAGATATCAAAGCCAGTCCTCTCCAAGTGGGTATTCAGCTTGCTGAGACCACGGACATGGATGACTGCAGTCAGCTAATGGCATTTGTGCGATACATAAAAGAAAGAGAGATCATAGAAGAATTCCTGTTCTGTGAACCATTGCAGTTAACAATGAAAGGAAAAGATGTGTTCAATCTCTTCCGAGACTTCTTTTTGAAGCATAAGATAGCACTCGATGCCTGTGGCTCTGTTTGTACTGATGGTGCCTCATCTATGTTAGGAGAAAACTCAGAATTTGTTGCTTGCGTGAAAAAAGAAGTACCTCATATTGTGATCACACATTGTCTGTTGAACCCTCACGAACTTGTCACAAAGACATTGCCTACAAAGCTGAGGGATGCTCTGTTTACTGTTGTGAGGGTAATAAATTTCATCAAAGGCCGAGCTCCGAATCATCGCCTGTTTCAGGCTTTTTTTGAAGAGATTGGAATCGAGTATAATGTCCTCCTCTTCCATACGGAAATGAGGTGGCTTTCCCGAGGCCAAATACTTACTCATATTTTTGAAATGTATGAAGAAATAAATCAGTTTCTTCACCACCAAAGCAGTAATTTAGTTAATGGCTTTGAAAATAAAGAGTTTAAAATTCACCTAGCCTACCTTGCAGATTTATTCAAACACCTAAATGAACTTAGCGCATCTATGCAAAGGACTGGGATGAATACAGTATCAGCTAGAGAGAAGTTATCTGCTTTTGTTAGGAAGTTTCCATTCTGGCTAAAGCGAATTGAGAAAAGAAATTTCACTAACTTTCCTTTTCTCGAAGAAATAATTGTTTCAGATGATGAAGCAGGAAGCATTGCAGCTGAAATAACACTGCATCTGCAACTGCTGAGCAGCTCCTTCCATGGGTATTTTTCGGTGGGAGATCTCGATGAAGCGAGTAAATGGATACTGGATCCGTTTCTTTTTAATCTGGATTTTGTTGATGATGGTTATTTAATGAAAAATGATCTTGCTGAATTACGAGCTAGTGGCCAAATTTTAATGGAATTTGAGACAATGAAGCTTGAGGATTTCTGGTGTGTGCAATTCACAGTGTTTCCAAACCTGGCAAAGACAGCATTAGAAATCCTTATACCATTTGCCTCAACATACCTTTGTGAATTGGGATTTTCATCACTTTTACATTTTAAAACAAAGTCCAGAAGCTGCTTTAATATGAGTGATGACATTCGTGTGGCTATTTCAAAGAAAGTTCCTCGTTTCTCAGACATCATTGAACAAAAGCTGCAGCTACAGCAGAAGTCACTGTAAACTGCTATGCCTTTTTAATGTATAAGTTTTAATATATTCTTAATTCCACTGTAAAATTAAGCTACTAATTCTGTCTCTTTCCTTTTATGGTATACTGAATCCTATGTTTAAAAAATTTGGCATCTTTAACTTTTAATTTTCACATGAGTCATGTGAAAATATGTTTTAATAATAAGAATGCAAGCAGCAGAAAAGATTTAAGTTCCACTATCTCGTTGATACATAGGATTCTTCTAAGTATCTGTCTAACCGGTTGATGTGATACATTAGAAAAGACACCAAGCCCTAGAATATCCAGCTAAATGGTGCAGTATTCTAAGGAGTGGAGCCAAGAAAAAAAGAGAAGACCCCCCCAGAACACCCATTTTCATGTTAAGAGTAAAAGTCAAAGGACAAAATGACAGACTGAGTCTTCCTATGTCTGTGAGGGTTGTTAGAGGCAGGTTAATAAAATCAGAAGATGATTATGAAATGTTCTAGTGCAGTGGTCGGCAAACTCATTAGTCCACAGAGCCAAATATCAACAGTACGACGATTGAAATTTCTTTTGAGAGCCAAATTTTTTAAACTATATAGGTAGGTACATTGTTATTAACTTAATTAGGGCACTCCTAAGCTGGCCTTTGCTAAAAACGTCCTCAATCTGATTGAGGTACGTTCGCTGAGGTCGACCCCTTCCAACTCTCCCATCCACACTCGTCTTGTATACTTGTTTTGTCTATCTCCTTTCCGAAAACCGACTTCTGCGCATGGGCCACGAAGTTTCAATCGCACTGTACGTCTGCATCCGCACATGGTATTTTGTGGAAGAGCCACAGTCGAGGGGCCAAAGAGCCTCATGTGGCTCATGAGCCGCAGTTTGCCGACCACTGTTCTTGTGGGAGAAGGGATGATTCTAGTTTGTATAGGATTTATTTTTAAATGTATTCTTCGGAGTTAGTCCCACAGTGTCCAATCCTCTAGCTACCATGCTCTAAATATGACATTAATAAACATCCTAATATCCTGTTAGTCACTCTGCCTTCTTTTAAATTACGTCAGGACTCCAAGTCATGGAGGCTGCTAAAAAGGCGATCCCAGAGCCTTACGCCAGAGATTCTGATTTAGCTGGTCTGGGACATAAGCAAGGATCCTCATTCTTAACTAGCCTTCCAGATGTTCTGATGGAGTTGTTGGTCATCTGGCCTCATCTTATCTCTTTTACACTTATTTTTCCTTTATCCCAGTTTTCTCTTTTATTTTATATCTTTGTATATTTTTTAACATAGTTTAAAACTTTTAAATGGACCAGAATATGAATAATAAATAAATTGACATGAAGTCATTATAGTAATTAAGGGTCATCAAAAAGTTAGCCCTAGGAGTTTAAGTTGATGTACTCTTTCTAAATGATAATTTGGCAAAATATATTTTAATTTAAATACATTTACTCTTTTTTTTTTTTCAAAACTGTAATGTTTCATCAAAGTACTGGATGCTCAAGGCTGGGGGGAAAAAAACGAGTCCTATAATGAAAAGCTGCAGTCGGCCCTGGTCGGTGTTGCTAAGTGGAGCAGGGATGGGCAAACTTTTTGACTCAAGGGCCACAATGGGTTCTTAAACTGGACCGGAGGGCCGGAACAAAAGCATGGATGGAGTGTTTGTGTGCACTAATATAAATTCAAAGTAAACATCATTACATAAAAGGGTACGGTCTTTTTTTATATATATAGTTTTATTCATTTCAAACGGGCCGGATCCGGCCCGCGGGCCATAGTTTGCCCACGGCTGGGTTAGAGCGTCAGCCTGCACACCGAAGGGTCACGGGTTGGATTCCTTGTCAAGGGCACGTACCTGGGTTTCAGGTTCGATCCCGATTGTGGGAAGCAAATAGTCAATGTCTCTCTCTCTCTCTCTCTCTCCCCTGCCTTCCACTCTAAAAAAGTCAATGGGAAAATATCTTTGAGGAGGATTAACAAAAAAAAAGAAAGAAAAAGAGAAAAGCCTCAGTCTCCCCCCCCACCCAATTACTTTAAGCATTTCTGCTGTAACTTTCTGTGGTTCCACCCATATAGCTAAGAAATATGTTTATACAAAACACATATGCCAGTTTTGATTTATCAGTTTTAGAATTTATATATTGACTCCTCTAGATAATAGGTAAGGATTGAATTTCTAAAGCATCCATCTCCTCTCCTGCTACTCTTAATTTTTTTTATTATTATGACACTAACTTTAGTTCCTCTATTGATTATTCATAGCTCTTTGAGGATTTTTCCCTCTAGGAATTTATCGCATGGGGATAAAGAATCGGGGATTTCCACAAAGTTTTATTTATGAGGTGGGTGATCACAGCATTTAATAATAATGAAAACTTGGGGGGTGGGAGGGCACTAGAGGGGAATGGAATGTGACTACCACTTGAAAACTGTAAATTTAAGTTTATATTGTCTACACAAAACTAAACATCACCATCAAAATACTTATGTCAATAAATACATGCCTTCTTTCATTTTAAAATGTAGTTACAAAGTATGTCTTCATTGTTCCTAGTGTAACCTAATGTCAAAGACAGTTGGGAAAATTTCCAAAGGTAATAAAGGAAAAAATCTGGATGAGTATGTATAATGCTTGATATGTTGGCATGATGAGGCTGGCTCTGGAAGTGTGAAAACTGAACATTTAAAACAATTAGTTTCTACTGCAACTGGAACTAATGCTCATGCCAGGGTGAAGAACCACTGCAGAGATGATACAGCAATAGGAAGCTGAAGAAGAAGAAACAAGTCCCTGTCCCTCCCTTTAGATTTACACTATCTCTCTTGCATCTCTTATTTGCACAGCCTTACAGAAATCTAGGTGATGAAGAAATGTACTCAATGGGGTTATAATCCCAGCATCTCAAAGCAGATTATAGAAAGTATAGAAGGATGGATTTGAAGATGAAAGATAATAATTTAACCAGCACATTCTACCCCTTTGGCTATTTTAGCATCCATTCAGCCCTTTCTATCCATATTTGAATTTCTATACAATAAACGTAACTTTTGGGGGGTTTTAAGGTGTAACTATTCTTTGTACAAATGAGGATGCGCTAACCTCTCCAGAATGAGGAGACACAAAGTCTCAACTCAATCAAATTTAGTAGCAGTCCCATTAATCTGTTGCCTAAAAACCAGCCCCAACAACCAAGTTTGTTTTTTGGGGGTGTGGAGGCAGGTGTAGAGGAGGTCTCTAGGTATAAATCACCTGTGTTAAACAATGATAACACACTGGTACAAACCACCCTGAAATTCTTCAGAAACCTGGTTACAACACTATTCATCAGATTGTGTCATGCCTTAACCAGGCCAATTTCAGGCCCCCTGGCACTAACTCTCACAGCACATGCCCAGAATGGTCAGTGACAGTCTCAGCTTCCAATTCAGTTGAACCCCTGTTACATCCCCTGGTGAAAGCATTTCTCTCTTGGGAACCAAGATTTCCAAACCATGAGTTCAGAGCTACATCAATGGGAAGCAAAAATTCTTTGAGTTATTAGATACAATAGTCAAAGTCACTCCCACATTTAACCCTCCTGGACCAATGCATTCTGCCTTGGAAATGAAACAAAACCATACTCACTGGTTACCAACTCAAAGCACATATTGCATCCTAGAAGATTGAACCTTATCCTGTTAGCTTATTTTTTCCCAACAGCAAGTGTCTGACTCTTAAGATCATTCTGTCATTCAAACAGACCAGGTTTTTCTTGGTGATGAAGTACATGACAAGACCAATAAATTGCACAGGAAGCAGTTTGTTTCCACACTCTGTTATGGAATAAATGTGTCCATCCTAAAATTCATACGCTAAAACCGTAACCCCCAATGTGATGGTATTTTGAGGTGGGGCCTTTGGAAGGTAATGAGGATGGGACCCTGGCTGAATGAGATTAGTGCCTTCATTAGAGACAACAGAGAGCTTGCTGTCTCTCTGGAGTACAAAGGAGATCATATGAACACAGAGAGAGATGGAGACCACTTACAAGTTAAGAGAAGAGGCTTCAGAGTGAAAGCTACCTTGTCACACCTTGATCTTGGATTTCCCAGCTTTCAGAACTGTGGGAAATAATGTTTACTCAGTCTATGTATTTTGTTACGGCACTCTAAGCAGAATAGCATACACTCCTTTGCTAGTCCTTGATGAGGTGCAATTGGTACATGATACATGACAGTTAATAAGGTTGGCAGAAGTACTAAAAGCAATCCTTAACCAGATTATGTGTCTTTTCCATTGAGAGTGAATTACTGCCCCTTCCATGATAGAAGGAGTAGAATACAATTAGCCTGCTACCAAGTGCCCATATCAGGGCTCAGTGTTGGTCTCTGCTCTCTGCTGTTAGCAGGTCAGGCACTCAGTAGGTCAGTCTTGATGAGGAGAAGTCCATGTTGATGACCCTATGAGTAAGCCTCCATCCTTGCCAACATGACCACTTTTTACAGGGGCCTGTTGAGCAATTGTTAGGATGTCTGGAGAAAGCCTAATAGCTATAAAGTACATCATCATGCCCTCACAATTATTGAGAGACTCCTCTGTTAATTTAGGTTCAGCAAAGCCATCAGAAAGTCCCCAAGCAAAAGTCAGCTGTCACAGGAGACCCATATGTGCCTTAGTATTCCTGCCACTCTTGGTTACTTGCTGGGAGCAATCCAGGTACAGTGATGAATTTCAGAGTGCAGTAGCCGGGACTCATGGGTAATTACATTTGCTATAGTTGTATGCACAGTACATTCTCATGATTGCACAGTGTCCTTTGATGAGCATTCACCTGGAGCGCAATAATTTCCATTCTCTGCCTATTCTGCAAGATCCATCCACATACCTCTCCCCCAGACCTTCTTGTCTCTTCTCTTCTAAATCCATTTCAAGTCCCTGGCCATTCATCAAGTTATTAGTAACTGCCTTTGAATATTGGAGTTTAGATTGGTACTCCTGGGTAGCATTCAGTTCAGTAGACAACCAAATGCACTGCTCAAAATTCTGCTCCCACTTAAGATTTCCCTTCATTTAGATCTTTCAGAGACACCTAATTAGGGTTGTAAAGTTGTAGCAGTTTTGGCAAAAACCAGCTGGTGCTAGCATATTGGGCGGACTAAACTGAAAACCAGGCCTAAGTTGCTTTGTTCTAGTCAGCTGTTCATCAGGAACTCTCCGTGCAGCCAGAGTTATAGATTGAGAAAAAGGAAGCCTTGCAACAGGATTAGGTGTTAAAGCGGTTGGGCCAGCTGCTCCGGCAACCTGTTTGTGCCTTCCTGACCTGCTTGATCTCTATCCCTTGAATCCCATTTCCACTTGATGACAGATTGTTGCTGTGCACACTCCAATTCATGGCTTGCTGGGCCACACAGCACCCAGACCCACTGAGCCATTTCTCAAAAGGACAATAGTTATCTTCAGAAGAGGGAATGATTTGCTCCAAAGCCCTAGAGGCCCATGCTCTGACTCTCCTTTGTCAGAGGCTCCATACAGAATCCCTATTTGCCACGTTCAGGTGATATTAGACCTTCAGGGACTTCAGTCTCAAGCAGCAAAGTAGCTGACACCACAGCGTGGGCTCCCTGCAAGGCCTTCTTCCCTCCACTCAGGACTGGCAGTGCTGTGGAAAGTGGGTCAGAGTGACACATGCAAGTGTGCTAAGTGTTGCCTCCAAAAAGGCCCACCAAGCATTATGTCTCTGTTGTAGTATGTGATGCAAGGGACAGCAACCTGTTCTTCACCTTGAACTATTGCAGCATGCTCCCGACCACTAGCCCATCAGAAACACCACCCAGGTGGGTGAGCCCCTGAGTTTGTATGGAGTCTGTCTCCCACTCTCTGACTCGCATGCATTTTACTAAGGCGTCTAAAATACTTGCTACTGCCTTCTTATCAGAACTACTCTGCATGTCATCTGTGAAGTGGACCGGTATGAAGTACTGTGAAAGGTTGTGATGATCAGGATCTCAGCAGAGTACATTCTGGCAGACCGTGTACTTGTTCCCTTGAAATATGCTGGACCTGACCCTACTTATGGGTCTAGTGGCAGCAAGGAGTTGGGGTAGGTCTTAAGAAGTATAGGCATCTCCTTGAAAGGCACCTGCCTCAGGTGAGGTTATTAGAGGGACTTCAAGCAAAGGAAGCCTAATCTCAGACATGGGAGGTGAAGGCAAGGAAGGCTCAGTGACTTGGGGCAGCAGTCGCCAGCTGGTGGTCCGCGGACCACTGGTGTCTGTGAGGTCTGAAAGGTTGGCGACCGCTGATTCAGAGGTTAAGATTTTCAGCTTCATCAGAGGCCATGCAGATGTCTTCATTCCAAGTCTTGGGGACACTTTCCCAACCCTCATTCTAACTTCCACTGAAAGTTGTAAGCAGTGAATTCAATTTACATTTAATCTGCAACTCTCACAAATATATCTGAATTTGTTGGGTTTTTAAAAATATTTTTATTGATTTCAGAAGGAAGAGAGTTAGAAACATCAATAATGAGAGAGAATCATTGATTGGCTACCTCCCACACTAGGGACTGAGCCTGCAATCCTGGCATATGCCCTGACCGGGAATTGAACTGTGACCTCCTGGTTCATAAGGTGATGCTCAACCATTGAGCCACATTGGCTGGGCTGTTTCTGAATTTGCAGCTACAAGAGATTTGAGATACCATATTTTTCTATGTATAAGATGCCCCATGTGCCAAAACCGGTTTGGCTCAGTGGATGGAGCATCAGCCTGCGGACTGAGAGGTCCCGGGTTCGATTCCGGTCAAGGGCATGTACCTGGGTTGCGGGCACATCCCCAGTGGGGGATGTGCAGGAGGCAGCTGATCGATATTTCTCTCTCATCGATGTTTCTAACTCTATCTCTCTCCCTTCCTCTCTGTGAAAACTCAATAAAATATATTTTTTAAAAAAAGATGCCCCTTGTATAAGAAGCCCCCCACTTTTCCAACCCCAAATTAAGAAATCAATATTTTAAACATTTTGCTGGTTTTCCTCTTAAGGCCTTCTTCTTTTTTGGCATCTTAAGGAGTTGTTCTTCCTGTTTTCTCCACTGTCTGATCAAACACTCAGTGGGAGGAGGTCCAAACTGTCTCTCTGTAGCTCTATTTCCATGCTCTTTTGCATAGCTGATTACATTCAGTTTGAAGTTTTTAGAGTAAGACAATCGCTTACTGGTATTTATCTTTTTATTTTCGGACATCTTTATGGGCTCAGAACGTTCAGGTCCCTGTTGTATCTGCACACTCTCCACCTCCACCTCCAATTATGGCATCAGCTGATGTCAGTAACAATAAGGCTCGTGATTGGAGGAGGCCTGTTTGACAAGGTATGGGCAGCTACACACCCACATGGCTCCCTCCTCGGCTGACTTCATGTATGACACCCCTTGGTTTTTAGTCTAACGATTTTAGAAAAAAATAGTGTCTTCTACAGGGAAAAATACAGTATTTTTAAGACCTCCCCCCCCCCCCCCCCCCAGAATCTCTATAGTTCTCTGACTGGGACTTGAGCTGAGATATTAGAGGGCAGAGTGTGTCCTTTCCCTTCTGTATGCACACCAGGGCAGTCAGAAGGAGCCACCTGCCCCAGTCCTTGTAGTCATCATTGTTCCCAGCAGCCACTCGGTCCCCCAGGGCACCTACTTCAGGAGGCTCTTCATCGCAGTAATTAATCAGTGCCACTCCATGCCACTGGATACCACATTTCATTTCCATGACAAGGAGCTCAACATTGCATTCAAGTCTAAAGACAAACCCCTACACCTGAGAAAATGTCATCTTTGAGGATCTGTTTCCTGAGGCTCCTGGTACAAATTTCTGATCAGTCAAGGTTCAGTCAGGAGACACAAACTTCTCCAGTCACAACAGCTAAAGATAAAAAACTTCTTTCTAGCCGCTAGCTAAATTTCATTTATTCCGTTTAATCATGCCTCATTTTCTCAGCCTGGGATTTCTGCTTTTCTTCCAAGCCAAAAGGCAGGGTTAGACCCTTTATTTCTAATATTTCCTCCCAAAATGATGCTGGGAAAGCCCTAGTTTCTCTACTCATCCATAGGCTGCTTTTTCAAAGCTCGATTCTATAAAGCAGGAGCCTCGACCCCTTCTTAGCGGGACTTTTCCTCAAATCAAACGTCTGTTCATTTCGGACCCTCACACTGAGTTGTGAAACCTCATCCAGAACTTACTGCATCAGATTCCAAAACGAGGTCTCCCCAACTGAGGCCCTTCGAGTTACATCTGGAAATGAGCTGGATCTTTTCTGGGTCATTTCCCGTTGAATGTGAATCATGTCTATTTTGGTCTGACTTCGTTTGTACTGAGGCCCTAGCTGCCTCAGGGCTTTAACTCTCATGAAACCTTAGGCCAGAAAACCCTCTCAGAACTCCCTGGTTCTTCTTTTTCTTCCCAGGAAAACTGCTCTGCGCAGCTAAATATGGTCCTGTGGAAGGAACCTATGCCTGGGCCAGATCCACACTCACAGCCCAACTCTGCCCCCCACTCCCTGTGTAACCCTGGGAAGATGGCCCGCTTCTGTGCCTTGGTTCCTTCAGCTGTACAGTGGGAGAAATATTTGTCCCAACCTTGGAAGATTGGAACAGCCTGCTCTTTGAAACGTGTGTTTTTTAAATACAAGTATATAATAGTTGAGGGTTTATGATTATTAACTTTCTAAACTCTCTGCCATGTCCCCAGGTCCAGCTTATCCATAGCAGCAAAGGAAGAATTTCCAAGAAATGGAACACAGCATGTACTTTGTTTAATTTTTTTAAAAATATATTTTATTGATTTTTTTTTTACAGAGAGGAAGGGAGAGGGATAGAGAGTTAGAAACATCGATGAGAGAGAAACATCAATCAGCTGCCTCCTGCACACCCCCTACTGGAGATGTGCCCGCAACCAAGATACATGCCCTTGACCGGAATCGAACCTGGGATCCTTCAGTCTGCAGGCCGACACTCTATCCACTGAGCCAAATCGGTTAGGGCTACTTTGTTTTAATCCTCACCTGAGGATATTGGGGTTGTTTTTTTTAAATTGATTTTTAGAAAAAGAGAGAAAGAGAAACACTTTTTTAAATGTTTATTGAGGAAAGGGGTGTCCATAATTAATAGACTTTCATGGTTTTAAAAAATAAACTGTTCCAAAAGTCATACAGTGAAAAATGTCTCCCTCTTGACACTGTTTTCCAGTTCCCCAGTCCAGAGACAACGTCTTGTATCACAGTTTTTTGTACATCCTTCTGGAGTTCGATTATACTCCTACACCCATGTGTTTGTGTGTTTTCCTCACTTCTTCTTTTCTTTTTATATATATATTTTTTATTGATTTTTTTACAGAGAGGAAGGGAGAGGGATAGAGAGTTAGAAACATCTATGAGAGAGAAACATCGATCAGCTGCCTCCTGCACGCCCCCTACTGGGGATGTGCCCACAGCCAAGGTACATGCCCTTGACTAGAATTGAACCTGGGACCCTTGAGTCCGCAGGCCAACGCTCTATCCACTGAGCCAAACCGGTTAGGGCTCCTCACCTCTTCTTTATGGAACCTGCATGGTAGAAAACGAAACACACTGTTTTCTCACTGTCTCAGAGATAATTCCATAATAGTACACAGAGGTCTGCCTCTATTACTTAGTCCCCTATTGCTAGGCATTTTGATTGTTTACAGTCTTTTATCAGTTCAAACAAGGTTGCCAAGAACATCCTCATACTCCCAGGATAAGTTACAGGAAAGAAAACAGCTATGTCAAAAAATAAATCGTGTTATGTTTTCATTTTTATAAAACTGCAAAGCTTTCCTCGCAGTTTCGCTGTCATCTTGCTCCATTCTAAGTGACAACATTCACTCCACCATCGGCCTTCCTGTGGAATGGCAGCGAGTCCTCTCCATCTACAGCTGTCCCCAGTACTGCGACATTAGCGAGACTGCGCTTGGGAAAATCTCATACTGGAGAGCCTCGCAGCCCCAACGCCTCTTGCTGCAAGTAAATATTGACAGCTTGGATCGTGGCCATTAGCTGTTTGGAATGATTCAACAGCCATTTTAAACACGCTTTTGTACCAAAATCAGAGTAAAGAAAGGGTTGAAAAAGGCAAACAGGAAGGTCTACATTTATTGTAAAAAGTATTACATAGGTCCTTTTTCCTCCATTAACTTCTTCCAGCCCGCTCCCATCCACCCCTTAACCCCCCACCTCCACCCAGGCCCTCACCACCCCACTGTCTGTGTCCACGTGTTATGCTTCCCACCCACTCTCCCCTGCCTTCCCTCTGAGGTTCAACAGTCGGAAAGTCTACATTTTAATAATGGATGCAAGACAAAATGATCTTGGGCTTTATCTTGACTCACAACTGTCAAGTCACTGAAGGTCTCTGGACCTCTTTGTCCTTGTGTGTGAAATGAAGACTACAGACCAAATTATCTCCCAGGACCCTTCCTGCTTTGAGATTCTGAAGATTCAGATGGAGTGAAGGTCAGGGGCACTTGTCCTCCCAACCTCACTGTATTCAAAAAGCAAGAGATGTTGCAAATCAGTACGTTATTAATATCTAAGTTGGTGGTACAGTTGGGCAGGGATTTAGACAGTGATGAGTTGGTAAACAGGCTGGGGACTGAGTTGGGGGGAAGACAGTTTGGATTTGTAGCATTTGCTGATTTGTAACAAAACTGGAAAACCACCCCCCCCCCCCCACTCTTCCATTTATTCGGCCAGGAAACGTTCATTAAACGCTTGCTGGGTGCCAAGTGTGGCACCGCTGCCTTTTCCTATACTTTAATTAACCACTTATTTTCTTACCAGCAAGAGCAGGCCAGGGATCTGAATAGTTACAGTGGAGCCCTCAGGGTAGCACATGGAGATTCCTACTCTACCCTAGGAGAGGGGCTATCCTGAGCCCTTTAGATTCTGAATGGGCTCTGGGCATCCTAAGCAGGGTTTCCTCATCTTTTCCATTCCTGACACAACTGGGAACAGACCAACTTTCTGAGATGGGGTGGTGGATGGAGGTCCCCTTTCTAGCCATCCTCGGATCAACACCCTACACTATTTCACATGTCATCTTTCATGCATGTGCAGAACTCTCACCTCCCCTACACCCAGACAGGTCTCAGTCACCCCTCAGGGCTCAACAGGAACCTCACTTCCCCAAGCTTTCTCTGACCACCCAGTTTTATACTTAATGCTTTCCTCTTCTGTAACACTCATTTCACATGAAACCACTTGCACCATCCTCGCTAGACTCTAAGTTCTTGGAGGGCAGGCACCAAGCCTATTTGGTATATCTCTGTATCTCCAGCACCTAGCTTGGGGACTGACACATAATAGATGCTCATGAAATGTTTGTTGAATGAATGTTGAGCCCACTAACTTTCATCCTCAAATAATACTTATGTAATATTAGTAATAATTCTCTACATAGTTCAGTGGCTTACCAAATACTTTCATAGGTGAGTGTCCCAACTTTGGGGGGAACGACAGTGCAGGAATATCATTATTCTCCCAACTTCTCAGAAAATGAGACGCCATCTATGAAGTAACTGACTTGTCTAAGGTGGTAGAACCAGCATGAGAGTTGGAATGCATACCTGCACTAAAGGACTGTAAACCTTGGGTCATATACCATCTGTTAACCAGGGGCTCTGGCAGCCCAGGGAATACTGGTGGCTAGTGGAAGACAGCCGTGGAAGGAAGAGGGAGAAGCACAAGCCAGGCCTCTGATGACCTTTCTTTCCCCCAGTGTCTGCTTGTTACCCACACGGGTTCACTCTGTGTGTTCTGGGAGCTGGGACCCTAGAGCAGGGCTGGGCCAGAGAGTTGGTGAGGCCTGCAAAGCCTTTTCTTCTGGGGAAGAGGGAGGTTAGGGCTGAGAGGCAGGGGCACCTGCCCACACTGTTATGTATGCGCACATTCACATCTGGACAAAATCCACACCAAGGCATACATACATATAACACACCAAACGAGCCACTGCACAAACAGGTGCCCCAGACATCGTGCACATACATACTGGTGCATGGTTATGCATACTCGTATACACATTAAGCATGTACCCAACGCACAGATATCCAGACGCTGCTGTGTACACCCAGCAAATGACATACACACCGGCTGCACACCAGGCTGCAAGAGTAGACATGTGCATGGACCAGTGCATACAAATGCACTCACCCATGCGCGCGCGCGTGCACACACACACACACACACACACACACACACACTCGCGATTCTTACTCTCAACTACACGCACAGTCAGTACCCAGAGAAATGTACTCCATTGTAAGCGTCATGCCCACACGCACCCTCACATCCACAGTGATGTCAATGCTCCCGCTCAAGCAACAGACATACGCATACCCTTGCAAATGCCTGGGTAACAATCATTTCTTGCACGTAAACCTCCAAATACACTGACAGGTTCTACACGCGGAGAGATGCCTCGATGCACCCAAGTTGCCACCAGCGCTTCAAGTTTTGTTCCAAACCAACTCGGACGGGAGAGCTCTGCGCCGCGGGCCGGCCCACGTGACGGGGGAAGGCGCTCCCGCCGGTGACGGGATGGGAAAAGTATGCCTGGGGCGGGCGCCGGGCGGGCTGCTGTCGCCGCGGGAGGCGGGACGCGGAGCAAGGCCGACAGCTTGGTCGCTCCCGAGGCTCCTGGACGCCCGGGGCAGCGAGGGTGAGTGTCCGCCGGCGGTCCACTCTCCGGGGAGAGTGCGGGCGGGGAGAAGAGGGGAGGATACGCGGTGCTGGGGCGCGGGGCGGGGTGGGAGTCGGTAGGAGTGGGAGGACTGCGAACGCCCCTTCTTTGCAGGCCGGGCAGCCCACAGAGTCCTACCCCTTGACCTCCACCTTCTGGAGTATATTCCATATGAATTAACATTTACTGGGCGCTTACTGTGTGCTCGTGGTTTGTTTACCTGTTGATAGTTTTATAATTCTGCCGCTTATTGAGCACCTATTTTGTGCCAGGCGCTGCCTGCCCTCTGCGCACGCTGGTTCATTTCCATGACAACAGCTTATCTGCCTCTGCGAGAGAGGAACCAGGCTCAGAGATGTTAATGACTTGCTCAGGGCTGAACACCTGGTAACTGGTGGCAAAGGGATTTGAACCCTGGTGAGTCTGAGTCTAGTACCCGAGCTAACAATCGTAGCTGACATTTATCGAGCGCATTATCTCATTTACTCTTTACATTTAAATATATATATATATATATATATATATATATATATATATATATATCCGCAAACTAAGCTCAAAAGGTACTGAACGACAAGCTGAGATTTGCACCCAGTTCTTCACAACTCTTGTCACTCTCCCTCCTCCCCCAAACTGTGTTCTTCTTTCTCCGTCCCCACCGCCACTGCCCCATGCCAGGACTGGATGGCAGCTGAATGTTGCATGGTCCCAGTGGTCTCCCAGCCCAGGCCTCTCCCCTAACACCGTGGGTGCTTTGCACAACCTCAGTATGGTCCTCCTCTGTTCTCTTACAACAAAACTCCTGCCTAGAGCCTTCAAGAGTCCCCTCCTTAGACTGGCCATCTCCCGGGGACGTTCCCATCCCTGCCACACTAAACCAGTAGCAATAGTGTCAACAGTGTCCTATATATGTCAACCCAAGGCTGGTCTCAGCACTGTTTGAAGTCTGTCCTCTCCCATTCTCCCTTTCTACACCCCCCACAGTTTTCCTCTGACTTATTCTGGTATCTGGCAATTATAGATCCATCATGCCCACTTTCAGCTGCCTACCGTCAGAGCATCCACACTTTCAGAACTTCACTCCTGCCCTGCCTTCTTACCCCTCAAGTGCACCACACTCTCTTTCTTCCCAGAGCCTGACTTCCCTCCAGCCCCTAGCAGGGACACCAGTCTTGCCTGCCTTCTAATCCTTCAGCGTTAGGATTACCTTTTGTTTTAAATGACATAAAACTAACACTGTCCATCGTAACAAATTCAGACACTTCAAAAAGGTAGAAAGTGAAAAGTAAAAGCCCATAGACCTCCTGATTCTGAAAAGTAACCCCTTTAACAAGATGGTATGTCGTTTGGAAATTTCATATATCTATATATTTGAGTATCTATCTTTTTTTTAACTCAAAGATAAGCATACTTTACATTCCATGCTGCAACTTGCCCTTTTCACTCTGTGTATCTTGGTCATCTTTCCATATGTGCAGATACGGACTCACTTTGTTTTTATAACGTTGTCTTAGTGTGTCATTGTACCAAGGAATCGAGATTTGGTTCACAAGTCTGGGGTCATCTTTGAAGGTATTCGCCCTCCATTCAGCAAATATCCCCAAGAAGTTACTTCTTTCTCTGCAAATCCCTCCATTCCTCCCTATCTTGCTGCTCTTTCTCTCATCTGTCTGCTGAGTGGACACAGACGACTGGACCGTCTTCTCCACTGTCCCAGTCTCTGATGATCCCGAATGTTCACCGCGGGGTGATGGAGTGCATACACTCACAGCTTCCCGCACGCCCTCCTCACGAAGGCCTGCCAGCTGGCTTTGCCTCTGTGAGATGAGCTCCTGTAGAAATTTGATTTCTGTTCATCAAGTTCTAGTCTACGTGGACTTTGGAAAGGAATTCTATGCTGAAGCTTTTCTCAGGGAAACAATTCTCCATTGGATTTGTGCATTTCTGTAGATGGCTTAATTAGAGAGCTGCCCTGGCAAGGTTTATGCACATGGGTTCTGTGCCCTAGGCCCCAAGTCAACAGGCCTGGCTTCCATCCAGCTTTGAGCTTGGAAAAATGATTTCTTTCCTTTTTTTTTTTTTAGCCTTCTTTTTTTTTTTTTCTTTTGCCATATGGGGATGATAGTATCAGCCTCTTAGAACTGTGGGAGGTTAAAGGAGAAAATGAACGTCAAAGCTTTGAAATAAGAACACACAACATACATGGAGAATTCTCTTTCCCTCTAGATCAGGGGTTGCAAACTCATACCAACGGCGGCTGTGCATTCTAACCTCCCGTCGTATCTCTCCTTGTTCTCACACATTATTATTATATGGAATAACACTACTGTCACTGAGTACTTCCTGTGGGCTGGTTATTGCTGTATTATCTCATTTAATATTCATTATTACTCTATAAGGGAGGCACAGGCCATCAAATTACTCAGGGAGACATTCCTAAAGACCTTATATTATTCAAACTCATATAATTCAAAACTCACCTGCCGAAAGAAGGAAGGCAGTATTTCCGTTTGCCGATTAGTATAGGGCTATCCTGTGGCTATAGCATAAACACAGTTTACAATTTACAACTCCTGCTGCCTTGCAAGGTCCTCGACAAACTTTCCCACATAAATTGAAACCATAAATATGTTTCTTTCATGCAATTTCAAATTCAAACGATTCAAATATGACCATGCAGTATTGTTTTCTCCCATTTTACAGGCAAGGAAACTGAGGCTCAGAGATAGCAGAGGTCAAATAGCTAGAATATGATCCCTAACCTCTTAACCACCAGACCAGCTCTGTGCTTCTTGAAGGCCAGATCTTTAGAGCTATTTTGAATGTCTGTCAGGGCCTGACCAGAAGTGACTGCATGGAGACCAGCAAGCACAGGGAAGTCAAAGAAAACCTAGCCTGCCCCCCCACCCCCGCTGCCACACCCCAACCCTTCAGAGTTCAGACTTTGTTCCTCTCCCTCAGTTTACAGATCTTCAAGTGTGGTCCCTCTATGCCATTCCAAGGAACCGCCTAGCCCCATTTCCTTTCCTGTCTTCAATGCAGTCCTGGCTGCCCTTTGAGAGAGAACCTGCTACAAAGAGAAAAGAGGAGCAAGGCTTACTCCCTCTCCTGCCTAGAGCCTGGTCATACAGGTATGCCAGGCTGGATCCTCATTAGAACCAGACCCTGTGCCCTATAAGAGCAGCAACCACATCTTTTCATTCCAGTGTCTGGCCTCAAAGGCAATAACAATAGGTGACGCCATTGATTGGGCATCCTCGCCAAGCCACGGTGCCAAGCACCAGCGCACATGATGTCTCATTGGCCTTCTGTCACTTGAAGAGCTAAGCACTAACCCATCGAGTCACCTGTCTTTATTAATCACCTGTATTATGGATCATGGCAATGCCAGGTGGCTCATAGGTGGGTGGGGCCAAGGCAGGGACCCCCACAACTTCCCTCAGCATGGAATGGCTGGGCAGGAGCGAAGGCCCACCCTCACTAGGATGCTCTTTTGGTAGCAACCGACAGAAACACTATTCAAACCAGCTTAAGTGAAAATGGAGAATTTATTCTAAGACTTCAGGGGCCTCCACTTGAAATGCCATAGGACCCATGGAAGGAGGTCAGGACTGTTTTTCATCAGTTCAACTGCAGTTGGTGACAATTAAAATTTTATTTTATTTTATTTTATTTTTAATATATTTTATTGATTTTTTACAGAGAGGAAGGGAGAGAGATAGAGAGTTAGAAACATCGATGAGAGAGAAACATCGATCAGCTGCCTCCTGCACATCTCCTACTGGGGATATGCCCGCAACCCAGGTACATGCCCCTGACCGGAATCGAACCTGGGACCTTTCAGTCTGCAGGCCGACGCTCTATCCACTGAGCCAAACCGGTTTCGGCAACAATTAAAATTTTAAACAAGGTCTGAATTTTTGTATCCGGTTTTACTTCCAACATCCATTATCTTGCTGAATTTTCAGAAGGACAAGAAATAACGAAATAAGAATAGGTGGTGCTTTTATACCTCTTACCATTTGCCAAACCTTATTCTGGGAGCATTATCGCCTCATAACAACCTTCTAAGGCAGCTACTGCTGCTGT
This sequence comes from Myotis daubentonii, assembly GCF_963259705.1. NCBI lineage: Eukaryota > Metazoa > Chordata > Mammalia > Chiroptera > Vespertilionidae > Myotis > Myotis daubentonii. The sequence goes on along the minus strand of NC_081844.1, from coordinate 97,835,852 downwards.
CATCCCCATTTTGGAGAGCACTAGGCTGAGGGAAAGAGGATAAGTCACTTGTAAAAGGCCCCACAGCTAGTTCGTGGGATTTCCACCCAAGCAGCTATGCTTAGAGCTGAGGCAGTAGCTGCCACATGGCTGTTGGGCACTTGAAATGTGGCTGGTCTGGCCCTAGCCAGTGCTGCTCAGTGGATAGAGCTTCCGCCTGCGGACTAAAGGGTCCTGGGTTCTATTCCAGTCAAGGGCACGTACCTCAGTTGCAAGCTCAATCCCTGGTCTGGGTGCATGTGGGAGGCAACCAATCGATGTGTTTCTCTCACATTAACGTTTCTCTCTCCCTCTGTCTCTCCCTTTCCTTTCTACTCTGTCTCTGAAAATCAATGGAAAAAATATCCTTGGGTGAGGATTAACAAAAAAATTTAAAAATAAAAATAATAAAGTAATAATAATAAAAATAATAAAAGTAATCCACATCTTAATGTGGATTAGGATGTGCTGCAGGTGTAAAATACACACCAGGTTTCTAAGACCGAGTGCCAATTAAAGAATGTGAGATACCTCATTAATAATTTTTACATTGATCACATGTTGAAATGATGATGTTTGAGAGATATTAGTCTAACCAACATATATTATTAAAATTAATTTCACCTGCTTTTAAAAAACCTTTTTAATGTGCCAACAAGGTCGTTTAAAATGACATGTGACCTCCTGTCATATGCCTGTGGGACAGCACTGTTCAAACACGGTCCCCAGCCCTCTGGTCTGCCGCTTGGGGAAGCTGGCCACGGGGCTCTCAACCGCCTCGGGCCTCCCTCCCGCAGCTCACATCTGGCCCGTCAGCTTCCTTCTTCTCACTCACTGCAGTGCTGGGCAGGTCCAAAGCTTGATGGCTTTGGCCTCAGCCACCCGAAGCCTGACTCTGGGCCTCACTGCACAGGGCCCAGGGCACAGGGCACAGGGCACAGGGCACAGGGCACAAAGGGGTGAGCTCCACGTCCTCTGCATCACATGCCACGTTGGCTGGTTTCTAAGGATCTGGGGTGATAATACAGTGGCCACCAGACTGACTGCTGGCGTGCTCTCCGAAGTGCCACTGAGACAAACCCCACAAGATCTTGGCTCCTGAGACCTCACTAGGTCATGGTTTGGCCTTGGACCCCTTGTCTAGACTGAGCCAGAAATAGGGGTAGAAAGAGAGAAAACAAATATTTTTCTGGGGCCTTTTGACAAGCAGATCTCATGACTTCTAATGGTCTGTATTTTGACTGGATGCTGGAGTGTTTCCAAGCAGGGACGTGGGGACCCAGGAAAGGGGGCGTGGGTGAGTGCTGTGTGAGCCGCTGCAGCAGCCCCTGTCTCCTCCGGGCGGAAAAAATATCCGTGGGTGAGGGTCTCAACTCTTCAAGTGAAGCTAGACAGGGCTGTTTCCAATTTGCTTCTGGAATTCAGGGAGGGCATGGGGTGTTTGTCATTATAGAATTTGCACTCCCATTAAAGCCAATTTTTGGAGCATTTCATCTGCAAGCAGGCCCCACCCCATTCCAACCACCAGCCCTTCCGTTGCCCAGTTGGGTCAGATTCAGGTATCCTCTCCTCATCAGAACTAGGCCTCCCTGTGAAATATTCCAGGGGCCCCTACTGTGAGGTCAGGGCTGCAGTTGGCGGCAATTGCAATTTTAAACAGGACTCTAACTTTTGTGTCACGTTTTGCTTTCAACGTCCATTATCTGGTTGGATTCTCAGAACATCCCTGTAAGGCAGACCGGGTGAGTGTTATTACCTCCACTTTGTAGGTGAGGAGATGGAAGCCCAGATAAGAGGAGATGACTTTTCTACAGTCACGTGACCCCTGAGTTACGGAGTTAGGACACGGACCCAGTCTTTCCAGTCCAAGTCCAGTCATCTCCCTGGGCTTCCCTCAATAGCCAAGTGTGGCTTTGTTATCCGCACGTTTACTGAAACCTTTGGACCCTGTTGCTCTTTTATGTGAGTGACCATTTCATTCAAGGCTGGAACCACTATGAGTTGAGCACTTACTGCGTTCGGGGCAGGCACTGTGCTAGACTCTGGTGACATCACACAGAGCAAGACGGGCAGGGCCTCTGCTTTCTGGACCTTCCTCTCCAGGGGAAAGACACAGGCAGTTAGCAAGTCAAGAAGCAAAGAAATCTATAACCACCCTGGAGCCACGTGCTTTGAAAGGACAACCAGGGTGGTCTGAGCAAATCAGCAGGGCAAGACTCTCTGAGGAGAGGTTATTAGACCTGAGGCTTGAAGGATGAGGCAGGCAGCTCTCTGAGGGCTTTGCACAGGGGAGATTAGCAACAGGGGGCATTTTTGGCAGAGTTCTCTCCAACTGCTGAGCATTTACTGCATCACACACCGAGCAAGAAGCATTGGGGGCATTGTCTCATTATTCCTATTCCAACTCCACGAGGGAGGTATAATTTCTATTGGACAGTTGAGGACACTTAGTGGCTGGTTTCTCATGTCTCTTCATCACCCCTACCTACCCATGTGTCACAGCCTGATAACCAACAGGTCAATTATATTTGTGCATAATCTACCTCCTCTGATCTGCAAGGTGAGATTATTCAGAACTCAGGCCTGGCAGCCTTGCTCAAGGCCCAGACGAGGGTCCCCAGAGTTTCTACCGGCAGACACAGCCTGGGTGGAGGGCCCTTGGGAAGGAACATGGGGGGGGGGAGGGGCGGAGGAAGCTGGGGGGAGGGGGGAGAGTAGGGTGCCCTGAGGGTAAGGGAAGTGGGAGAAGGAGGAAGGCTGCTTCCCTGACAGTTCAGGCTGGGGCCCTTTGTGCCTAACGTTTTCCCAGAACTTGTGTATTTATGAATCATTAGCTACTTAACGGAGAGATGAGTTAAGGGACCAGGCAAATGACAACCAGACTAAAGAACTCCATCCAAGCTTAGCACCCCATGATTCTGTGTTTGGGGTTTGACCGTGGAACATTTTTCCCTGCAGCAGGAAGGCTGTCATGCAGCCTCCCCTACTCAACTCACACCAGAAAGGACCTTTAGGAACTGAGATAATTTTTAAAAGATGAGGAAGGACCAATACTTTTCTGTCATCAGTTGAATGGATATTTATGGAGCACCTGCTCTATGTAAAATATTTGCACACCCCTGCCTGGAGTCGGGGTGGGGGCCCTGTGCTGTGGGAGGGCAAAAGGAAGAAGGGGTTAGATCTGGTTTGGGTTAGAAAAACACACACACAAAACGGGAAGGGAGGAAGCTTATTTAAATCCGAGAGTCTGGCTGCCCTTCTTGATTTAGGCCACTGCCTTGTTTTCCCTTGGCTGTGGATGTTCTCAAATACTCACTAATCAAGCAAGTATTTCTTGAACACCCACTGTGCGCAAGACAGTTGGAAGCCCTGGGATAGAGGTTAGCTGCGGCCCCGCTCCGTTTTCATGGGAGGCACATGGGAGAGGCAACAGGCCGGGTTAGCAGGTGAACAGGCAACTACAGCCAAAAGGGGTGAGCTTGCAGGGCTGAAAAGACGCTGGCAGGGAGCTGGGGTCCAAAGGGAGAACTGTTAGGCAGGCCTTGGAAGAAGTGCTATTTAAGCGGAAACAAGGGATAAAGAGCCGGCATGCCAGAGGGTGGGGCCCAGAGTTTTGTAAAGAGGAGCAGGATGGAGCTTGGTCTGATGGAGAAGGGGTGTCTGGAGGAGCGGGGAGGAGCTGGGGTTGGGGCGGGGGTCATGTAGGGCCTCGCGGCCACATCCTCAGGGGTTATGATACTGCTCTTTGCAGCCCGCAGCCAGTGGAGTAAGATCATGCAGGAAGTGATGAGGCTGAGCTGTGCTTTTCAAGGATCCCTCGGCTTCAGCTGGGAGAGTGCGGTGGGGGAGCAAGAGAGCAGGGCAGCGGTTCTCAACCTGTGGGTCGCGACCCCTTTGGCGGTGGAACGACCCTTTCACAGGGGTCGCCTAAGACCATCCTGCATATCAGATATTTACATTACGATTCATAACAGTAGCAACATTATAGTTATGAAGTAGCAATGAAAATAATTTTATGGTTGGGTCACAACATGAGGAACTGTATTTAAAGGGCCAGAAGGTTGAGAACCACTGGGGCAGGGGGCGGTCCTTGCCAGGTCCAGGCATGGACTGAGCTGATGGCCTCCGGGCGAGCTCTTGGTTCAGCGCCTGGAACTACCTCGCTAACACTCCAAAGAGGCTCCTGGCGGAGAGTCAGAGCCCAGGAGGCGGCCCACCCGCCTCCCATCATCTTGGCTACGCCCAGAGCCGGTGCGGATCTCTCACAGAACAGGAGGTTCCCTCCAAGCATCGAATCCTGAGGGAGGAAAAGCATCACGCTTACATTTCCAAAGTGTGTGTGTGTGTGTGTGTGTGTGTGTGTGTGTGTGAAGTGTGTGTGAAATGATAAAATACACCATATCAAAGAAATCTCTCCTTTGCTCTGTGTAGCTTTGCCACACACTTCAAGGTCTCTTCTGTAATTTGGGAAATTCAGGAGGAAAAAAATCAAAGAAACGCTGACATAATGGAAAGCATGTGGACATTAGGGTCAGCCAAACCCAAGTTCAAATATAACTCCTGCCGTGAACGGGTTGCGCAAACATGACCAACTTGGCCTCTCTGAGCTTCACTTTCCTCTTCTGTAAAACAGGAAAGAAACACCGGGAGAAGGGAGCAAGGTGCAGTGGCTGAAGGGTGGTCTTCAGAGCCCCTCGGACACGGGTCCGAGCGCTGTCCCCACTGCTCCGATTGTGTGACTGCGGGCAAATTGTTGGAGTTCTCGGAGCCTCTGTTTCTCCCTCTGAAAAACGAAACAATCCGTTTTCCACCTCCGTAGGATTTATTATAAACTTCACATAAGAGAATTCAGGTAAAGAGAGTCCCTCAGTGCCTCTGTCTCAGCTCCCCAGTCTGTAACTGAATAGGTGGGATGAGACCATTCCTTGGGGCCCTCCCCAAGTTTGTGATTATGAATTTCTTTAAGAGGCCCTGGAAGAGTTAACCTGTCTGGATTCCTTGGGGCCATGGCACACCACCCCAAGGTTTTCTCACCCCTTCAGTGTGGAGAGAAGACTGGGGGGGCCAGACAGCGGGGGGGGGGGGCGCACAGGCTGGGAGCGGGCTATTTGGAGCCTGTTTTTCTTGGAGGTGCCCTGGGGCCAAGGAGACTCTCCTCTCCCTCCCTGTAGGTTTGGAACCAGAATCTAGTCACCCCGCCTTTATTTCCAAAACAGTTCCTGGCACTGGTGGGAACCTCCAGGCTCCAGCTCTGAGAAATCCCTCGCTCCCTGCCTGTTACAGAGCCCTGCTCCTCCGCCCGCCAGACACTGGGGCCTGCCCTGGCCCCGCTGTCACTGAGCATTGTCCCTATTGTTCACAGAGGCTGGCATGGGCGGGACAGCAGGCCCTCCGCCCCCTTGCCCAGCATGTGTGACTGAGAGTGGAGGTGAGAGAGAGAGAGGGGGAGAGAGAGAGCGAGAGAGAGAGAGAGAGAGAGAGAGAGAGAGAGAGAGAGAGAGAGGATGGGAACTGGAGTCCATGGCTCCCCTCTCTCCTGCCTGTCTTCATCCAGCTGTTCACAGGACTCTCAGTGTGCCTGGGAGACTGGCTCCCACTGCTTTCTTCCTCTCTTCCTTGTCCAAAAATTACAATTTCCTAACCCAGTTCAAACCTGCTTGAAGAATTCAGTTTCTCTTCCGGGGGGGCCCAGATGTGTCCCAGCTGATAAGTCACCCCGACTCGTTTCCCAAGATTCTCAGCAAGTCAGCAAGGGAAGGAGAGGGGATCCTGGGGCCTGGGGGGTGTCTAGGGCACCGTTTTCCAACAGCACATCGTGAGTGTAACACTTCCCCAGCATTCGCCCCATCTGCCTACCACCCCTGCTATCACTGATGCCACCCTTGAGGAGCATGCGTGACCCCAGCTACATCATACTGCAACTTTATTTTATAATATATTTTGATTGATTTCAGAGAGGAAAGGAGAGGGAGAGAGAGATAGAAACATCAATGATGAGAGAGAATCATTGACTGGCTGCTTCCTGCACACATCCCACCAGGGATCAAGTCCGAAACCTGGGCATGTGCCCTGACCGGGAATCAAACCGTGACCTCCTGGTTCATAGGTCGACGCTCAATCACTGAGCCACACCGGCCGGGCTGTGCCACATATTTGAAGGAAACCATGGATCAGTTCTGTCTGTGCACAGCTCCCCCCAGCCAGCTGTCACTGGGCCATAAGTCTGGCTACTCCAGAGTTCGATGGTGTGATGATGAGTGCTGCACCCCAAGACCCCTCCAAGGTGTATTCTGGGCCCACGACTCAGCTCGTCCATATATATACTCAAGACATTGTCCAGCTGCTTGTATGTGACGTAGGAGAGAGCAGGAGTCAGAAATATAGTTTCCCCCAGTTTCTTCCTCCTCCTCCTCCTCCTCCTCCTCCTCCTCCTCCCCCCCTGGGTGCCTTTCTGACTGACCCCAGTCCGCTCAGTGGGACTCACCTGCTCACAGCTCTCTTGCCTCCTACAGGTGACCACCATGATCCCCTGGATGCTCTTGGCCTGTGCGCTCCCCTGTGCGGCCGACCCTCTGCTTGGTGCCTTCGCTCGCAAGGATTTCCAGAAGGGCTCCCCGCAACTTGTCTGCAGCCTACCTGGCCCCCAGGGTCCCCCCGGCCCCCCAGGAGCTCCAGGGCCCTCAGGAATGGTGGGAAGGATGGGCTTTCCCGGTAAAGATGGTCAGGATGGCCAGGACGGGGACCGGGGGGACAGTGGAGAGGAAGGTAAGAGTTTAGGGGACATGAATATAAGATTTTCTATATAATCATCGGTCAAAAATGTTGTTTTGAGAGAAATGCACATTTTAGGAAACATGGGTCTTAAGGTACCAAGATGAGTTCCACAGGAAACACTCTGCAGGGCGTGCGGAGTGTATTTAGCGTGTGCTTACTGTGGGCCAGGCACTCCTCTAAGCACTTAAATGAGTATAGAAAGAGCGTTGTGGTTTCCTTTGAACAAAACACGGTTCTGCCGCCTTCTCTTTCCTCTTCACAGGATATTTTAGAGAAGTTTTCGTATAGTGCACATAAATCTGCCTCGTTTTCAAAAACTCCTGCATAGAATTGCACTTTATGGATGGACCATCATTCTTTAATCATTTTCCTTTGAACGGGCAATTAGACGTTGTTCCCAGTGTTTGCTGTTAGAAGCAGCAGCACTGTACTAACCACCCTTGCACATGTGTGCAGGGATCTGGGCACTAGGCAGGGATCACACTAAGATCAATTCTCTTCTCAACTCGTGACCAGCACAGCCCATCGAAGGATTGTTCTGCCCGACAAACCAGACTCTTCCTTAGAAGGCAGGAAAAGAAAAGGTGTGGGCCGGCTGGCGTGCTCAGTGGTCGAGCCTTGACCTATGAACCCAGAGGTTATGGTTCAATTCCAGGTCAGAGCACATGCCTGGGTTATGGGCTCGATCCCCTGTAGGGGGCGTGCAGGAGGCAACCGATCCATGATTCTCTCTCATCACTGATGTTTCTATCTCCCTTTCCCTTCCTCTCCGAAATCAACAAAATATATTTTTTAAAAAGAAAGAAAGAGCCCTGACTGGTTTGACTCAGTGGATAGAGTGTCGGCCTGCGGACTGAAGGGTCCCAGGTTCGATTCCGGTCAAGGGCATGTACCTGGGTTGCGGGCACATCCCCAATAGGGGGTGTGCGGGAGGCAGCTGATCGATGTTTCTCTCTCATCGATGTTTCTAAGTCTCTATCCCTCTCCCTTCCTCTCTGTAAAAAATCAATAAAATATATTTTTTAAAAAAGAAAGAAAGACAAGAAAAAGAAAAGGCTGTGAATTATGTTAGTTTTGCCCTGATCCTCAATGATTCTGGAAGGTAAGCATTACCATTCCTGGCTTCCAGTTGGGACTGGGACACATGCCCCAGGTTCCACCATCAGATTTGCAACCATTTCCAGGCGGCTCCATTGCCCTCTTATTCTTCCCATTACCAAAGGCCTGTGCTCCAAAGATGGAGCACCAGGGCCCGCAGCCTCTGCTAGTTCTCAGGCCCCTTCATCACACCAGCTGCTCTGTCTTCCAGGTCCACCTGGCCGGACAGGCAACCGGGGAAAGCCAGGACCAAAGGGCAAAGCCGGGGCCATTGGGAAGGCTGGCCCTCGCGGCCCCAAAGGGGTAAGCGGTGCTCCAGGGAAGCACGGCACACCGGGCAAGAAGGGGCCCAAGGGCAAGAAGGGGGAGCCGGGCCTCCCGGGCCCCTGCAGCTGTGGCAGTGGCCAGGCCAGGTCGGCCTTCTCGGTGGCGGTGACCAAGAGCTACCCACGGGAGCGGCTGCCCATCAAGTTCGACAAGATCCTGATGAACGAGGGCGGCCACTACAACGCATCCAGCGGCAAGTTCATCTGCAGTGTGCCGGGGATCTACTACTTCACCTACGACATCACGCTGGCCAACAAGCACCTGGCCATCGGCCTGGTGCACAACGGCCAGTACCGCATCCGGACCTTCGACGCCAACACGGGCAACCACGACGTGGCCTCGGGCTCCACCATCCTGGCTCTCAAGCAGGGGGATGAGGTCTGGCTGCAGATCTTCTACTCAGAGCAGAACGGGCTCTTCTACGACCCTTACTGGACCGACAGCCTCTTCACAGGCTTTCTCATCTACGCCGACCAGGACGACCCCAATGAGGTGTAGACAGACAGGCGCTCCGTCTCCAGGGAGGGCACACACTCCTGGTCTGGCGCTTACAGAGCGAGACCCCTAAACTGTCTGCTGGGGCCGGGAGTCGGGGGCTTCTGGACTCAGGCCGACCTCCTCTGCCCCCTTTTTCTCCATCATTAAACCCAAGCTTTTTTATTCATCCTCCCATTTCTCCATTCACTGATTTTTTTCTTTTTTCTTTTAGTACCTACTGTGTGACAGGCACCCTGCTATACTCTGGAAGGTACCACGGTGAACAAGACAGACAGAGGCTTTGGCCTCATGGGGCTTACATTCTAGTGGGAGATACAATTTACACATAAACAAGCAAGTAATGTCATTATTGTGCCAGGATGGAAATGCACACGCCATGGCCAAGGGTGATCGGAGTAACAGGAGACAGGGAAGAGGTGGAAGTTTGTTTTTGGATTCCATCTTGTTAGGTTTACTTACATGCAGTAAAGTCTACACATCTTAAGCGGACAGCTAATGAATTTTATATATGTGCACACTTTGTAAGCTCCTTGTAGATTAGGAACAGAGTATTTCCAGCCACCCAGCTACCCAAGGCTCTTTTCAGTCCCTTCCAAGTCAGTCCCAGGAAGAGGTTACTTATTTATTTTTTTTAGGAAGAGGTTAATTTTTTAAAATATGTATTTTTATTGATTTCAGAAAGGAAGGGAGAGGGAGAGATAGAAACATCAATGATGAAAGAGGATCATTGATCGGCTGCCTCCTGCATGCACCCTACTAGGGATCGAGCCCACAACCTGGGTATGTGCCCTGACCAGGAATTGAACTATGAACTCCTGATTCGTAGGTTGATGCTCAACCACTGAACCACACCGGCTGGGCTACTTTTTAAGCTGAGCACGGAAACAGGAGAGGGAGCCATGCAGAGAGCTGGGGGAAAGGGTCTTCTGGCAGAAGGAGCTGCACGTGTAAAGACCCTGACATTGGGGAGAACTTGGCATAGCTGAAGGCCAGAGGGATGGAGGGAAGCGACAAAGGAGATGGAGGCATGAGGTGAGAGGCTGGAGGATTATACAGAACCTCACAGGCTGTGGCAGAGTTCATTCCGCTCAAGAAAGCTTGTCGGGATGCGGGAGAGAGCATGGCATTAATGCAGGGGTAAATTTGAATCTGCTCCGTGCATGAGTCAAGTCCGTCTCACCCTGAAGCACTTGATTATTAGTTAGAGATCACCTGCAGGCCCACCTGTCAACCAGTGCGATGCACCAGGCTATCCCCGCGAACCCGAGAACTGCGGCTCTGAGACAGTGGTAGCGTGTAAACGAGTCTTGCTCCAGCCCCCGGGGTTCCAGTGTGCAGGGAGCCAGGGACAAGGAACCACAGCACAATGTGGCAGGTGGGGAGAGGGCCCACAGGTCACTTGCTGGAGAGAACTTTCCGATGGAGCCACAGCTCCCTGCCGATGGCTCTCACTGACCTCTGGCAGGAAAGGAGGAGCCAGTGGGGACCCAGGAACAGGGAACCCTGCCTGGGATGATCGAGGAAGGGGCGGCCCCCTCCATAAATAAAATGGGGCTTATTTAAAATAACTCGGTTCTCACTGGACCACAAAAAGTATGGGGTTAGGATGCATCTGAGAAACCCAGGAAGGGGCCTGGGACGCAAACAGATTCATGTGTAGGTCGGGGTCCTGCCAGGCACCCCTGTGGGGAGGAGCCAGCTTCTGAGTTTGAGCAGGAATCTTTGTGAACAGTTCTTTTTACTTTCCCTTTATGTAACCATTTCTTCTTCCTTCCTCCAGGGATGTAGGCGTCTGAGGGAAGTGAACTTACGCCTTTGTAGCCAGGGTAATAAATCCAGCCTGAGCAAGACGAGCAGGGGCCCAGAGCTCTGTGGTGGCCACTGCTGGGCCTGATCTAAACCCATGTCCCTTTGTCACCCTGCCAGGGAATCCCCGGGGCTGCAGGGAGGATGGGGGGATAGTCAGCATTCATGGTGGGGGTGGGGCAGATGGAGGCAGAACCTTGCAGGAACCTGGGCTGGCATCTTGTCTCCCTTGGATGCGGTCCAGGGCTGCTGGAGTGCTGGGGTTGTGGCAGGTGGGCAGAAGCAGGGGACACAGTTCAGAGGGTCTTCGGTAACCAGCTGATGGCAAGGAGGAGGGCTGGCTTATCCACTCACACTTCTGAGGGTGGCTGCCTCCTTGGTACCCACTGAAGTCCTCAGGCCGATGATGCAGGATGGAGGCCCAAACGAGGAAGGAGTCCCAAAAAGGGGGCTTTTCCAGACACATGGGGGGAGAGGGGGCGGGGAAACCAGTCCCATACTGTGAGCCTCAGTGGACAGGTCTACCTTTAGGCCTTGACGTTTGCAGGCATTGATGAAAACCCAGAACCCAGTGCACCTTTGTGCAGTAAAATCACTCTTGACCCCAGGGTCATTTCTCCTAAGGGGCGCACTTTGAAAGGCAGCCATCATCAGAGATAAACTCAGCTCAACACTAAAGTGGCAAGGTCAGGTTTTAATCAGTGGTATACTATTGCAACAGTATATAGGGAACATGTAATACATAAATTGCAGTAATACGTCTGTAGGGAAAAGAGTGCACCTTTACACAAAGGTGTCTGGGTCTTTTAAAGGAAGAGTGAGGGGACAGGAAAGGAGCGGAGGGGCACTCTGCCGAGTCAGGGAAGTGAAAACTTAAAAAAATACAGGAAGGGGGATTGGTCTTCTCGAACAGGACCTCCTCTCCCACGGAAGCAGAGACCGGCAGAGCGGGTGCTATCTTCAGATGTTGGCTAGAACAGACCGTGCATTCTTTTCACTGGCTTGAGTTTTTCAGGCAGCCACTGCGAGAGGGTTGGGTCATCCTAGGACTGCAGCCTTGAGCTGTTAGAAACGATGTGTCTGTTGGCGTCTTTATGAGCCAGGGTTGACAGGCCTAGGCACGAAGAGGGCTCAGAGCGGCCCGGCTGGAGTTTGAGCAAGGAGCGTCTTTGTCCCTGTCCCCTTCTGGAGAAAACCTGAGACGCTGCCGCCCCGGGTGGCACAGTGCACAGAGCACAAGCCCACTGTCCTGACTCCAACCCGGCCAGCCCTGCCGGGCCTTAGGGCTCATCAGACAAGTGAGCGGGGTTGCATACATCTGGGAGGGTCTTCCCATGCTGACTGCTGGACTAGACTATGACCAAGGGGAGGCAAATGAGGCACTCACCTAAAGGGTGCCCCAAACCTCAGCAATCAATATAAATAATATTTTAAGGTAATATCTTTTTTTTTTAATTTATTTTTATTTTATTTTATTTATTTATTTATTTATTTTATTGCTTAAAGTATTACAAAGGGTATTACATATGTATCCATTTTATCCCCCCGCTCTAGACAGTCCCCTAGCCTCCCCTATCACCCAGTGTCTTATGTCCATTGGTTATGCTTATATGCATGCATACAAGTCCTTTAGTTGATCTCTTACCCCCCTACCTCCTGCCCCCCAACCCTCCCCGGCCTTCCCGCTGCAGTTTGACAATCTGTTTGAGGCAGCTCTGCCTCTGTATCTATTATTGTTCAAAAGTTTATAATGGTCTCTATTGTCCATGAATGAGTGAGATCATGTGGTATTTTTCCTTTATTGACTGGCTTATTTCACTTAGCATAATGCTCTCCAGTTCCATCCATGATTTTAAGGTAATATCTTAATACATCGACACTAATGCAAAAAAAATCTCCGTGATGAAGAAACTATAAAAATTTTAAATAACGAGGAAGCCTGACAGTGCTGGAATTAGGACGAGGTAAGGGGAGGCTGAGGCTGCAGCAGTGGTGTGGGGCCCCTGGGCAGCCAGGCCCTCCGGTGGAAATTCTTTTCATGCCCTGCCTGTCATCTTCACTCACTCCACCAGGGGGAGCATGCCTACTACGCAAACCTTCAGTCCTAAGGCTTACAGGCTGGAAGACCTACCCTGGTCTCAGGCTGTTTTCAGGGCCAAAGACAAAAGAGAGGAAGGGAGAGAGAGGGAGGGAGACATTCTGGCCATTGTTTTATGCGGCCATGGCCTTTCTCTGGGGAAAGAACAAAAATTAAACAGAGGAGCTGCGACTAGCCGGTTTGGCTCAGTGGAAAGAGCGTTGGCCTGCGGACTAAAGGGGTCCCAGGTTCGATTCCCATTAAGGACACGTACTTCAGTTCAGGCTTGATCCCCAGCCCTGGTTGGGGCACATGAGGAGGCAACCAATCCATGTGTCTCTCTCACATCGATGTTTTTCTGTCTCTCCCTCTGCCTTCCATTCTCTCTAAAAATCCGTGGAAAAATATCCTCAGGTGGGGATTAACAAAAAATAAAAATAAACTCAAGAGCTGCATGTCTTCCCAGCCCTTTCATTAAAGGGGTTTTGCACACATTCTAAATTGCAGTCACAGCTGGTGTCGGGTAGGAATAGAAGAGCAATTGTCAGGGAAACAGAAAACCCTGGTTCCAGCCCTAGTTCTGTCTTCAGGTTCCTTGGTCTGATTTGGCCAAGTCTTTTCTGGTCTGGTGGCCTCAGTTTCCCCATCTGTCAAATGAAGGATTGGCTCCAATGGCCTCTGAATCCATTTTGGCACGAAACATTTACGTTCCTGTCTCCAAAGCAGAGCCAGGAAGAGAGCCCGGCATTCCTGAAGCATAAATGGAAACAGCCGGGTGAATCAGGCCGGCGTGTTCTGAGGTGTTGAACTTTGACCTTCGGCCCTCTGCTCCCACTCACCAGGTTGCTGTTCTTCGGTTTCCTGGGCTAGAACTGAAATCACGACCAACTGTTAGTGGACATTAGCCACATGCTGGGTCTGACGTATATTGTTCCTTTTCAGCCTCTCAACACCCCAGCCTCACAGGTGGAGAAATCAGTCCTGGGAAGAATGCCACAGGCACCGCGCTGGGAAAGGCATTGCTGGGATTGGAACCCGGCGGCCCTGGCCAGCCCTCCCTGCCCGGCTGTGTGTCCCCTGTGGGAGGGCAGCCACAGAAGTGCTCTGATACCCAAGCTCCCCTGAGTGGTAGGGGGTTGGGCCCCAAAGACTTCCCTCCCGCAAAGCATGGTCCTGCCTGGTGGATTAGAGATTTCCTGCCAGTTCAGTGGACGTCTCCTCAGCACTCGTGTGGCAAGGCCGGGGAAGGCCCCCCTGGTCCCCAGACAGCTGGGGAGCCGGAATCCCCCAGGGCAGGTGGGGCCGCGACCAGGGGAGAGACAGCTGCGCCTGCTCTGCCCCATCAGCTTCCCAGGTGCAGCCTGTGAGGCTGGTCCTAGCAGCTCCTCAGCCAGCCCCGACGTACAGCCTCGCCAACCCCTGGGCCCCTCGAAACCGGAAACAGGAAAGGCTCCAATTCTGCTCCTTAATCGGGGGGTGGAACGTGTGTGTGTTCCTTTTTCTTCATTTCCCCCATCTCCTGCTGTCCACGGCTCCCTCAGGCCCGGGTGGACATTGGAAACGGAGCTCTGAGGCCCATTGGAAGGTAAGCTCGCAGGCCCAACTCCTCAACCAGCATCCGCGGCTGGAGGGGTGCGGTTGCTTGCTCACCCCTAACAACCTCGCTGAGATTCCCGGCCATCCCCCTCTTCCTGCTTCAGAGACAGAAGCCTACAGAGAAATTCTCAGAAAGGGCCCACAGATGGCGGTGGGCACGTTGCCCTTTTTTAAAAAGAGACATTTTCATCTACTTTATCACTTTGGTCTCAGGTTGGCCCTGGTTAAAAACAAGAAGGAAGGGCTCAGTTTCGTCACTGGTGTTTCTTGTCCTGGATGCCCTTGTAAGCCTGCAACCGCCATCCATCCCCCCCTCTCTCCAGTAAGTGGTCTTCAAGCTGCGGCTGATAATTATCCAAAATGGCCTCCTAGTGGGCAGCGTTCATAGCCCACGAGGGGCTCCTTTATCCCTTAAAACTCATTAATGTCTGAGCTTAATTACATGGAGATCAAGGGCCTTGGAGGTGAAAGGCTAACGAGGGCATTAAATCCGGACCCACTTCTCAGCTGCCCGGTCACTTGGCAGAGCTGTTCAGGCAAATCGCTCCTGCAAAGCTCCCCAGCCCCTGGTCGGCGTCCCGGCCCAGGCGTCCTACAACCAGCACCTGTTCGGAGGAGGATGGGCGGGGTCTGGAAGGACCACCTTTTATAAGCAACAGAGAGGAGGGAAAAATGGGAATCCTGAGGGTGCCTGCCCACCCCAGAGAAGCGATTTTTTCCACCCGGTGAGCCGCAAGAATTTTCAAAACATGCAATACCTGACTATGTAGTCAGGGCCACTGACCTCTTTTCCCTTAGATTGTCAATAAAAAAAAATGACAACAGCCAACATAACAATAACCATCCAGTGTGAGTGAATCAAAATTACACTTACTTTTTTTTTGTCAGATCGGCAAAAAGTCTCTGATCTGATTTGGCCAAATCGGTGCTCTGCAGAATTATGGTTATTAATGTATGCCATGAGATGAAAAACATTGAAAATCGCTGTTGAAGAGGGGCAGATCTTGAACAACTGGTGGGCTTCATCCAGAAGCCAAACTGGGCCAGTTTACTTGTCCAATAAATGTTATTAAGCCTCCACTATGTGCCCAGCACAGAGTCAGGCGCTGGGGATACTGGGATGAGCAAATCCTAGATCTGGTTCCCATCCTCCTGGAGCTTAGAGGGTAGCACAGGTGATAGGCATTGGACAGATACCACACCCATAAGTGTAAAATGTCTGCTGAGACAGTGGTGCCGGGAGAAGGGCAAGGTGAGGATTTGTCCTGGGAAGAGTGTCAAGGAGAATTCTACAGGTGGAGTGACAGCAAGAGCTGGGAGCTGCAGGCTGAGTGAGCCCAGGGAGAGGGGTGGGGAAGGCGTTCCCAGGGCAGGAATAAAAGAGGACTTCATCCCTAGCTGGTTTGGCTCAGTAAATAGAGCATCAACCTGAGGACTGAAGGGTCCCGGGTTCCATTCCGATCAAGGGCACATGCCCAGGTTGTGGGCTCGATCCCCAGTAGGGGGCATGCAGGAGGCAGCGATCAATGATTCTCATCATTCATGTTTCTATCCCTCTCTCCTTCTCTCCCTCTCCCTTCCTCTCTGAAATCAATTATATATATATATAATAAATGTTAAAAGAGGACCTCAGAGGCTGGTAGGTCAAACTAAAGACTTCTATCTTTACCCTGAGAATAATGGAAAGCCATTGAATGATGTTAAGTGGGCAGATGACTTAAGCAGGTGGGTATTGAGATCACTCTACAGCCATAAGAACATTTCAACTTCACCTAAAGAATAGCTTCCTAAGACAATGCTTGATCTTGAGAACGAAATAACAATAAACATTTATTGGCCTCTGACTAGGTATGAAACACCATGTGCTTCTCATGGCCTAATACACTTGGCCATGAGAACAACACATCAGGTAGGTGCATAGCAATGATGCCCTTTATACAGGTGAGGGGACAGAGGCTCAGAAAGGTCTAGAAAGCTACGTGAGGCCTGTTGGCGACGTTGTAGAGCAGGAGCTCATATCCTAGTCCGTCCGACCCTAGAGGCTTGGATGCTGTGCTCCTAATGACTGCAGCACCAGAAGCTGCAAGGGACCACAGCCTTGCACTGTGGGGCCAAGAAAGTCGATACTTTTCCTCCCATCTTCTAAGTTCTTCTAGCTGGACAATAATCAGCTTAACAGACAGATTAACAGGAGAAAATCACGTGTTTACAGACCTGCACGTGGGGAAGTCACATAAGCATGAAAATTCCAAAGACAATGAGGCAGCATGGGGTTATAAGACATTTTGGACAAAGGAGAAAAGGAAGGGGATGGGGGTCTTAGATTTCCGAAGTGGGAACGGGCCCTTTACAGATAGTTGAGGAAGAGCTAAACATACATGGCAGGAAATGTCTTGCTAGGCAACTCTGGAACAATGGGACACAGTGGGTATCTAGCTAACAAGCCTGGAGTCTTCCTGGCTAATGCTGGGGTGAAGATTCTTAAAGTGATTAAGCAAAGACTCCCTTCCTAAAGCAGGTTTCTCTGTCTGACTCTCTATGGCAGAGGGGGGAAGGGAATCAAAGGTTCTTTCTGAATCTTGCTTCTTAATAAACAGCTTAAAACCCTAAAAAGGCAGCTTCAGGGTGGCAAAAATTTGGTTCCCTTCAGTACATTGGAATCCCCTGGGTGGGGTGTTAAAATGTAAATCCTGCCTGGCCAGTGTGGTTCAGTGGTTGAGCATCAGCCCATGAACCGGGAGGTCACGGTTGGATTTCCTGTTAGGGCACATGCTCAGGTTTCGGGCTTGATCCCAGTAGGGGGCATGCAGGAGGCAGCTGGTGGATGTTTCTATCTTTCTATCCCTCTCCCTTCCTCTCTCTAAAATCAATATTTTTTAAATGTGAATCCTTCCCATCCCAAGAGAGTCTGATGCAATGAGCCAGGTAGCAGCCTGGGCATTGGGAATTTTTGGAAACTCCCCAGGTGAGTCTATTGTGCCGCCAGGTTGAGACCCACTGGCCCACAGCCCAGAAAAGCTCCAGGGAGGGCAGTTGAAGCAGAGAGCCATCTCTCCAGCTGGACTCAGTGGCCTCGAGTTCCCTTCCTGCTTGGATAGTCTGTGAGTTTGTGATTCGCCAGTTCTGCTTCCAGGAGCCTTTGCCCCCAAGTGACTGGGTTTCTGGAACTGACAGATGGAGACTGAGGGACCTGGGTAACTTTGCCTTGGCTCTGACGGCTGCATTTCCGAGCCCTGCCAGCCACATTCCCGCTGGCTCAGACCCAGCCTGCCGACAAGCTGGGAGGAGGAAGAGAACGGTCAGCCAGTCCCGGTGGGCACTGCCGGAGCTGGGTGCTGCTGGCTGTGGGCGCCCTTACCAGGGACCGATCCACTCCTTTGAGAGCATCTGGAGCCTCTGACCAGCCACCTGTGACTCAAGTCACACTTATCTGACCCTCTCTGAGCCCAGTGGCTGCACAACCACGGAAGCTGGAAAGAAATGGGGCAGCGGAGAGTGAAAAACAATACCTCGTGCCTGAGGGCTACTTTCTGCCTGTTCCAGACCCTTCTGGAGCTATTACCGCATTTATAAACTCGGAATCCGATAGCCTCATGATGACTTCCTGTGCCCTCTTCACAATATAAATAGGAAAGGAGGATGTCAGAGATTTGATGGCTGGTACAAAGTCACGAAGTTTGTGAGTGACAAGGGTCATGAAGCTTGTGAGTGACAAGGCCTAGATTATGACGCCCACAAATTTTGAGGCACCTTTGGTCTCAGAATAACTGCAAGATGGGGGGCAGGAGGGTCTCACTGGCAAACAGAAACCAGAAATCCCCACCACTGTCCATTCCTACCATTACACCACAGAGGGAAGGCAGGCGGGATGGAAATATGCCAGGTGACGTGAGTTCTAAATGGAGAAGTTGCTTTTAGGACTGTGAGTGCTCAATTCCTCAGAACTAGGGTTTGCCAGACAAGCCCAACATTTTTCCTTGACCCCATGTCTCAGCTTCCTCATTCATTAAAGGAGGATAGCAATACTTACTCACATTCTACTAGAGAGATAAGCAATAACCCAGGTGAGGAGGTATAATAGTATGCTGGGTGGTCCCAATGACTATGGAGAGAAAATAAATTAGGAAAGAGAATGGGGCGCCCCTTTAGGGAGGTGTTACTGAAAAGCTAACATTTGAGTGAAGATCTTTTAGAAGGTGAGATGAGACTATCCCGGGGTAGTGTGTGTGTGTGTGTGTGTGTGTGTGTGTGTGTGTGTGTGTGTGTGTGTAGGGGTATTTTAGGCAACGGGAACAAGCAAACAAATGCAAAAGCTTGAAGCAGGAGCTTGCCTGGTGTGTTGGGCCTCGAGGCCACAGTGGCTAGAGTGGGAGAAATGATGGGCATTACGGACCAGGTATGGCAGCATGGACCACTGACCTGACGTTGGCTTTTACATGGAGATGGAGAGCGTTTTGAACAGAAGTTTTACATAAATGACCTTGCACCTGCCTGGCATGGCTCAGTGGTTGAGCGTCGACCTATGACCCAGGAGATAATGGTTCCCAGTCAGGGCACAAGCCTGGGTTGCGGGCTCCATCCCCAGTGTGGGGATTGCAGGAGGCAGCCATTATTGATGTTTCCACCTCTCTCTTCCTCTCTAAAATCAATAAAACTATATTTTAAAAAATAAAAATAAATGACCTTGCATGTAAACAGGAAATAAATTGAAGCTCCAGGTCTCCTGCAGAGGTGCGGGTTGGGTGGGCCAGTTCTAAATGCATTTCGTAGTGATTAACAAAACAAAGGGAGTGAGGTGGGAAACAACTCTAGAGTAAGGCACCTCCTTGAGCCTCACTACAAATTATAGATAAGAAATATCCCCACAGAGCAGGGTAGGGATGTTTCCCCTTTCTTTTTTTCCTGCCATGCTCCACCAGGCTTTAGCTCTGATGAGGTGACATGGAAATCTTAGCAGTGCACCAAACTGGGAAATCCAGTCCCTCTCCCCACCCCACCTCAACCCCGGGTGCAGACATTGCCACCTGTTTAATCCTCACACAACCTTATGAGCTGGGTTCTATCTGCATCATTATATTTGAAATCAACACCAAGGAAAAGAAATACCTCCCATTTTAAAGTTTTTCCATTTAAAGACAAAAAGCACCACCTCTTCAAATGGGTTAATGTTACGACACTGCCTCAATGCCAGAAATGTTCAAAAGTTAATGATCGGACTAAGGAAATTCAGAGTTATCACATCCATTTTACAGGT
The DNA here is from genome assembly GCF_963259705.1 of Myotis daubentonii. Taxonomy (NCBI): domain Eukaryota; kingdom Metazoa; phylum Chordata; class Mammalia; order Chiroptera; family Vespertilionidae; genus Myotis; species Myotis daubentonii. The sequence continues at coordinate 97,816,404 of NC_081844.1, read as the reverse complement.
CAGAAAGTTGAGGCTCCTGCCTCAACTTAGAAGTATAAAATCAGAGACTTGAACCCACAACCACTTGTTTCAGCCACAGCTCCCTCATTTTAGTAACTGGCGACCCCATCCAGGCAGGTGCTTAGTTAAGAAATGTCAGGATCAAAAAAATAAAAATGTCAGGATCGTGCCCTACTCCACAGTGTTGGCACAGAGGGCTCATCTTAATCCTAAATCAGCGGGACCTTGGCGGAGGGAGCCTCCCGCCACAACCCCCATCTGCTGATATTCTTGTTCCATGGCCCAGATCCTGAATTTTGCTGATCTTTTTAAATCTTTAAAGTATACATGACTTTGACGTTCTACTCATTAACATCTCTATTTTATGAACCTAGAAATAAAATATTTTTCTTCATCAAATCTTTGAATAATCTGGACGCCTAAAGGAACATGGCCTGGCCGTGAGGACACATTGATAAAGTTTAACCATTTGGATACGTGTTTCCAATTAGTCAACCGCAGCCTGCCACTTGGCAGGTATGTGTAACAGATGAAAAGGCACTTTCTGGGCCAGCACATTTCTGTGTCACTGAAAGCAAGCCAGTGACGATTTGTCAGATGAGAGGAAAACACCACATCATTAGGCTGAGCTATTTGGAGAGGTAAGCAGATCTTTCTGTATTTAAATCAAAGGATGTGCTTTTTACTTGCTGTTCATTATTAATTCTTAAGAGTTGAAAAGCAGTTAGGACTTTTCACTCTGGTGGTGGTGAGCTCAGAAATACACTTCTTATTTATTTATACCTCAGATTCCTGTATATTTGTTAAGTATTATCTTTTCTTGGATTTTATTGCTATCTCTTCAAGACCATCTTTCTCGCCCAGCTTAGATGTTATGGTCCAACATTATGATCACTGCCTTATAAAAATGGCCTTAATGTTCTTATTCTTCTTTTCCCATCATTCCTCCCAGCAAAACCTTACTCTGGCCAAACTCAACCCTCTCCTTTCTTCATTCACTTGTTCCCAACTGAAGGTTAAGAGACTACACAACCAACCCGGGCCGGTGTGGCTCAGTTGGTTGAGTGTTGTCCCAGGCACTGAAAGGATGCTGGTTCGATTCCCGGTCAGGGCACATGTCCAGGGCACATGTCCAGGTTGCGGGTTCAGTCCTGGACCATATGGGAGGCAACCTATTGGATCTCTCTCTCTCTCTCTCTCCTTCCCTCCCTCTCTCTCTCCCTCCCTTCCTCTCCCCCCTTCTCCCTCTTCCTTCTCTCTAAAATCAGTAAAAATATATTTTAAAATGAAAACAATGAAGCAAACACACAACTGTGCAGATCAGTCTCATTCATGTCTACAAATCTCAAATGGCACAAAATGTAGCCTGGTAATTTCTTCTCAAACTCCCACCATCCTCATTGAAACGTTCCTGAGGTGGGAGCCAGCATGGTTGGTTCAAGGAACAGAAGGATTGATGGAGGGGAAGAGTACCAGGAGATGATATCAGAAAGGCTACAGGCGCCCAGATCATGCAGACCCTTGTAGGACATTGTAAAGACTTGGCTTTTATGTTGGTGAGTTGGGGCACCACTGGTGGGTTTTGAGTAGAGCAATGACAAAATCTGATTTAGGTTTTAACAGAATCTCTCCAACTACTATTTTGAGAATAGACGGTAAGGAACAATGACAAAATCGTGGCGACAAGGAGACGGGAGATGATTACAAGCAAGAGATGCTGTGGCTTGGACCCAAGTGACTGTAGGGAAGGAGGTTAGAAGGGATCTGATTTTGCTATCTTTGAAGATGGAGCCAGCAGAGTTTGCTGATGGTTCGGATGTGGGTTGTGATAATAAGTGCAGGGTCAATGAGGACACCGGTGTTTTGGCCTGAGCAACTTTATGGCTGGAATTGCCCTTTATGGAGATGGGAAAGACTGTAGGAAGAGCAGGTTTGGTGGGTGGGAGTGGGAGGTGAGTAAATGAAGAGTTTGTTGTTGAACACAGTTGAGTTGGAGATAGCTTTTAGATATCTCTGTTAGTTGCCTGGGGCTGTTGGAACAAATTACCACAAACTTGGTGGCTTAAAAGATTAGAAATGGATTTTCTCACAATTCTGGAGGCCAGAAGTTTGAACCCTACATGCCAGCAGGGCCATGCTCTAGGGAAGGGAATAATCTGTTCTTTTGCTTCTTTCAGCTTCCGGTGGGTGGTGGCATCCTTGACTTGTGGCCACATTGCCCCATTTCCTGCCTTCTCAGTCATATTACCTCTCTTCCATAGAGGTAGGAGAGAATCAAGGGACTGGTGCTGGAAGCCAAGTGTCTTAGTCCATTTTGGCTTCTATAACAAAGTACCATACATTGGGTGTCTTCTAAACAAGAGAAATTTATAACTCTTAGTTCTGGAGGCTGGGAACTCCAGGATCAAGGTGCCAGCAGAGTCGGGTCTGGTGACAGCCCACTTCCTGGTGCATATACAGCCATCTTGCTGTGTTCTCACCTGGTGGAAGGGGTCTCTTTTACAAGGGCACTAATCCTGAATTCATGATTACACCTCCCAAAGTCCCCATCTCCAAATACCACCCCATTGGGGATTAAGTTTCAACAAATAAATTTGAGAGGGGACACAAAATTCACTCTGTAGCACACCGAGGAGTTCAAGGATGTGGAGGACTTTGTTTTCTTATTTGCCTGGGGTCCAGAGGGAAAAACAGCAGGCTTCAGGAGATGGAGTCAGAACAGGGGAGGATGGTGGGCATGAGGATTCAAGTCTAGGGGTGAGGGGAGGCCTAGGAGACCTGAGCTGAAGGGTTCAAGCACCTGACTGTGGTCTCAAGGCAGATCATGATGGGGTGAGGCTGTGAGTGTTGGGGAGAGGGAAGGATGGGTTTTTGCCTGGAGCATCTTCTTCCCACATTTGATCCTTCAGCAAGTTGATGGGCTCTAGGGCATGAGGTTCTCTAATGGTTAGAGTCTAGACTGGAGTCAGATGATCTTGGTTCAAATGTCTTCTCTTGGTGACCTTAGGCAAGTTACTCAAACATTCTTTGTCTCCATTTTCCCCTCTGTAAAATGGGACCAAGAATAGTACCCACCCACCTTCAAGGGATTTTGTGACTAATAAAAGAGTTACTATGTGGAGGATGCTAGAAGAATGCCCTTTATGTAATAGGCCCTATTTGTTTTCCAGTCTTGATAAAACATATCCCAGATCTTCTACTCTCTGCCTCCATTATTCCAACACTAGGCCAAGTCAGCATCATCACCCACCATCATTGCTGGGTGTGTTTTGTTTCCACTCCCCACTCAAACCCACTATCACAGTGCAGCCAGAGTGATTATTTTGAAATTGCACATCGATCCATGTTACTCCTTTACTAAAAAAAATCTTCCTGTGAGCTCTCCTCCATGGCATTTACAATAAAGTCCCAAATCATTATTCCTGGATTACAATGTCCCTCACCATCTGGCCTTCCTCTCCACCTCGTTTCCTCACCCACCAATACCCAGTTCGCTCACCTTTCTCTTCTTTAACATGCCAAGCACACTCCTGCTTTGGGCCTTTGCACCAGCTGTTCCCTCTACCCCAGATTATTCTTTCCCCTAGTCCGTGCCTGGCTAGATTCTTCTTGTCCCTCAGATCTCAGCGGAGACCTTCCATGACCCCCACGTCACGTGGCCTCTTCTCATTCAGTTTGTTTGTGCCTATTTTAATTCTCTGCGTAGTACTTACTACCCTTTGCGTTTCCTTAGTTTTGTTTATGTCTGTTCTACTTTAGAATTTTCCATAAGGAGGGACTAAGACAAAGGTTTGGATGTTGGTTGATGGTTTATTTGGAAGATGTTGCCAAAAGAGGGGAATGAGGTTACAAGGAGGGTGAGACAGGGAGGGTGCAAAGTCAATGTATGGATGTCATTGTCGGATAGGAGCAAACTTTCTCTACCTTCAAGGTTCTTTTGGCTGGCCTAATAACCAAATAGACATGAGACAGATTAGCAAGAGAAAACAACTAAATTTAATACATACATATGTATGGGAACCCTCCATACATGAGAGAGGGAGAGACAAACACGCACAACAGAGTCAGAGACAAAAAGGGAGCATGGGTACATAAGACATTCTGAGCTAGGGATGAGGCAAGGTGCCTTGGGGATCACTGTAGCATGATAAGAGCAGATACTTAGTAAATAGAAATTTTCCCTGCCATATAGGTGGGTCAAGAAGGGATGATGGCCCTGGCGCATAATTTCTTGAGATGACTTGCTCTGAACCCCACATTATCAACCTCACTATTGGGGGGGAGGGGCCTTTTCCCACCAGGACCTCTGGGAAGCACCCACAATGCCTCCCAGAGTTGTCCTGTTGAGAGATGGGAGGCTGAAGCCTTTATCCACTGGTCACATCCCCTGGTAGTGGAGGGCTGCTTCTGGGGCATTCATTCCCTGACTCCCAGGCTGTGCTTGTCTGAGGGCCAAGCTAGTTCCAGCTGCAAGGCTGCACTGGAGGCAGTTCTGGCAGCCAGAGGCCAGGCCACTCTTCCCAACACAGCCGTGGCCAACTCGGAGGTAGGCTGACCCCCGGGCTGGTGCTGCCTGCTGCCTGACTCACTTCCCCCACTAGAGTATAAGCTCTTGGTGAGTGGAAACTGCCACTTGTCTTCATTATGTATCCCAAGAGCCTAGCACAGAGTCTGACAGATAGTAGTATCAGCAAACATTAGTTACAGGAACTTAATCCTTTCATCACTCTGGGGTAGGTGCTGCTGTTGTCTTCATTTTTAGATGAGAAAATTAAGACTTGATCTTCCTTACCTGGGTTGCCCAGCTCACTGGTGATATGGCTAGAATATCAACCCAGGCAATCCGACTCAGCTTTGAACTAAAAGAAATTACTTTACTGGAGCTATCGTTACTGAGGAATGTTATTTGACTTGATCATCAAATTTAGCACTGGCCATGTAATGTTTTCAGGTACTTTTTAGAGGTTGCCTTACTTACACGGCATAATGGCTTTCCTGTTGTATTAGACTGTCATTTAGATGATTAATAAGAATGGAAAATGCAAATGGATCAAAGGCCTTGCAGGGTAAGAGAAATCCTTGCATCTGGCCAGGCTTGATCGAAGGTTCCTGGAGGAAAATGGAGAGCACACGCTCCATTGAAAGAGCCTCTATGAGATGATGTATTGCAGACCTGAAACCTATATAATTTTATTAACCAGTGTCATCCCAATAAATACAGAAATAAAAATTATACAGAGCCTTTATTGCAGCCCACAGTTGGTGCCTTACAGCAGGGTCGGCAAACCTGTTTGTGTAAAGGTGCCAATAGTGAACAGGCTTTGTGAGCCATATAATCTCTGTGGCAGCTGCTGGCCTCTGCCATTGTAGCCATGGACTATGCAAACAAATGGGTGTGGCCATGTGCCAATAAAACTTTATTTACAAAAACAGGTGACAGCCCAGATTTGGCCCACCGGCTGTCATTTGCCTTATGGGAAGGCAGTGGTCCAGATCTTCTGATTCTTCAAGAGGAGATAGAAATCAGGGTTTTATGTGAAATTTCCTAATTCTGAAAACATCGTATAGGCCGCCAGTTGGCGCTCACTAATTCAGCAACTTGCCCTATTGCCTCGGAGGATGCGGAGGATGCTATGCCATCTTGGTTTCTGTAAGTGCACTCTATGATGTTAGCACAACAACAAAATCACCTAACAATGCATTTCTCACAATGTGTCCTTCCTTAAGCAACTCATGACTGTAAGTGAGAACTTCAGCCTTCAGGTGCTCAGATCTAAAACCTCCGGGTCTTCCTGATTTCCCTTCTTCACACCCCACATCTGCTCCATCAGCAGAGCCTATCAGCTCTAACTTCCAAATATGTTCACAATCTGGCCCCATCTCACCTCCTCCACCATTTCCATAGCGAGCCTCCAGCTGGCCTCGCTTGCCCCCCACTGTCTGTGTACCCAGCCAAGGATACCACCATGCTAGTAACACGTGAGTGCCTGGTGGTGGGAGGAGGGTGGGGTTGCTCAGGTTCTTAACATTTTAATCATGTTTTAATCATGTTTTAGTAGCATTACAAGCAGAGTGATACTTGTGTAATCAAAAAAATTTTTTTCTTCAAATATGTGTTCATTGATTTCAGAGAAAGGAAGGGAGAGGGGGGAGAGAGCTAGAAACATCAATGATGAGAGAGAATCATTGATTGGCTGCCTCCTGCACGCCCCACACTGGGCATTGAGCCTGTAACCCGGGCATGTGCCCTGACCGGGAATAGAACCTCCTGGTTCATGGGTCGACGTTCAACCATGGAGCCACACCGGCCGGACAAAACATTTTTAAATAGATGACTGTCCAGCGCCCTCTCCCACACCCCAGCCCCAGCCTCCCCAGGTGCACGGCTGCTTCCTTAATCCTCAGCTCTTCAACCCTGGGTCTCTGCACACCTGGAAACTTTGGGAGCCCTTCATAGTAGGTGACCTCAAGGAGTCCTGGGGTCTGAGAAAAGCAGTGCCCTGCTGCTGACAGCCAGGACCTCCTCGCCTGAGGGGAAGGGTCCCATGGGCAGCCCCTGGCAGGCTGTCTGTTTGCTTTTTACTGTCCATCTCAGTTTCCTTCCTGTTCATTGTCAGAAGGGGAGCAGGCTCAGGGGCTTTGAAGTTAATGGCTGCTTTTATTTCCTCCTCCTGGAGTCTGGGCAGCTCTTAGGGTCTCGCTCCATTGTTCCTCACAGAATCCTGGTCAGGCTTGAAGGCTCCTTATCACACACCTATTCCAGAGTTCACCAACTAGGGCTGATGCTGGGTGTGGCCACAAGGCGTTAAAACAAACAAAAAAAGGGCAATGCAGGAAATATCTCGATTTATTACTTCTTTGGAAAGTCTAGCAATCTGGCAATTAAGGGCCCAAATTCTGACCATCAGAGGGGCTGAGAAGTGGCTCTTCACTTTGGCTGCACCAAGAGCTTTCTGGGTGGCCACAGTCCTCACACTCCCTACTGTCCCTGGCACCTTGGTTGGCATAGCCATTGGCCATCAAATATGTGCTTGTATGTGCATGTGTATTCAGTTCATGTAGTAACAGTAGAAATGCTGCACAAAACTTACACCACATCTACGACAGCCCTATTTCCAAACAAGGGCACATTCTGACATACTGCATGCTAGGCTTTCAATATATCTTGTTGGAATGACACAATTCAACACATAACAGAAGGCAGCAGCATTCTAAGAAACCATTAATGTGAAGCATCAAACCCAGCGCCAGGCCTTTCTATGCACGGGCCTGTGAACTAGCCCCTGGTAGAGGGAGATTCATTTTTTATTTATTCCTTTTGAAACTTTAACATTTTTTCTTTTATGTATTTATTAATTTTTAGAGAGAGAGGAAAGGAGGGGGGTAGAGAGAGAGAAACATCGATTTGTTCTACTTATTTATGCATTCATTGGTTGATCCTTGTGCACTGACTGGGATCAAACCCGAAACCTTGGTGTATTGGGACAGTACTCTAACCAACTGAGCTACCTGGCCAGGGCTCCTTTTGCAGCTTTTTGATCTTATACTTTTTTTAATTGAAAAAAGTAATATAGGCCAACTTTATAAATGTCCTAGGCTTTGAGTTCTATTTTGTTAAAATGTTGCTTTTTCTATTCTCCCTGCCTGGCCCTCAGACCTAATCAGTAGAGTTGTATCTCAAGAATTTCTGGTCAAGGATCATAAAGGACTGGGCCAATGTTCCCTTGACTTTGCAGAAGACATAGGTAGAAACAGCTTAAAAGGATGGGCTTGACCAGCGTGGTAAACAAGGCTTACATCTAAGTTTATGGCCCAGATGTCGTCCTTCTGTCCCTATAAACAGAGCCAGCCTTCATGCTTTTGACCCTAATGGAGCAATGCAAACCATTAAGACAGCAAGGAAAGACGACTCTAAGTGTATGCCGCCACTTCCCCCGAAAAGCTGAGTGCTTGAAGAATCACATCACTGACCCCCCTGTCACCCGGGATATTTGCAGCAGCGCGGTTATGGCAGCAAAGGGCTGGAAGCCACCTAAACGCCCAGCAAAGGAGATTGGTTACACATATCATGATGGAACCATACCCCGAGACTTTAGGGTAACTGCGCAGCTCTGTGGGCGCTGCCGTGAAATGACTAAGAGGAAAGAACAAGGTGCAGACAGATATGCACGGTATGCTATCATTCGTGTAAAAGGAGAACAAGCATGCATGTCCATCTGGATAAATGCATGGTCACTTCCGGAAGGACACACAGGCGCTGTTTATCCTTAGAGAGGAGAATGAGGCCTGGGGTCAGGGTGAGAACATGTCCATTTATTTTTTTTAATATTTTTTTTATTGATTTCAGAGAGGAAAGGAGAGAGAGAAAAAAATCAGTGAAGACAGAGAATCACTGATTGGCCGTCTCCTGCACACCCCACACTGGGGATCGAGCCCGCAGCCTGGGCATGTGCCCGGACCGGGAATTGAACCATGATCTCCTCGTTCATAGGTTGATGCTCAACCACTGAGCCACGCTGGCCATGCCAAAACATGTCCATTTAGCCGTATATATCTGTAATGTGAGAGCTTGTATTATATGAAAAAAAACCAAAAGAATAAGGAAAATTGAAGTGAGCAGTTGATAATATTAGTTTGACTTGTCCTTTGAGGAAGGTTGGAAATGTTGTTGGATACCTGGGAAAGTTGTAGTTAGGTAGGGTGGTCTTGATCTAAATGTTTGGCGCCTAAGCTGTGAGCTTAAAAGATGGGGCGGTAATGGCTCATAGTAAGCACTTGATAAAGGTTTGTTTTTGAATGCAGGAATGAACATACGGATACTTCTCAGGCTAGCTGGGGATTGAGTGGGTGGGAGAAGTAACTTCAGTCACACTGTCCCCGGCTGTCCACCAGAGGAAGCCTCTCCTGCTAAGGGCACTGCCCCCATTCCACCTGTGGATAGTGGCTCACCACCAAAAACATCAGAGCAATTAAAATTACTGGGGCAACATTGGTTAATAACACTCTATAAACTTCAGGTGCACAACTTGATAATGCAATATCTGTACACTCTATTGTGTGCTCACCACCCAAAGTCTAATTTCCCAAATCATTATTCATTCTCCTCCAGTTGCATTGTATTTGACCCCTTTACCCTCTTTGTCCTCCTCCCCACCCCCCTGCACAATGTATTTTTATCCTTCAGAGATCCTGGGAAAATGAGAGTCCTAAAAATGATACCCAGAGGACTGGAGAGGATGAACAATGTTTAGTAGAATCTTTTCAAAACAGTTCCTGGGAGGAAATAAAACAAAGTTTCTCCCTCCCTCTCTCACCTACCAGAACTTCTGAGAGGACTCCAAACTAGTGAATAATAAAGGGCTTTCTTCATTCAGTGCAAGAAAGAAATAATACAGCTATGAAAAATAAAACAGCACCGCGAGTTATGTGACTCAGTGAAGGCCACACTAGTTAAGTCTATCATGTGATAATTTTAAAACAGCATTCATTCTTTTCTGATTATGAAAGTAATACATGTTTCTTGCAGAAAAATTAGACAATGCATATATTCTAGAATAAAAAGTAAAATAAAATATCCCATAATAAAAAAAAAGTGTCCCATAATACTACCACTCTGATTACACAGATAATATTTTTATGGCCATTCTCCAGTTTCGTGTGTGTGTGTGTGTGTGTGTGTGTGTGTGTGTGAATGTAGTATAATTGGGATCAGACTCTAACCTTTTTCACTTAATGTATTATGAACAGTTTCCCAAATCATTATTCATTCTCTTTAAAAAAAAAAAAAGTGTGTGTTTTTTAAAGGGTTAAGTCATTATTTGACCAGTCCCTATTCTAATAGCTCATTATAATAAAAAAGCATTGTGATGAGACCCCTGTAAATAGATCTTTATACTCGTCTTATTTTTTGTACAATTCTTTATTGTTGAAAGTATTACATATGTCCTCCTTTTCCCCCCATTGACCCCCTCCAGCTCTCCTGCTCCCCCCCGCCCCCGCCAGGCCTTTAGCACCCTATTGTCTATGTCCTTGGGTTATGTCCTATGTGTCTTTGGTTGATTACCTCCCACCCACCCATTCTCCCCCACCTTCCCTCTGAGATTCCGCACTCTGTTCCATGCTTCCATGTCTCTGGATCCACTCTGTTCATCAGTTTATTTTGTTACTTAGATTCCACATATGAGTGAGATCATGTGATACTTGTCTTTCTCTGACTGGTGTATTTCACTTATCATGATACTCTCCATGCTGTCTCAAAAGGTAAGAGATTCTTCTTTTTCACTGCTGCATAGTATTCCATGGTTTAAATGTATCACAGCTTTTTTATCCACCCATCTACTGATGGGCACTTGGGCTGTTTCTAGATATTAGGTGTTGTAAATTGTGCTTCTATGAACAGAGGGGTGCAAACATTCTTTCTGATTGGTGTTTTGGGTTTCTTAGGATATATTCCTAGAAGTGGGGTCACTGGGTCAAATGGCAGTTCCATATTTAATTTTTTGAGGAAACTCCAAACTGTTTTCCGTAATGGTTGCACCAGTCTGCATTCCCACCAGCAGTGTACAAGGGTTCCCTTTTCTCCACATCCTCGCCAGCACTTGTCATTTGTTGATTTGTTGATGGCAGCCAGTCTGACAGGTATGAGGTGATACCTCATTGTTGTTTTAATTTGATCTCTCTGATCAGTGACTTTAAGCATTTTTCCTATGTCTCTTGGCCATCTGTATGTTTTCTTTGGAGAAGTATCTATTTAGGTCCTTTGCCCATTTATTAATTGGATTGTTTGTCTTCCTTTTGTTAAGTTGTATGAGTTCCTTATATATTTTGGATATTAACGCTTTATCAAATATATCTTTGCCAAATATGTCCTCACATACAGTGGGTTCTCTTCTTGTTTTATTGATGGTTTCTTTTGCTGTGCAGAAGCTTTTTATTTTGATGTAGTCCCATTTGTTTATGTTCTCCTTAGTTTTCTTTGCCTTAGAATACATATCTGTAAAAATTGCCATGAGAGATATCTGAGATGTTTGCTGCCTATCGTTTCTTCTAGGATTTTTATGGTTTCACGACTTACATTGAAGTCTCTTATCCGTTTTGAGTTTATTCTTGTGTATGGTGTAAGTTGGTGGTCTAGTTTCATATTTTTGCATGTATCCATCCAATTTTCCCAACACCATTTATTGAAGAGACTCTCTTGATTCCACTGTATGCTCTTGCCTCCTTCATCAAATATTATGGCTTGGGTAGATTTCTGGGTTCTCTGTTCTGTTTCATGGATCTATATGCCTGTTTTTGTGCCAGTACCAGGCTGTTTTGATTACAGTGGCTTTGTAGTATAACTTGAAATCTGGTATTGTGATTCCTCCAACTTTGTTTTTCTTTCTCAAGATTGCTGAAGCTATTCAGGGTCTTTTTTGATTCTATATAAATTTTTGGAGTATTTGTTCTAGCTCCGTGACATATGCCGTTGGTATTTTAATAGGGGTTTGCATTGAATCTGTAGATTGCCTAGGGTAGTATGGACACTTTAATGATGTTGATTCTGCCAAGCCATGAACACAGTATATTCTTCCACTTGTTTATGTCTTCTTCTATCTCTTTTTTCAACGTCCTGTAGTTTTCTGAGTATAGTTCTTTTGCCTCCTTGGTTAAGTTTATTCCTAAGTATCTTAATTTTTTTTTTGTTGCAATGGTAAATGGGATTGTTTGTTTAGTTTCTCTTTCTGAGAATTCATTATTGGTATATAAAAATGCCGTCGATTTTTGGGTGTTGATTTTATATCCCTCATCTTATTTTTTTAAACTTCCAAATGCAGAATAGTTGGAGTAAATGATACATTTTTTAACTTCTTGAGTTACATTGTCTTTCAGAAAGATGGTATTAATTTATATTCCCAACAACACTGTATATTTGTCAACCCTGCACATTATGTTTATAGAAATATTTGCCAAAGCTGCACCCCACTCTTTCTAAAAATACTTTTAATGTCTTTGCTAGTGATTATGAGCATTTAAAAAATATTCATTCTTCCATGGTGTGTGGGTTCATCCGTTTCTGCATGTGGGGTGTTAGTGTTTTATGTTTTGATTCATAAGATTTATATAGTAAGATCAACCTCTGCCACATTTGTTAAAAACGTTCTCCAATTTGTCATTTGCCTTTTTGATATTTGATATATCTGTCTTGCATACTTATTCAAATATGTATATTCATCCTGCCTATGGTTTCTTCCTATGCCTTAATATCTGGGCCTTCTCCTCTGAAATCATTCGCCTATTTTCTTTTAATTGTCTTGTGATTTTTGTTATTGTTTAGTTCTTTGGGTTTGATAAGGTTAATTCATATACAGTAATCCCCCCTTATCCACAGGGGATACATTCCAAAACCCCAGTGGATGCCTGAAACTGCAAATACTACTGAATCCTATATGGATTATGGTGTTTTTTTTAATGATAAAGTTTAACTTATAAATTAGGCACAATAAAAGATTAACAGTAACTAATAATAAAATAGAATAATTATAATAATATACTATAATAAAAGTTATGTGAATGTAGTTTGTCTCTCAAAGTATCTTATTGTACTGTACGTACAGGGTTGCTACACTGGACAAAGGGATGATTCACATCTGGCGGGATGGAGTGGGATGGCGTGAAATTCCATCACATTACTCAGAACAGTGAGCAATTTAAAACTTATAAATTGTTTATTTCTGGAATTTTCCATATAATATTTTTTGATTGTGGGTAACTGAAACCATGGATAAAGGGGGACCACTGTATTGGGATCCACAAAATGGAGGCCCCACCCACATCAGAAATCTAAACCTAAGTCAACCTGAACTTACAGGGAAACTCTTTCAAGGAAACTTAACACACGCCAATCACAACCGTCCAACTCAGCTTTAGCTAGCTTACCTTACTCTAGAAAATAGGACCTCCTAGCCTTATAACGAAATCCCAACCTCCTAGGCAGTCATGTGTTGCCTCTTTTTAACATTCAGTAAGATTGGCCCTTGCCCCAAATCCCATGGGCCCAGTGCTCCATTGCTTGTGAGGCACGGCTCTCCCCACAAACTATGGATTGTTTTCCCTTGCAGAAAGGACATTAAAGTCATTATTAAATTGTTTTAGTTTTGTCATTGGACAGCATCATGTATTGATTGATTTTGGTAATGGTGTAAATAAGTTCTTGATTGTGTGTTTCCCCTTCCCCAATTAATTTCCCCAGCCGAACTTATTGAAGAATTTTTCCTTTTCCCACAAAAGTGAAATGCCACATTTATCATATGAGTAATTTTAAAGTTGGTTGTATATGTTTCTAAGCTTTCAATTATTCCACTGATGTTCATTCATCTATTCTTGTATCAACACCACACTGTTTCAATGATAGCTTTGCAATATGTTTTAGGATTTAGTAATATAGATCTATCCCCCCATTTAAAAAATATCTTCGCTTTTCTCACAGATATTCTTCCATTTGAGTGTTAGGAAGTTATGTCATCCCTTTCCCATCCATCCACTACCATTAGAATTTTATTGAAAGAGTTAATTTGGATGAAGTTGGTAGTTTTGCCTTCTATTTCTTCAAGCCTTTCTTAGGTTTCAACTTTTATAATTTCTTCATGAAGAGTCTGCACTTTATAGGAGGTTTATTCCTAGGTATTTTACACTTTTATGAGAGTTCCTAATTTTTCTGTTTACATTAAAACTGCTGTTTAAGCTCCCATTGAAGCGTACCAAAGGTGACTTTAAATTTTTTTTCCAGGTGGGTATCTGCTTGCAGGAAACCAGTCAGAAGCTAAAGGCTCTTTAGTAGCAGCTACTTACTGAGTGTTAGTTCTACGCTGAATGGCGATGATCCCTTTACACGAACTGTCCTATTTGGTGATAGCTATCTCCAGCATTTTACACAGGAGAGCTCCCAGGCTGAGAGGACCGTGAGGAACTTGGCAGGAATCGCCCAGCTGGTAGGTGGATTTGAAACAGGTCTGTGACTCTCCAAGAGTATCACAAAAAACTATCAGCCAGAGGACGCCAAGGCTGTGCCATCAGAGGCCCGGATTCAAAGGAGCGCTTTTTCTAGAACAATCAACTAAGTCACAAAGACAATGCTTTCCACCCACCGGGCCCTCCCGAAGGCCGGGTTTTCCTGCAGTGTACCGGGTGGATGTGCACTCTGCAGTAGCACAATAAATACTAGTTGATTTACTGAGACTCTTAGAATTAGGGACTCGTGGATTACCAAGAGCTGACTTTCTCGGGCTTTCCCAACTGTCCGTTTGGAAATCTACCTCCCCATCGCAAGACAGGTCTCCCCTCCCCCCAAGAAAAGTCAAGAAGGAAAGGAAGGAAGGAGGGAGGGAAGGAAACAGAAAAGAGAGGAGAGAGAAAGAGAGAAAGAGGGAAAGAGAGAGGAAGGGAGGAAGGAAAAAAGAAAGACAAAAAAAGGAAAAGAAGGAAGGAAGTAAAGGAAGGGAGGGAGGAGGGAAGGAAGGTAGGAAGGAAGGAGGGAGGGAGGGAGGGAAGGAAGAAAAAGAAAAGAAAAGAAAAGGAGAGAAAAGAAAAGAAAAAAGAAAAAGGAAGAAAGAGGGGAAAAAAGAAAAAGAAAGAAAGAGGAAAAAAGAAAAGAACAGGTGGAACCGACGCACGGTCTGCGCACGCGGGAGCCAGAACTTTCCGGGGCTTTCTACCCGCGCGTTTCACGCGTGGTGCGCGCAGGTGGCGCTGCGCTCCCCGCGCTCCTCACGCAGTCCCGTGGGGTGCCCAGGAGGCCCCCGGGAGTCTCCGCCAAGGTGAGGGCGAGCTTTCCACCCGGCGGGGGAGGAGGGCGGGCAGGAAGCGGAGCCGGCGCTGGCGAAAGAAAGACTCCGATTCCCAGCCCCCCGCCCCGCGGGGCGCGGGGGCTGGCAGCGCATGCGCGCGGTCCGGCCCCCAATTCCCCCAGCGAGAGAGGGAGGCCCCCGGCGGCCGGAGGCTGCGAGCCGCAGCGGGACCCGAGCGCACGCAGGGGCGCGGCGGCGGGGCGAGCCGGGCTGCGGAGGTGGCCGTCGGGAGCGTGGAGCGCGGGGCGCGAGAGCTCAGCCGCGTGCGGGCAACTGGGGGGGCCCCCGCCTCGGCCCTGGGAGGGGCTCGGTGCCCGCAGCACCCCACGCCCGGAGAGGGATGCGTGAGTTTTTCGCCCCGGCTCGAGGGCAGGATGTGGGAGCAGGACAAAGGCTGGGCGGCGGGGGAGGAGTTGGGAGCAGCGAGCTGGTGGCCGCTGCCGGAGCCCCAGCCTCGGCTGAGCGAGCGGAGTGGGCAACTTGCTGTGCAACTTTTGCAAAAGGGAAGATAAAAATTCTGCAAGTTGTTGCACAGCTTCAGGTCTCCCCCGGGTCCCACGAACAGAGGGGAAGGGACACCGCAACCTTCCCGGGACTGGAGGCGACCTCCAGCTCCGCTGAGGTGGGCAGGAGGGGGCTCCCGGCCGGGGGCAGCGAGGAGAGGGATGCCCGGGGTGGGACGCAGCGGGGAGGGTGGCTGCGGCGTCTGAGGTGCCCGTGTCCACGCAGGGCGCGCCCTGAGAGCCCAGTAGCCTCGGATCGCGGCGCTGAAGACAAGACGCAGTGATGGATGAGCCGTGGTGGGAAGGGCGCGTCGCCTCGGACGTCCACGGCACCCTGCGCGAGAAGGTCAGTCTCTCCCCGCCCTCGTCGCTCTCTGGCTAGGGCTTTAAAGTCCCCTTCGCTCCGGACTCCGTCTACTTAGGTTACCCCGCGGGCGACCTAGGAACTCCGGGTGCCTTTCTTTGCTCCCGCCCTGAGCCTTCTCCCTGCGAGTCTAGGTTGGAGAGGCTGCGTTGGATTTTCTGATTCGGCGCCCAGAGCTCCCAGCCAGCTAAAACCCGAGCAGTCACTGTACTCCATACGGGGGTGTTTCCCATAGTAGTGCCACCCGAGATTATTTTAAAAGGTGAATGAATGAATGGCCTTAAAAATATTTTAGTGTGCAATTTAAAAACGTGTATCTAGCAGGTCTTGCATAGGATAAATGATGCTGATTTCCCGTGTACTGTCGCGATGTAGCAGCTCTTGCAGGGGCTGCTGGGTGGAGGAGGGCAAAGGGTGTAATACTGTCCACAATAAAAAAGTTAAAGGCATGCACTAAAAAATAGAAAGTTACGTAAAAGCTGTGATTCAGTTATAAAGAAGGACCGCATAAGCTTTAAGACATCCTGATCTCAATGAGTGGCTGTAAATCTCGGAGGCTGTGAGGAGATAACAAACACTCCCCTGCAGTTTGCCTCTGGGGGCAGGCGGGGGCAGGTGAAACGTGATCCCTGTGCTCCCCTCACCTCAAAGGCAGAAGTGCTCTGTGGAGGTGGAAGGTCCAGGTAAGCTGGAGGTATGGCGGGTGTGTCTTGCCTGCCACCCCTGGGATCTGGGATGAGACTGGGACCCCTGGAGTGGGGAACAGGTGTGAAGTAGAGCGGATGGTTTCCTAGGGCTGCATGACAAAGTAGCCCAGGCCAGAGGACTTAAAATAACATGAATGTGCTCTCTCCCAGTTCTGGAAGCTAGAAGTCCAATGGCCAGGCCATTCCAGTCCTCGGCGTTCCTTTGCAGACCTCTCACTGCAGTGTCTGACGCTGTTGCCACCTGGCATTCTGTCTGTATGTGTGTTTTCTCTTCTTAGAAGGACACCAGTCGTTGAGATAGGGTCTGTTTTAATCCAGCATGACTTTGTCTTAATTTAACTCATTACTGTGCATTTAAAAAAGACCCCGTTTCCAAATAAGGTCACATCTGAGGTTCCAGGTAGACATGAATTTGGGGGACACTATTCAACCCCCAGTATCGGGGGGGAGATCTTCTCAGTGGGGTCCCTGGTTCCCTACACAGACAGGCCCCACATCCCATGCATTTGCACCTGGTGTCCATGGGATTCTGCTTACAAAGTCACCAGATCTTCAGGGATGTTTCCTCATTTGGGAGTAGCTGTCTTTCAGCCAATTTATTTTTTCTTATTTTCTGGACCTACTAAGTCCGTCTCCGTCTTGTGTTGCTCGTCCAGGCTGTAACTTTCCTTTGCTTCCCTTGGGCTTTTCCCTGGGGTAGAACGGTCAAAGCGTAGCGTATTCTGGGCATCTGGAGAAGAGATCCGGTCTTGGTGGTTCAATTAAAAAGCAGGGGCAGTGGGGTGGTAGACCAGGCAGTAATGGTCCTTTTGTAGAGGTGGTGGCTGAACGGATTAGCGAGGGCTGCCCTGGAAATTGGGCGTCCTTGCTTATCATGGGCTCAGGTGGTTGCTCATAGAGTGGGAGGAATGGCTTTGACCTCATTTGCCCCTTTCCAGCAGGAAGGATTTCTAAGAACAGTATAAAAACTCAACCAGCTCAGTTACCTGAGAATCCTGTCTTTTATATGTAAGTAAGTGTGTTTTTTTCTCTCTTCCAGCCACTCAGAGGAGCAAGGCAGGCAGGTCTCATTAACTGTGCCTCACCCGTGCCATAGTGCCAGATTAGTTCACTATCTTGAGGGCTTGTTCAGGTTTTACAGGTTAGAAATAGAAAACTAACTTGGGGTTGATGGTCCGGGCCCCCTGTGATTTGAAGCTGGTCCTACGAGGTGAATCCTGGGTTTCTTTGGTTATAATGTCTTACCTCCCCAGTATATTGACTGTTTTTCTCCTTTATTTCTTCTCCCTGTTCAAAGAACATGCTTCTCGAGAAAAATTGGCTTAATGGAGAGAAAAGCAAAGACTAGGGGGAACCCAGTCTCCACACTAGCCTCACCTTTTTTTTTTTTTAATATGTTTTATTGATTTTTTTTACAGAGAGGAAGGGAGAGGGATAGAGAGTTAGAAACATCGATGAGAGAGAAACATCAGTCAGCTGCCTCCTGCACACTCCCCACTGGGGATGTGCCCTCAACCAAGGTACATGCCCTTGACTGGACTCGAACCTGGGACCCTTCAGTCCGCAGGCCAACATTCTATCCACTGAGCCAAACCGGTTAGGGCAGCCTCACCCTTCTTAAGGAGTGAGGGCTGGCCTTTTATTTTTCCCAGAGGAATTTGATTCTGCTCCTACCTTTCTCCCACCCCCTCCCACACTGACCCCTTTTCCCTTCCTTGAATAAGTCAAGCGCATTCGTGTCTCAGGACCTTTGCACTGGCTGTTCCCCTGTACTTGGAGTCAGCTTTCCTCTAATTCCGTCCCTCCGTGTCAGTCTAGCAAGTCATCCTGTTGTATTTTCTTTATTGCATTTACCAGCACCACAGATTATTTCCTGTTTATTATCTTTCCCCCCAGAATATATGCTGCACAAGAGTAGGCCTGCACGTGCTGTGTTCGGTGCCAGGCCTCAGTGCCCAGAACAGAGCCTCCCCGGCTGGTGAGAAGAATGACTCGCCCTTAATTTCCTCATCTGTAAATTGGAGAAAATGTTTTATAGGCCGTTAGGAGAAAGTGAGAGAACCTAACAACTGTGTGTGACACGTGGCAGGCACCGTGCCTTTCCAGTTACGATTGCTGCATGTGAGGCTACGCTCCTTCCTTGTAGTGCATGGTCGGGGTAAGGCTTGGGGTTTGTGACCACCCTCCAAGGGGTTCACACTTGTGGCTGGCAGCCCTTACAAGAAAGACATTGTTATTCCATTGGACCATTGGTTTGGAGTGTGATTAAGGCTGGGAAAGTCAGCAGTTTGGCTAAAAGTTACACACCTGCTGAGGTCTGGGACCCAGGAGCCAGACCCCATCAGCAAGGTCTCTCACCAGCCCGGATAAGGCATCCTGACTGGTAAAGGAGAGAACGGACCCTTTTTGCACCATATCCCTCTGGAGAAGTCTCTCTCTGCCCTCCCTCTCAGGCTGCCTGTATTCCACACTCAGCCTTAAACTTCTTTCATAGTCCTTCCTGGCCCATTTGCTTCTGCTGGAACATATGTACGTCCCCCTCTGACCTTTCTGCAGGGCCTGGGGGCGCCATCCAGTACAAGGGGGTCAGTTTTCTTACCCACCACACCTGTGCCCTTGAACTTCTGCACTTACCATGGGGGAGGAGCAGATCATCGCCAGGCTGGTCGTGACAGTGAGGCTGTTGGTGATGATGTTTTGGTAAGAAGGTATATGCCCTCATGAATATTCAGATTTAAACCAAGAGCCACCTTTTTTTTTTTTTTTTGTCCCTGAAAGATGCATCCACAAACGTTCAAAATTAATAGGGTCTTGAATCCCAACAATGGGCGGAGGGCCACCTTCTTTGTCCTTCAAGCCTCTTTCCCCTCCACCGTGGTTCTCGGTCCCCAAACTCAGGCTGTATATCTCACAGTCCTTGTCACCCTGTGTAGTAACTTGTCCTGCCCACTCAGCTGTGAGCTCCTTGCAGGCATGAGGTGTGTCTGGTGTCTCGGCATGCCCAGACCAGTGTCCCGTGTGGAGAGGGACTCGGGGGTGTCCACCGCCTCACCTGCTGCAGGCACAGCAGTGGGAGAGCTCAGAAGGGAAGGACCAGGCTCAGATGGACTCTCCTGGGGCATGTCGAATGGCTGTGCAGGAATGCTTCCCAGGGATCCTAGTCGGGTCTTTGGCATGTGCCAGGAGACACCTGGCCTGGCTGGCTAGCTTGTGTGAATAGCTATGATGCTGGCTGTGGTGCCAGGCACAAGACCAGGTGGAGGCTGGCTCCAGCTTCCTACAGGCTTGCATCTTCTACTCTCAGATAATTCGGGGTGGGGGAAGGCGGGGGAGGGGCAAGGAATGGGGGAGGGGTTAGAAATGGAATTCCCCACAAGAGCAGATTCACTGGCATTGACCAAAGTCCATCGTAGGGATCTGAGGACAAGAACTACTGGTTGGGCCCAGATCATCACCCCCAGACTTCTGCCCGGAGGTTCCATTTTTCTCCTCAAATTTTATCTCCTAATGACCTGCAAATAGAACTTGTTCTTCTCTCCTTTTGATTTACGTCCATTGGACATCATTTTCAATCTCTGATTAGTAGGAAGTAGTTATGTGAGGAAGCAAAGAAAATGTTCAAGGACCCTCATGCTGTGATTTAAGTCTTGAGTATGTGGAAGACTTTCTGACTATGGAGATTTGCAGATCCTTGGGGGCGGCCGGGGGGCGGGGGGGGGGAGGGCGGGGGATCATACCCTCCCAAAGTCATGTGACAAGCCCTACTTGGCATGACCTGGTAGTTTTATCTTCCGGGGCCACAGGCTTCTCCTCCTCCATTGGGTGTTTGCCTGCTCCCAGGACGGGAGCCACAGAAGACCTTGGGGATCTTCTCACCCTGCCCAGATTGGAGCTCTGCAGAGACAAATGCGCCTTTCCTATTCCTGAGTGTGCTTCCCTGCACACCTAAAGAACTGCAGCTGCGTGAGACCACGTTTCTTGAACCAGTGGACAGATGAATGACATTTTTACTGATTTGCGACTGAATTTATTCACAGATCTTCCAAAACACCACCAACGAAAAACAACGTTTAGTGATGAGAATGTGTGTGGCTTCTGTTTAGTGAGCATTTACTATGTTTGAGGAAAGGTGCCAAGCGCCGGAATATGTATTATCTCGCTTACTCCTCAGTGCTGGAATTGACCCCGATTTCTAGGTCAGAAACTTCAAGACGCAGAGGGTGTGAGTTTGAACGTAAATTTATTTAAAAGAACATTCATTTTTTAGCAGAGACTAGAGGTACAAGGCAGGGAACACGAGCTGCCATGTGTGACTGTAGGGTCTGTGTTTCAGTTTGTTACAATGGTTCTACTAGAGCTGGGTTCTAAAAACACCACCCCGAGAAGCTAAGGCCGAGGGCTCTGGCCTTGCTCTGGGTACTGGGAGGGGCTGATTGCACAGCTTTAGTTATTGGTGCTGGTGGGTCCGGCGCCTCCCCTGTGTGTCGTACGTCTCACCTTGAAGTGATTTGGCCTTAATGTTGCCTGTCCCGGTGGTGGACATGGTGGGCTGTTCTGACTTGTCACCTTGGGGCCTCCCTCTGTTGCCTGAACTCTTTTTTTTGTTGTTGTTAATCCTCACCTGAGGATTATTTTTCCATTGATGATTTTCAGAGGGGAGAGACAGAGAGAGAAACATCGATGTGAGAGAAAAACATCCATTGGTTGCCTCCTGCACACACCCCAACTGGGGCCGGGAATCAAGCCTGCAACCAACGTATGTGCCCTTGACCAGAATCAAACCTGAAACCCTTCGATCCACGGGCTGACGCTCTAACCTCTGAGCCAAACTGGCTAGGGCTTGCCTGAACTCTTGACAACTGGATGTGATAGAATCTCATTCCAGCTCCACCCCTTGCCCACATTATTTTCCAGGGACCTCTAAAGCTTGCACATTCTTTTATTTCTCCCAACATTAATATTTTTTCTTCTCACTCCTCCCTTTAAATTCCTTGAACTTCCTCCTTGTAAGGCTGAACATCTGTCCCCTTGTAGAAAGTGGCAACCCAGGTCCATGCTGGAGGATTTGCCTAGGTCCGTGGTCGGCAAACCGCGGCTCGCGAGCCACATGCGGCTCTTTGGCCCCTTGAGTGTGGCTCTTCCACAAAATATCGGCTCTTCCACAAAATACCAACTTCTGCGCCTGGGCCACGAAGTTTCAATTGCACTGTACGTGCATGCCCGCACGTGGTATTTTGTGGAAGAGCCACACTCAAGGGGCCAAAGAGCCGCATGTGGCTCACGAGCCACGGTTTGCCGAGCCGCAGTTTGCCGACCACTGGCCTAGGTCATCCTGGATTGATTTTTCTATTTCCTTAACCTCCTTTTGGATTTCTGCACCACCAGGGGCCAGTTCTTTCCAAATCATGAGATACACCCAGCTCTACCCATGAGAAAGTATTCCAGACACTGGAGATGGCTTGCATCTGCCCAGCTTAGTTCCAGGAATGTGTCATCCAGGCTTTTCAAACTCAAATGCTGGCTTTAACAAACCCTCACCTACTGACAGGGCTGCCGTATGCTTGTGGTGCTCAAGCTGTTATGTTGTAAATCAGCGACCCGACATTAGATGCCTTAATGAGCCAAATTTTGGAGTCCTTTATTATTACACCAGCGGGCTTAGAGGAATATTGTTCCCAAAGTCTAAGCCCTTCATGGAGGGCGCTCTCCCTATTTATACTTTTTCTCAGTCATTTGTCTTCCAAATTTGGAATGAGACTTCCGGACCTTCTGAGAAAGAAGGCCTGTGTGCTGAGAAGGGGCCACAAGACCATATCTCAAGGCCTGGCCTGGCACCAGCACTGACAACTCTGTCTGGGGCATAGCTTCTGGTCTCTCTGGAATGGGAGTGGTCTTATTTTTCCTATTATTTAAGCAAGCAAGTGTTTACAGAAGCCAAAATAGCAGGGTTAAAATTTCAAACAGCAGTTTTTACACAAGGTAGAGGTTACTATGCTTCAAAGGGACCTGAAACAACTGGCCCTCCAGGTCCTTCCTGGAGGCGAAGATGGGGCTGTTAGTATAAAGAGGAGTTTCTTGCTGTCCAGCTTGCTGAGATGGTCTGGACTGTCCCTGGAGGTGGGTACAAACAGATGGAAGATTGGTGAGAAATGGGGTTGGGAGGCTGGAAGAGATACAGTGGGGCCTTGACTTACGAGTGTCCCGACTAACGAGTTTTTCGAGATACGAGCCACCTCTCGGCCGATTTTTTGCTTTGAGTTGCGAGCTAAAATTCGGGTTATAAGCCAGCTTCAGATACCCCATCGCTAGTTGGCGCAGCGAACTTCACAGTGAACGCCAGAACATCAGCCCAGCATCACGTGTCTCACTCGTTCACTTTTTGATTTGACATACGAGTAATTTGAGTTACGAGCTCTGTCACGGAACGAATTAAACTCGTAAGTCAAGGCCCCACTGTATTGTGATTCAAGGTGGTGTGTATGTAGCTTGGAGACTCCCTGACTCCCATGCTTCACCTCTGAGGACAAGACTGAATCAGAACTTGGCATCCTCTATTGAGTTCTTCGTCTTAGAAAATGAAAACGCTCAGTGTGCCCATGACGCTCAGCCAGGACTTGGTCTCAGTGCATCTTATCTATAGAAGAAGCAAATG
Organism: Myotis daubentonii; assembly: GCF_963259705.1. Taxonomy (NCBI): domain Eukaryota; kingdom Metazoa; phylum Chordata; class Mammalia; order Chiroptera; family Vespertilionidae; genus Myotis; species Myotis daubentonii. Next base: position 97,793,353 of record NC_081844.1, on the reverse strand, counting down.
ATCTTGGAGCCTTACTTTCATCTGCAACCCAGGACAGTGATCCCTGCCCCACCTGCCTCCCAGGTGCCCCAGGAGAAAGGGGGGGGGGTGGGAGCACTCGTCAACCTCAGGGGCCTCTGGGTTGTCACACGGAGAAGGGGCTTGGCGGGCGCTCTGGTTGGCTGGGGCAGACTGTCTAAGTAAGGGCAGGACTTTAGAGGCTTTGAGCTGGCGCGGTGCCCTTGCCCTTGACTTGCTCTTTGTCTTCCTAAACCACACAGCCCCTTGGGTGAAGGGAGTGCAGCCAGCCATTGTCTAGTGTGTCTGAGCACCTGGCAGAAGGAGGTGACACTGTGGTTCTTCTCTTTTCTCTCTTTTTGTTTCGCCTTTTATTAAACACACACACAAGTGTGTTTTCTTGCTTGTTTAGGAAACTGCGAACGTGAATACCAGCAAACAGAAGTGAGTAAACTTCCCCCACTTGGAAGTAATCTGCTGGAATTTTGGTATAGATTCTTTTGGGTGGGGGGGGAGTGTCATCACAGTACTTTTTATTTATTTATTTAAATTCTTTATTGGTTAACGTATTACATATGTCTCCCTTTTCCCCCATTGACCTCTCCCTGGCTGCTCTCACCCTCCAGCACATGCCCTAACCCTCCTACTGTCTGTGTCCATTGGTTATGCTTATACACATGCGTATGAGTCCTTTGGTTGATCTCTTACCCGCCCCCCCATCCCCTTCCCTCTGAGGTTTGACTGTCTGTTCAATGCTTCTCTGTCTCTGGATCTATTTTTGTTCATCAGTATATGTTGTTCATTATATTCCACAAATGAGTGAGATCGTGTGATATCTATCTTTCTCCGACTGGCTTATTTTGCTTAGCATAATGCTCTCCAGGTCCATCCATGCTGTTGCAAATGGTAAGAGTTCCTTCTTTTTTACAGCAGCATAATATTCCATTGTGTAGATGTAGCACAGTTTGTTAATCCATTCATCTACTGATGGGCCCTTAGGCTGTTTCCAAATCTTAGCTATGGTAAATTGTGCTGCTATGAGCATAGGGGTGCATATATCCTTTCTAATTGGTGTTCATCACAGTACCTTTTTATTTTGGATATATATATATATATATATTTTTTTTAATAACATTGGAACACTTTACTTGCTCAGAACACTTTATTTCGCAGTATACCATGCACCCATTTTCATATCATTCTTCTCCACACAATTCCTAATTATCAGACGTTAGCAGAACATTAGAAATTATTATGTCTATTTAGGATACATAATTCAAGAACATGGTACAAAAATCAAGCTCTGTACCTTGTGAATAGGCTTCCTTGCACCCCTGTCCCATCCCCCTAGTTCCCCTCCCTGAAACTTCCCATCATCCCGATTTCTTAGGAATCCTTCCGGAGTTATTCTCTATATGAAGAAACACAAATGTGCCTAGCCGGGTTGGCTCAGTTGGTAGAGCGTTGCCCTGGGGACTGAAGAGTCTTGGGTTTGATTCCAATCAAGGGCACATGTCCTGGTTGCAGGCTCAATCCCCAGTAGGGGGCGTGCAGGAGGCAGCTGATCAGTGATTCTCTCTCATCATTGATGTTTCTCTCTCTCTCTCTCCCTCGCCCTTTCTCTCTGAAATCAATAAAAATATTAAAAAAAAAATTTAAAAAGGGAAACACAAATGTGTGTTCTAATATACATAGTAGTATAAAATTTACACACTTTCTTTTTGCCATTTAATTTTGTTTAATGTTTACATTTTAATAATTTAAATATTTTATATGAAACCACCAAATAGAAGCTCCATGACCAAAATCTTTTCTGTTCATTGTAACAATAAAGGTATATAGTAGATACTAAGTAAATTTGTATTTAATGAATGAATGGCATATTTCTTTTTGCTCATTTTCTATCAAACATACATTTTATTTTTAAAAAATGCCATCTTAGCATATTATAACTCAATTTGTTCCTACCTGTGTATACTAAATAGCTTTCTGTGTCAGTAATTATTCTTCTACAGTATCGTGCATAATGTTTGAGCACATGGATACACTATGATCTGATTAACTCATGTTGTTGGACATTTAGGTGGAGCTGCTTATTATTTTAATTGAAGTATAATTTATATGCAGTCCAATGCACAGACCTTAAGTGTGTATGCAGTTTAGAGTGTACAGTGAGTTTTGACAAATATCTGCACTCATGTAACTTCCACCATAATCAAGATAGAGAGCCTTGCCATCAACCTGCAGAATTCCCAGCGCCCCTGTCCATCTCTCACCCATCCTGCTCCTGGCCCCAGGCAAGCCTGATCTGCTTTTTGTCTCTGTCGACTAGATATTTAGAGCGAGAGGAAGGGAGAGGGAGGGAGAGAGAAACATCGATATGAGAGAGAAACATTGATTGGTTGCCTCTCACACACACTCCTACTGGGGACCGAGCCCGAAACCTGAGCATGTGCCCTGACCGGGAATTGAACTGGGGACCTTTCGGTGCATGGGCTGATGCTCCACCAACTGAGCAACACCAGCCAGGCCTGGGTAAAGGCTCTTTTGAAGTAACAACTATGCCATTATTATACCTAACGATATTAACAGTAATTCATTTTCCCCAGGTGTCTCAAAATTGGTTTTTCTAGTTGGTTTGTTCAGTCATGGTCCAGATAAGGTCCACGCATTCCATTCTTAAAAACTTATTCTTAAGTCTTTTATACTCTAACTAGGGGCCCGGTGCATGAAATTCGTGCACTGGGTGTGGGGCGGGGGGGAGTGTCCCTCAGCCCAGCCTGCCCCCTCTCACATACTGGGAGCCCTCAGGCGTTGACCCCCATCACCCTCCAATCGCAGGATCGGCCCCTTGCCCAGGCCTGACGTGGGCTTCGCTTTAGGCCCAGGCAAGGGACCCCTAGCTCCTGGGACTGCCAGCTTCGACCGTGCCCAGCTCCCATCGCTGGCTCCACCCCTACTTCCTGCTATCACTGGCCAGGGTGGCAAAGGCGCCTGATTCTCCGATCATGGCTGGGGGGCAGGGCAAAGGCGGCCCCAGAGCCGCCTTTGCCCTGCCCCCCAGCTCTTAGCTCCCCCTGGGTTTCCAATCACTGTCAGTGGCAGGGGGCTTCTTCCTGCTTTCCCTTTCGCCTCCCTGCATTGTGCCTACATATGCAAATTAACCACCATCTTGTTGGCAGTTAACTGCCAATCTTAGTTGGCAGTTAATTTGCATATAGCCCTGATTAGCCAATGAAAAGGGTATTGTCGTACGCCAATTACCATTTTTCTCTTTTATTAGTATTGATGATCTCTTTGCCTCCCATTCCCTTAAAAAAATGTTTTTTTCATGATTTTTGAAGAAACCAGGTCATTTGTCCTATCCTTGATTTGGCGTCTTATTTCTTCATGGTATCGTTTAGCTTGAGTTCACTAGTAACATTTGGTTTATATACTTCTGTGCTCTTGTGGGATTTTAACCTGCTTGTTATCTAGCTCTCAGCTCAGACATCATTTCCTCGGAGGTGCCTTCCCTGAGTCCCAGACAGGGTCAAGGCGGGGCACCTTGTTATATGTTCCAGACCACCCTGGGTGCTCCTTTAGCACTCAGCGCAATTTGTAATTATTCACTTATAAATACGATTATTTCGTTTGGATCCAGCTTCCCGGGCCCGTGAGGGACAGGCAGGGGCTGGGCTTCCCAGGTCTAAGCAGTTGTTGCAGATGAGCAACCCCTCTCCCCCCGCCCCCCCCCCCCCCCCCGCCCCATATACACACAGACACACCACCACCACCACCAGCGTCCGTATGTGCACATCATGAGCACCTTATCTGAGGTCTGTGCCTTACGGCCTACACATTGCCTTCCTGGACTCCACTGTCGAAACAGTTCTTGCATGTGGGGTAGGTAGTATGGCTGCCAGTAACTCCATCCTTCTGGTAGAGAAATGGCTCCAAGGGGTCAGGGACTTGGCCAGGGTCCCCTTATTACGTGGGAGATCTGGAGCCTTAAAACTTTGCAATGTGCTGTCCAGAGTCTGATTTGCGACAAGCAGAGGAATTGCAACCAGCCTTGAAGTCAGTGATGGTGTAACATGAACTTCCCCTTCAGTGGGGCCGACACTCTGAGCAGCTACTGAGGAGGTGAGAAGGCCCGTGGAGGGGGTGGGGAGTGTTAAGCTGTTGGCTCTGAGCTGAAATCTCTGGTTGGCCTCTCCCTTTGCGATAACTCTCTGTTTTGAAGTAATTTCAAACTTACGGAAGAGCTGCCAGCATAGTACACAATTTTAACACATTTGCCTTACCATTCTCTTTTTCTGTCTTTGTCTTTTTCCCCTGAAATGGGGCAGACATACCCCATTATCCCTTAGTACTTCAGGGTTCATTTTGTATGGTTACTCTTTTTTTTTTTTTTAATAGTTTATTGATACTTAGAGGAAGGAGAGGGAGAGAGAGAAACATCAATGTGACAGTGCAACATCAATCGGCTGCCTCCTGCATTCCCCCTGCCAGGGATCGAGCTTGCAACCTGGGCACATACCCTGGACCAGGAATCGAACTGGCAACCTTCAGGTGCACAGGACAATGCCCAACCAACTGGGCCACACCAGTCAGGGCTCATGGTTACTCTTAAGCTGGGGCATGAAGTAGTTTCTGGGGGAATTTTTGTCAAACCACTGCCAATATCTTCCCAGGTGTTAGGAGGCCCTTTTGCGGGGGGGGAGGGGGGGCGGGGGGGATCAGCATTCTGGTCAGGAAGGAGGAAGCCTAAGGGACTTGAGTATTGCTGGCCGTGAGTCTGCAGAAGGCAGAGCTCTGGTTTATTTCCTTGGACCTCTCTGTGGCTTAGTTGGCAGCCTCTTTATCCAGCAGCCATTTACTGAGCCCCATGTGTAACCTGCAGACCCATGGGAGCCTCTGCCAGGACTGGGGGCCTCAGTGAGAGAAATGACTACTGTCCACATGAATGGGTGCTTGCTTGACATACATCCCCTTCCATTAATGAAGTCCTCAGACAGCCTACTCTAGTAGGTACTGTAATTATCACCATGCTGCAGATGGGACTTGCTAAATTTACTCGCCTCACAGGGTGATCTGATCATAAATTACTAACGGAGCAGGTAGTGGTGGGTAGTCATGCTCCAGGCATGTTGTCTTTTAGTAAGAGGTTTATCTTTGTCTTAAGCCCTGTCCGTTGTTTCTGTTTATCTATGTTAACACACCTCAAAAGACACTTACTCTTGTTAACCGCCCTTAATCCAATCCCCCACCACCACCTGGCTTTCTCCAGTCTCCATGTCGTTTTTTTTAAATATATTTTTATTGATATCAGAGAGGGGAGAGGGAGAGGGAGAGAGAGATAGAAATATCAATGATGAAAGAGAATCATTGATTGATCGGCTGCCTGCCGCACACCTCCTACTGGGGATCGAGCCTCAACCAGGCATGTGCCCTGACCAGGAATTGAACCATGACTTCCTGGTTGATCAGTCGAGGCTCAACCCCTTAGCTACACCAGCCGGGCTCCAGGTAATCTTCTTTATTCCCCCTTCCTTAATTTCACATGCATAAAGGAAGCTGCAAAACTGTTCATGTCTGGGTCATTTGAGACCTTGCTCCCTGGCATATCTACACTAATAAAAGAGAAAAATGGTAATTGGCGTACGACGATACCCTTTTCATTGGCTAATCAGGGCTATATGCAAATTAACTGCCAACTAAGATGGCGGTTAATTTGCATATGTAGGCACAATGCAGGGAGGCGAAAGGGAAAGCAGGAAGAAGCCCCCTGCCACTGACAGTGATCGGAAACCCAGGGGGGAGCTAAGAGCTGGGGGGCAGGGCCCTCGGGCCGCCTTTGCCCTGCCCCCCAGCCATGATCGGAGAATCAGGTGCCTTTGCCACCCTGGCCAGTGATAGCAGGAAGTAGGGGTGGAGCCAGCGATGGGAGCTGGACACGGTCGAAGCTGGCAGTCCCGGGAGCTAGGGGTCCCTTGCCTGGGCCTAAAGCGGAGCCCACGATTGCGGGGCCGCTGCAGCTGCGGTTCCCCGCTGCCTGAGCCGGACGCCTCAGCCAGAGGCGTTAGACCTGGGCAGGGGCGGAGCCTGCAACCGCGGGGAGCTGGGGGTCCCCTGCCCAGGCCTGACACCTCTGCCGGAGGCCTCAGGCCTGGTCAAGGGGCCGATCTGGTGATTGGTGATCGGAGGGTGATGAGGGTCAACTCCTCTGGCCGAGGCATCAGGCCTGGGCGGGGGGCTGAGCCAGGGATTGGGGGGATATGATGGTCCCCTTGCCCAGGCCTGAAGCCTGGGTCAGAGGCATCAGGCTTGGGCGGGAGGTGGAGCAAGCAATCAGAGGGAGATGGGGGTCCCCTGCCCAGGCATGATTCCTGGGCCAGAGGCCTCAGGCCTGGGCGGGGGCCAGAGCCAGTGATTGGGGGGAGATGGGGGTCCCCTGTCCAAGCCTGACACCTCTGGCGGAGGCGTCAGGCCTGGGCAAGGGGCCGATCCTGTGATTGGAGGGTGATGGGGGTCAACGCCTGAGGGATCCCAGTATGTGAGACGGGGCAGGCTAGGCTGAGGGACACTCCCCCCACACACACACACCCAGTGCACGAATTTCGTGCACCGGGCCCCTAGTGTTTTATAAATGCTTATAGAACTTCAAATAAATAAATAAATAACGTATACAAGGCCACACAGCTCATAGAGGGCAAGGTCAGGATTTGAACCAGGGCTTTTAACCACTGTACCAACAGTGACATCCAGTTGCCTAGGGAAGTATGAAAAGCTACAAAGAGGAGGTGCTGTGTGAGCTGAGTACGAAGGATACGCAGAAGCTGGCTAGGCAGAGAAAGTTCATTACCAGGGCCCAGGGCAGCCTCTGATGGTCACACATCAGTGACCTTCGGGCGGCAGTCTGGTGAGTAGCCAAGAGAGGGAGCCAGATCAGGAGCGTTGTTTCTGGGGAGACGGATCTCCCTAGGTGTCTGCGCTGGTCCGCTGGTCTGCAGAGCCCATGGAGAGCTTTGCGGAGGGTGTGAGGAGGGAGGGATGGATCCCTGGGAAATGGCCTTGGGCTCGGAGACTGGGTGTTGGCAGTGAATCAGAGCCATGGCATCTGAGCCAGGGCAGGAACTAGGGAGACTCCAGAGTTTCAGGAAGTAGGGTCAAAAGGACCAGCTAACTAAGAGAGGGAAAGATTTCAGGTTTCTGACTAGTTGGAGCGAAGTGATTTTCCGTTGCCGAGCATGATGGGCCTTTGTCATAGTGAGCGTTGTTCTTAGAAAGCTCCTTCGGGCAATTGCTCATTTCTGCGTCAGTTGTGCCATTTAGGGTCGGTGAGTGCACCCCATGATGGGGCCACAATGACAGGATAGCCTCACGCGAGTTTCTCAGAACCCATCTCGTCATTAAGCGATGCGTGACTATAAATGGTGAACAGAACCAAGTTCTCTGCCTTCGCAGAGCTTGTCGTCAAGCATCAGGCTTGCAAAGCACAGACAGGTGCCCAGGAAGTCCGGTTCAGTAAATCAGGGAATAGGGAGCGAAGGAGATTCCTCAGACTGCCTCACACTGGACGGCTTAAAACGACCAATGTTTGTTCTGTCACAGCTCTGGAGGCTAGAAGTTCGAAATCGGGGCCATGCTCCCTTCAAAGGCCTTCCTGGCCTCTTCTAGTACCTGGTGGCTGCTGGCAACCCTTGGCTTGTAGCTGCATCGCTCCTTTTCTCTGCCTCCATCTTCATGTGGCCTTCTCCCTGGGTCTGTCTTTGCCTCGTCTTTCCTCTGAAGATCTGTGTCTGTTTTTCCTTTTTATAGAGACATCAGTCATTGGTTTAGGAACTCATTTTAACTTGATTGTATCTGTGATGATCCGATTTCTAAATAAGGTGATATTCTGAGGTTCTGGGTAGACGGGAGTTTTTTTGGGGGGAGAGGGGCACTGTCCAATTCAATACGGGGGGGTGGGGGGAAGCTTCCATTTTCCCATAAATTCCCAGGAGACTCCAGTGCCTGAGGTCAACTGACTGCAGTTACAGAAACCCTGAACCCTGGATCCACAGGGGAACCGAATCCCAGCTGGAGCGATTAGTGGATGGTGGTGGTGGTTACTGTACTCACCTGTTTGGGGTGCATGTTGGCATCAAGGTGCCCAGGAGGCAACATCAGAGGGAATCTGGAAATTGGGGATGGGAGTCAAATGTGTGGAATAAACAGCTTTTGAGGCCACAACTTAGGAAGGATGACCTGAAAGGAAAGGAGGCAAGATCCAAGGGTCAGACCTGTCCTAGAGAACCAGCATGGAAGGGTGACCCCTGTCCTAGATAACAGGGAGGAGAAGGGGGTGTGTGAGAGAATGAAGGGCAGACCCAGCAGAGAAGCAGTGCGGATGTGGTCATATTAGGACATTGCTGAAGTAATGAACTTGGGTGGGGAGGGTTGCAAAAAGGCCGTGTGTTGTCCATGGAGGCGTTGTGGGGCACAATGGCGTGGGTGGGAGGGGGACCCTCGATGGGGTGGGCAGACATGTCTTTGGGCACAGTTGAATGCCTGGCAGTGGCTCTGGCTCCTGGGAATGAGGTGTGCCTGGAGCCGGCCCCCCTGCCCTTTGCTGAGTTCAGGGGGCTGTGAGAGATGTGGTTGGTGGCTTGGGGTGACCTTTCTCTCTCTCTCTCTCTCTCTCTCTCTCTCTCTCTCTCTCTCTCTCTCTCTCTCTGCTTAAAGGAAACTAAAGGCCGGACGTCAGCAGGAGGGGATGTCACTGGCATTTTTTTCTTCATGTTGAAATAGTGTTCTCCAGAGATGTTAATTCTTTACCGAAAATGCTCCCTGGGTTTATGAAGCAATGGGGCACAGAGGGGAAGGGGGGTGATCCTCCGGCCTTGCAGGGCCTCCCAGGTCCGAGGTGTGTACTCCTGTGGCCTCTGAAGACCCAACCTACCCCCTCCCCTTTCTTTTTCCCTTTCAATTTGCAAGTCTCCACTTCCTGTTGGTCACCTTGGTTACCTGTGGTGTTGCTTCATGTCTTGCTACTCTTTGTTCTCAGGCAGACTCAACCCTGGAGCTGTTGCCCAAGCAACTGGCCCGGTGCCTGGAGGCCCAGCCTCCCTTGGGAGGCAGCGGTGGGCAGCAGTGAGGATGAGCATGGCCGTGGCGGCATTCCCGGAGGAGGAAGGCAGAGTGGTTTTCTTTCTGTGGCTGGGGTGGGAGAGCAGCTCGGCTCTGCTGTGCACCTTGTGCCGTTTATGGAATGGTTGTCACACCCCCTCATCTCAAGAGGGTAGGTGTTGGAGTGGAGGGCCTGAATTAAGTCACAACTGTCACGGGTTATCGTCCCATGAGAGGGAGAAGTGGGGTGGGGGTGTGAGCAGAGATCCAAGACTGGAAGGGCAGATACCGACACATGTGCATGCTCGAAGTTATCTCCTGCTGGTGGGTTGCTGGTGATGTTAATGTTCCTTGTACTCATCTGTATTTTCTAAAATTTCCATAGTGATCAGATATGTTGTAATTGGTTCAATGTAGCATTATTTTTGGAAGGAAAAACCAAACCTAAACTATCCTGTGGAGGCCCCGAAACATAGTGTTAAGAGCACAGGGTCCGAGCCTGGCTGGTGTGGCCCAGTAGTTGAGTGTTGACCTCTGAACCAGGAGGTCACGGTTCAAGTCCTGGTCAGGGCAGATGGTTTTGGAAGCTCCCATTCTCTGTAAACACTGACCTGCTTCCTCCTTAGAAATCCTCAGTGCTGTTGGTTAGACTGAGGTGCGTGCCACCCCAAGGCACGGACAGAGCTCTCTTTCCCCTGGAGTTCAGCATCCCAAGCTCCTTGTACCTCCCTGCTGGTCTTCATGAGTGATTGGAATTGCTTATTATGATTATTAGTTTTATTTAACCTAAAATTAGGAGCAAATAATTTTTTCTTACCTTTTCAAGTATTTGCTGTTCCCCAAATTTGGAGGTTTTGGTGATTATGGAACATCTCTTTTGTGTCAGGTATTGGGGGTCCCAGAGCTGGACAAGATTAACCCTGTCCCTGCCCTCATGATGTGTATTATCGAGGGTGAAGAACAGTGGATGGATGGATGGATGGATGGATGGATGGATGGGTGGATGGGTGTGTGGAAGGATGGATGGGTGGGTGGGTGGGTGGGTGGGTGGATGGCTGGATGGGTGGATGGATGGGTGAGTGAATGGGTGGATGGGTGGGTGGGTGGATGGATGGATGAATGATGGATGGATGGATGAAAAGTTCTTGATGTTTGGGGAGTATCTGATAGGGGCATAACCAGGAAACACTCTTTTCAGAAGTGACTTTTGAGCTGAGATCTGAAGGAAGAGTGGGTTAATAGTGAGGCAATTAGAAAAAAACACAGTGCAGGATACCCAGGGTTAAAATAAAGACTTCCCTTCCTTCCCTAATATGAGTCCACATGACCTTCAGACTCCTCTGAGGTCAGCCTCAAAAAGCCGGCAGAGCCTGTGTGTGAAGAGCACACACTGAATTTCCCCCCATCTGTCCTACCACAGTGTCTGGCCAGGGTCCCTGCCCGGCAGTCCAGGCTGTGGGCTCGGGGTCTTTTGAACAGTACTTGGGCTGGCCTGGCCCATACTCCCAGGTGCATCTGAGCCCAGCACAGGTGTGGAGTGTTGGCCACCTCTGCTGAGGTCAACACGGCAGGGAGGGGGACAGTGGTATCCTCGGAAGCCCTCCAGGCAGCCCCTCCCCCTCTGTCTGTAGCTGGCTTTGGGCTTTCATGTGGGTCGTGATTCACTTGTCCTTGGCTTTTCTCAGAGTGCTGTTCCTCTCAGACCATCCCCTTTCTGCTCTGGACCTCCCGGGAGAGATCTTGGGCAGCAAGAAGAGTGGTTTATTTTTGTTTTTTAATCTTCACCTGAGGATATTCATTCCATTGATTTTTTTAAGAGAGTAGAAGGGAGGGAAAGAGGGGAGAGAGAGAGAAACACTGACATGAGACACATCGATTGGTTGCCTCCTACACATGCCCCAACAGGGGCCAGGGATTGAACCTGCAACCGAGGTACATGCCCTTGACCAGGAATCCCATCCGTGACCCTTCAGTTCATAGGCTGATGCTCTAACCACTGAGCAACTGGCCAGGGCCAGAAGAGTGGTTTCGGAAGGACTCTAGCCTGCCTTGACTCCTACCACCTTCCTTTCCCCCAGAAGGGCTCCTCTGGTCTCGGGAACGCCAGGGCTCCCCTTTCAGGGGCCAGTTTCCCCCTCCCTGTGGGTTGCCCGGGGGAAGGCTGCAGGGCTGGGTAGGGGACACCTGGGGGAGAGAGGGCATAGCAGGCCACAGGCAGAGGGAGGATCCCCCCCCCCCGTAGGTGTTTACTCGGGTCACACCTGTGTTCACCATGCAAAACACTCCATTCAACAGATACTCAGTAGCCCTCACTGTGCTGGTTCCGGGGGTACAGCCGGGACCAGGAGAGAGAAGTGGGGGTCACATCCTGGGGGGAGTGGGGAGAACAGTTAATAGACAGGCAGACACTTCGGTCAACAGGAACTGCTAGCTGTGGGGCCGTATGGGTGCTGATGAGCGGCCTGAACAGAGACCCAAAGGAAGAGAGACGGCCCCGATGTCCAAAATGGGGGTCTGGTGAAGTCACGGCACAGCCGTACGGGGAAAGGCCAGGCCGCCATTGAAACATTGTTCCCATGTGCCTACCCCCCTTGTAGATTATGGACCCATCTTGTTTGCCCAGAGAAGTATCTGAAGAATCCACATAAAATGCAACAGTACTTCTCTCTGCAACAGGGCTTCTCTCTGCGTGGGGGAATATAAGTGCTATTTGTTATTTGCCACTTTTGAAAATCTGCCAGCTGAGCACATAATTTATAATTAGTAAAAAGAAAAGGACTACTTCTGGGCCGAACCCTGGGCGCCCTTGAGGCTTGTGAGGATGACGGATGTGTAGCACAGTGGGGTTGTTACCATTACAGGGTTCACTTTGTGGAAGGGATGATGTGGGGTTGAAGGGAAGCTGGGATGCATTTTGAGTTTGGCCTTAATACGGTGGGTGGGTGCCTGCATATCTAGTCCCTCTCTCTCCATTTTCCCTTTCAAACTGGAAACACAGTCATTGAAATAATAAAGTGGTTATACAGCAAATATTTTTTAAAAAATCCAGAGTGTTGAAAGGCATGAAAGTAAAAATCACACGAGGTCCCGGTGCTCTGAGATAACCAATGCTAACATTCCAGTGTGTATCTAATCATTTTTTCTACCCTGTTATTATTTTTAAAAAATGAAATAAACTACTGATATAACAAAAGTTGGATCTCCCCGCCCCCCGCCACCTCCACCCCCAAACTCCATCAGCGCCACCTGTCCCTGGGGCCCCGCCTGGTCATCTGCTCACCTGGGAGCACAGGCTCTCCTGTGTGTGACTCAGGTGATAAAGGACCAGCAGCCTGGGAGGGAGTCAGGAAACCTCTGCCGCCCCTCCACCGCTCTACCCCTCTTCATCTGTGCCCTCCCCGCAGCCTTCTGCTGGCCACACTGAGAGGAAGGTCACCCTGCCTGGCTGGTTCCTGCCCCCTTCCCGCCCGCTGGCTGCTGAGCGCCTGCCAAGTGCCTGCCTGATCCCGGAGCGCTTTCCAGGCGGCCCGCCCGAGCAGGCTGCTCTTTTGTTTCTGGAATCCAGGCTGCTCAGCGGAAGGGGCTGCTTCGTGCGCCCGGCTGCCGTGGCCTTCAAGCTGACTCAGGTCAAGAGTGCTTTGAGGGGAAGGCGGCTGCTTAGAGCAAAGCCCTTGTCATGAATGCCTTCCCCCCTAATTGGGTTAGGGAAGGGACCAGCTGGACCCGGGAACAAAACAGGACCAGCACGCTGGCGTCCCGCATTGCTGTTCACCTGCCAAAGAATCGCCCTCCTCTGAGTGCCGGGAAGAAGCCGAGGCTCCTGGCTCCTAGTTCCCTGTGGCTTGGGAGCTCTGCGGAGGGGACAGGCAGGGCTCCTTGCCTGCGGAGGCCCCGGGCCCAGCCGTACGCCCTCAGGGAGAAAGGGTAGTTCCACCGTCCAGAGCAGAGCCAGACAGAGGCAGAAACCTCAGCTTCCCTGAGGGCTGATTGCCCAGCTTGCGGGAAAGGCCGCTAAGGCTTCACATGCATGGCAGCACGACCCCCATTTTCCAGGTGAAGACACTGGGGTTCGGAATCCACATGCCCAGGCTAGTAAATAGTGGAGGTGAGATTCCACCACAGAACTGCCTGTCTCGACAATCTCTGCCAAGCTGCCCCTCCCCCCCCCACCCCATGTTGAGGAAGGAGTGTATTTGGTACAGGAAGGGATGCCGCTGTATTCTTTTTTTTTTTTTTAGTAGACTTCGTTTTTTAAGCAGTTTGGGGTTCACAGCAGTATTGAGCAGAAGGTACAGAGATTTGCCATATACCCCCCACACACACACCTGCAGAGCCTCCCCTATTGTCACATCCCCCACCGGAGTGGTACCTTTGTTAAAATTGATGAACCTACACTGACGCATCATTGTCCCTCAAAGTTTACATTAGGGCTTACTCTTGGCGGTGTACATTCTGTGGGTCTGGACAAATGTTTACTGACATGTATCCTGACATGTATCCCTCATTATAGCATCATCCAGAGACGCTTCACTCCCTAAAAATCCCCTGGGCCCTGCCTGTTCATCCCTCCCTCTCGCCCAGCTTCTGACCACTTATCTTTTTACTGTCTCCATCGCTTTGCCCTTTCCAGAATGTCCTATAACTGGGATCCTAGAGTATGTAACCTTTTCAGATTGGCTTCTCTCACTTAGTAATATGCATTTACATTTCCTTTATGCCTTTTCATGGTTATTCATTCTTTTTCCCCTGTGCCAACATTTTTTGAGCACCTGCCTCTGTGCCAGGCACATCCTGGGCACTGGGCAAGTGGTGTAAGCAACATGGGCATGGCCCCTGCTCCTCCGAGCTAGAGTTAAGCAGGGAGAGAAACGTAAGTAAATATTTGACATTGGAGAACAGCGTGCTAAGAGAGAGAACAAGGGGGCCTGATTGGGAATGAGGAGCGGTCGAAAGCCTTTCTTAGGAAGGACAATTAAACCAGCATCTGAGGGACGAGCAGAAATGGGGATGAAGAGCATCCCAGGCAGCTGCCTGGCTCTCAGAATGCTGCTTACTCTTGAGACTAGCCTTTTCCAGGAAGCCCTGCCTGCTCACCCTTCTTGACATGCATTGCTGCCCCTTCTGGAGGTCCATAGCTTTTGCTTCTCTGCACCGATGGCTTCCTGTGAGAATCTGCTCAGGCCTTTCCCCAGGGAAGCGTACAGAGGGAAGACTGACAGTGTGTTGCTTTGAGCTCTGTTCTCCCAGTTGGCACAAAGGAATATCCAGAAAGAGTTAAGCCTGGCTGAGTTGAGCAGGGAGGGGAGTCAGGATGCTGCATATCTGACTGATGTTTTGGGGCTTTGAACTGCCTCGATGAGGGCAGTGCAGCCAGGCCGAAGTTCACTTGGCTGATTTCCAGTAGCTGCTGGGACAGAGCCCAGGAATCTGAGATTGTGGTTGCTTCTTGTCAGGAGCCTTAAAGCCATAGGGCTCAGAGGAAATGCACCAGTAGCCTACAAGCTCGAGGGGTGGGGAGGCGGACTGCTGTTGAGGGGAGCTGCGGCCTCACATTGGCTGCTACTACTAGCTATCAGGCCATGACCCAGGAGGAGGCTGGCTGAGAGATCATGCTTGGCCACTCTATCCCCGTGGACACCCTGCCCTAAACCCTTCGATGACTCCCTGTTACCTTCAGGATGGAACAGATATCTTAGCCGTACATGCAAGCTGGGACCCTGCCACCCTCCCAGCCTGCTTTGTCCGGGCATACCCCGCCTGGCTGGTTGTTCCACGTGCTCTAGATTCGCAGATGGGACACCTGTGTGGCTTTGCAGGTGCTGTTTGTCCTGCTGAGCGTTCTTTCCTTCCTGCATCCTCAACAGGTCAAGTCCTAGATGTCCTTCCAAACCTTGGCTGGATAGATCTCTTTTGCTTGAAGTCCCCACTGACCTGCTGCTCTCTGCAGACCACCACACCTTCCTCTGTGCGCCCTGAGCACTGAGAACTCACCCCTGCACGGCTGTCTGTCTGCCCTCCTTTCTCCGCCCCCTACCTCCTTTCAGTTCCTCATTCATAGTTATTGGGCACCTCACCATGTTTCAGTCACACTGGGGTGATGGGAGTTTGAAGTCCCATGGTTGCTGAATAAATTCAAATAATGAAGATGGCCCTAACCCAGTGATGGCAAACCTATGACACGCGTGTCAGAGGTGACACGCGAACTCATTTTTTTGGTTGATTTTCTTTGTTAAATGGCATTTACATATATAAAGTAAATATCAAAAATATAAGTCTTTGTTTTACTATGGTTGCAAATATCAAAAAATTTCTATATGTGACACGGCACCAGAGTTAAGTTAGGGTTTTCCAAAATGCTGACACGCTGAGCTCAAAAGGTTCGCCATCACTGCCCTAACTGGTTTGGCTCAGGGGATAGAGCGTTGAACTGCGGACTGAAAGGTCCCAGGTTCGATTCCGGTCAAGGGCATGTACCTTGGTTGTGGGCACATCCCCAGTAGGAGGTATGCAGGAGGCAGCTGATTGATGTTTCTCTCTCATCGATGTTTCTACCTCTCTATCCCCCTCCCTTCCTCTCTGTAAAAAATCAATAAAATATATATATTTAAAAATAATGAAGATGAAGAATACCCAAAGAAGTCAAGCCACAGAATGGGAGAAAATGCTTGGAAATCATATATCAAAAAGAAATTAAGCTGGGATAAAAGCTTCTCTCCAGGCTTATAAAATAAATGAATGAATAAATAAAAGGTTGAAAAAAAGAAGGATCCACTAAAAGACTCCCAGTCTCGGATCTGGTGCTAGTTAAATAGAGCCGGCGGGGGGTGGGGGAGTGTTGTTATAGGACTATTTCAAACTCAGGTTCTTCCTAAGTAAACATAAGGCAAGGAACTAATTAATTCAGGCTTTGAGCACTTTCCATGACAAAGTTCTGGGCTCGAGAGAGAGCTGTGCTTTGGCGTCAGGCTCTCTGGGGGGCACAGCCAGGAGAGAAGAGATCCCAGCATGCATCTCAATTCCAGCCTCACTTTCCCAGGGTAGACCTCCCAGTCCTCAGAGAAGATGGGCCTTCTCACCGTGGCCAGAGCTTTCCTTCCTAGTCCACAAATTCTGTCAATGTCTTAGTTGCTCACCATCTCTCCTACCGGCCCATAAACTCCTTGCGAGTGGGTGATGTGTCCATCTTAGGTTTTCATAACAGCTTTACTGAGATATCATTCACATAACATGAAATGTACCCTTTTAAAGTCTATAGCTCAGTGCTTTTTGTACATGAGTATTTGGGAGTTCTTTGTACTATTATTTTAACAGCTGTTGTACGTTGAATTATATATATATATATATATATATATATATATATATATATATATATATATATACTCACATATCTATACATATATATATTTCAGAGAAGAAGAGAGGGGGAGAGAGAGAGAGAGAGAGAGAGAGATCAATGATGATGAGAGAGAATCATTGATTGGCTGCCTCCTACACAGACCCTCACTGGGGATCAAGCCTGCAACCCGGGCATGTGCCCTTGATTGGAATCGAACTTGGGACCCTTCAGTCCACAGGCCTATGCTCTATCCACTGAGCCAAACTGGCTAGGGCTGTACATTGAATTTCTTTTAAATTGTCTCTCACAATCCCAGCCACAGAGGGAATCAAGCCGTGGACCCTGAGAGGTTCCTGTGTGCTGGGTGCTTTATATGTATCTTCCATGTCATCCTCAGCTGCTGAGGAGGAAACAAGGGTGAAGACAGGTGACCGGGGGGCACAGCTTATTTGGGCAGCAGAACCCGAATTCAGATGTGGGTCTCCTATATCCTGTTGTGGCCTGTGTATCTCTAGGAGTTATCCTTTCCCTGGGAATGGAGCCGGCTGCCTCCTTCACTGGCCCCTGTCATTGGGAAGGGCCCTGACACGTTCTGAGCCTGTGCTCAGTGAGGGTGGATGGGGCTCGGTCCAGGAGTTCCTGGAATAGAGGGGCTGCCACCCTGGGACTCGAAGGAACGCGAACAGGATGTGGAGGGAAAGGGTGCCCTTTCACCAGCCAGAAGGCAGGCCCGCGCTCTCACCTTTCTGGGACATCTGAGGCTCTCGGGAGGCGGCCCTGACCACCCTTCTGCCCTGCCCGTTCCAGGAACTGAAGCTGCCTGCCTTCCGGGCCCACTCCCCGCTCCTGAAGAGCCGGCGGTTCTTTGTGGATATCTTGACCCTGCTGAGCAGCCACTGCCAGCTCTGCCCCACAGCCCGGCACCTGGCCGTCTACCTGCTGGACCACTTCCTGGATCGCTATAACATCACCACCTCCAAGCAGCTGTACGCCGTGGCGGTCTCCTGCCTCCTGCTCGCAAGTACGTGGAAACCGCTCCTTCCCCTGGGCGGCCGCCTCCTCCGTGAGCCTGGGTGCTCCCAGGTCTTTGTATGTCTCTGTGGTCTCTGCACGTCTTCTTTGCTCATCCCAGCTGAATGGGAGCTAATGTTATTAGTAATAATCAATATTTTCTTTAGCATCTGTAATGTACCAGGCTAAGCGATAAGGATTTTAGCATCTTGATCTTTTATTTTTTATTTCATTTTTTATCCCCACCCGAGGATATGTGTTTTTTATTGATTTAAGAGAGAAAGGAAGGGAGGGAGGGAGGAGGGAGAGAGAAAGAGAGAGAAACATCAATGTGAGAAAGAAACATCAATCAGTTGCCTCCAATATGTGCTCCAATGGGGGAATCGAACCCACAACCTTTTGGTGTATGGGACGACGCTTAAACCAACTGAGCCACCGGTCTGGGGATCGAGCCATGTACTTTTAATTAACACCCACTTCCTTATTAAACAGTGAGTTTCGGGGAGGGAAGGGAGCCTGAGACATAGTAAGGCCTCAAAAACATGCATATTTGTGGGATAAATGACATCATGGAGCGAGGGTTTCTTTAAAGCTGGGCTTCCACACTTCTCCAGGTTGCCCTTAGTATAGACACAGGTGGACTGACAGCGGAGCACATGCCCCAAGGTGGCCAGCGGCCATCATAACACTCCTTGGACATCTAGTATTTTCCCCTTAAAATTCAATCCGATTTTACAGTTTCCACCACAATATGTGATTGTCCTGTTCCCCCACCCTTGGGTCCTGCTGTTGCCATAAGGAGACGGCACCCGGTTTCTCCTGTTTCTCCGGTGGCTCTGTCTGCTCCCGGCAGCCTGCCATGAACCCCCACGGGCACGGGCACGGGCACCCAGCTCCAGAAGCTTTAGACTTTTCAAAATTACGTCTTGTTTTCCACACTGGCACCTTCCACCTGCTGTTGTTTATCATCCCTTTAGCTGCGTTGGGCTCACAGCCTTCCCGATTCGTGATTTTCTCTGCCTTGAGCCAGCTGGGTTTCCCATGCTACACAGAGGAGCCAGCCTGGCTGAGTCCACCCTGTTGGCTGCCTCAAAGTCCCCATCAGCATGCAGCTCTCTTTGGTCTTGGGAGGAGATGTGGGGCGTGTGAGACATCCCTGTCAGCGGAGGGCAGAATGGGCATCGCATTTCAGGCGGCCCAGGAGAAGCCTGCTCCGTGGCCTTTGGCCTGCCGCTGTCTGTGATCTGTGGGCTGCATCGAGGCCCGCCGGGGGCAGGGGACTTAGATTTCCATGGGACCACGCAGGCTCTCCCCCAGCGACTGTCTGGGGAGCCGGGACACATGAGGCGCACACTGGAGACTCCTTTGTGCTGCTGGGGCCGTGGCCGATGGAGGGGGCCCTGCAGACAGAGAGGCAGACGCCCCCACCCACATGTCTGAGGGCAGCAGCCAGCCTGGGGCGGCAGGACGGGAGTTTTCAGGACACCTGCCATATGCTCAGAGGCCCAAGGGAAGAAAAGTTTCCATGACAGCCTGAAATCCTATTCACTCCTCCCTGCCCTCTCCCCAGGCGGACTGACTGTCGGCCCCAAGGCGGGTCACCTTGCCGCAGGGCGTTTGAAGTTCTGCGAATTCTATACCCAATAATTCCCAGATAGATAAGAGGAGCCACAGTTCTTCCTGCCCCCACCTGTCAGTTCTCAGGTTTTGGGAGCTGCTTCCAGACAAGGGCCTGTGCACAGATGGAACCTTTTCACCTGTATACAGGCTCGTCTGCCCCATAAAACGGGGGTGGGTCTAGGACCCATATTTATAGGCCTATGGAAGGAGGTGGAAAGAGAAACAGCATGTAGGTTGTTCCATGGTGGACCAGTGGCAAAGCCACCCCATTGTCATATCTGAGTTAATTGTTTGGGTTTCCCCTACTTAATACAGGACAGACTAAAAATAGTCTAGCTAGAAATATATTATAAATCGAGTAGACTCCTTGTATCTTTCATCTCATACAGCAGCCCTCTCCCAACTCTTTTTTGTTGTTGTTTAAAAGGATCATTTGAGCCTGGCCAGCGTGGTTCAGTGGTTGAGCATCAGCCTATGAACCAGGAGGTCAAGGTTCGATTCTCAGTCAGGGCACAGGCCGGGGTTGTGGGCTCAATCCCCTGTAGGGGCCGTGTAGGAGGCAGCCGATCATTGATTCTCTCTCGTCGTTGATGTTTCTCTCTCTCCCTCCCTCTCCCTTCCTCTCTGAAATCAATATATATATTTAAAAGGATCATTTGAAAATATGGAAACCCCACAATTTTCAGGTGAGTTGATTGGGACAGTGTGAGATCATCCTGCCATTCTGGCGACAGCAGCTTCGTTGCTTACCTGCCTACCCAGTCCTGCGCCCATCACTTTACACACACATCACAGGCAATCCTCACAAGCAGCCTGTGTGGTCGTGGTGTCACCTCCTCATTCTATAGGATCAGAGAGGCAGAGTAACTTGCCCAAGGCCACACAGCTCAGAGTTTTGTTTTTATTATTTTTAATTGATGTAAAATTCAGACCACAACATAAAACTCACCATTTTAACCGTTTCAAAGTGTACGATCCTGTGGCACTTCGTACATTCACATGGCTGTGCACCTGTCACCTCTGTCTCCTTACAGAGCGTGTTCATCACCCCAAAGGGAACCCTCGGGCTCATTAAGCAGCCACTTCCTGTTCCTTCCCAGTCCCTGGCAACCACTCATCTGTTATCTGTCCATGCAGATTTGCCAATTCTGCATATTCCACATAAAAGGAATCATATAGTATGTGGCCTTTTGTGTCTGGCTTCTTTCACTTGACGTTTTCAAGGTTATCTGTACTGCAGCAGGTATCCGTACTTCATTCCTTGTGGGTGAATCCTGTTCCATTTTATGGATGTACCATCTTTGTTTATCCATTTGTCTGTTGGTGGGCGTTTGGGCTATTAAGAATAGTGCTGCTGTGGACAGTTAGGTACCAGTTTCGTTTGAAGACCTGTTTTTACTTCTTTTAGGTATAAACCTAATTGGAAGTGCTGGTCAACTGGTAATTCTGTGTTGAACTTTTCCAGTAAACTTGGAGGTTTGCTTTTGCCTGGTTGTTGCTGTTCAGAGATGGCGGGGTGTTGCATCCTTAGCGCCAGGCAGGAAGCAGCTAGAGGTAGGAGAGAGGGTGGGAGAAAGCCAGAGGGCAAGAGCAGGACCAGTGGCCTTTTGCTAGGATAGCATGGCCTTAAATGTAAGACCTTATTATTATGATATAAGAAGCGTGAGAAATCTTTTTATTGTAAAAAAAACAAAAGGTAGAGAACTACCTACTATAAAAAATTAGTTTCCTCCAAAACCCATAGTCCTATTTCCACAGTGTGGTATGTATTTTTCCTGTCCTAGATATACTTATGTGTTTTCATAATTAGGAAAATTTATTTTCATTTACAGGGATGGGAGGGGCTAAATCTCATATTATACCCATAGAAACCGCCCAGTAAACAAAATTGCCAGATTCTCTCCCTTCCTCATTCTTTCTCTTTCTCGCCATCTGTTGCCTATCCCAGTCTCCAGAGATAACTTCTGGGAGCAGCAAGTTCTTGTGTCTTCTTCCAAAATGGATCTATTATATTTTCTAGAAATGTTCTGAGCATATACAAACACAGTCAGGCCTCATGATTTGAAGATTCTGTACCTGCAAATTCGCCTACTCACTGAAATTCAGTTTTAAACCCAAAACCAGCACGCCTAGAACTCCGGCAGCCATTCAGGGACATTGCAAAGCAGCAAAACATGTGAGGCGCCCAGCTTGCGTGTTCCCAGCTGAGATGGAACGAGGCAGCCCACTGCTTCTTGTCTCAGCTCTCATATTTAAGTCCTTTTCTCAGTCTGTTTGGTGCCATGTGGTCTCATTTTTCTGCTTGTTGGTGATTTTGCTACTTAAAATCCCCCCCCGCCCCCCCCATCATAGTGCTGAGCTGCTCTCTGTGGTCCTCAGTGCAAGAAGGCTGTGGTGTGCCATTTGGAGAAAATATGTATGTTCAGTAAGCTCTGTGCAGGCATGAGTTACATAGTGCTCTTGGCTGTGAGTTCCATGATAATGAATCAATGCTATATTACACAGAAATACACAAAACAAGGTCATCTATATATATAAAAAGCCAGCGACCGTAATGCCGTAACGACCAGAACGACCGGTTGCTATGATGCCCACTGTGGCCAGCAAACCGTCCCAATCAGGGGGTGGGGCCAGCCAGCCAACCTCCTGCAGCCCCTCCCCCTGGCCAGCCCCGCCCCTGATTGCCACCCCCTACCCCAATAGGGGGTGGGGCTGGCAGGCCAACCTCCTGCAGCCCCTCCCCGCACCTGGCCCCACCCCAGATTGGCCCCCCCACCCCGATCAGGGGCAGGGCCGGCTGGCCAACCACCTGTGATCCCTACCCCCAGCCAGCTCCAACCCCAACCAGCCCCCCCCACTTCGATCAGGGGCAGGCCAGCCAGCCAACCACCCATGGCCCCTCCCTCAGGCCACTGGCCCCAATCAGCCCCCCACCCCATTCGGGGGGGGGGCAGGGCTGGCCAGCCCACCACCCACAGCCCCTCCCCATGGCTGGCTCCACCCCTGAACAGCCCCACCCCACCCCAATCGGGGGTGGGGCCCGCTGGCCAATCGCCCACAGCCCCTCCCCCCAGCCAGCCGGCCCTGATCAGGCCTGATCGGAGCAGGCTGGCCAGCCAACCTCCCACCATCCCCTCCTCCCCACAACAAGCCTGGCCATGATCCACCCCGATTGGGGTGGGCCAGTCGGACCCCACCTGTGCACAAATTTCTGCACTGGGCCTCTAGTGTATTGATAATTGTGATCAGAGTTCTCTCAGGAACTTGACCCTGTATCTCCCCCTAGGAGTGTGTGCAGTATTCACTAGCTCAGTGTTGTAGAGACTTTAACATAATTATTGAGAATAATCAGAATCAACTAAATGTCACACAACTGGGTTAACACCTACAGTGCTTTCTTTAGAGACTATCTTTCCCATCAGTGTGTGTGGATTTACCTTACATACCTTGTTTTTATTTTGTTAATCCTCACCCGAGGATATTATTTCATTGATTTTTAGAGAGAGTGGAAAGGAGGGGGAGAGACAAAGAGAGAAACATCAACGTGAGAGAGACACATGGACTGGTTGCTTCCCACACATGGGCCGATGCCTTAACCACTGAACTAAACCTTCTAGGGTGCCTTCCTCCTTTTTTTGACTGCAGAGTGTTCCGTAATAGAAACACTGCCGCCCATTTGATGATCCCTCTGTCAGTGGACATCTAGATGGACATTGTTTTTTTACTGCTATACATAGTATGACAACTGTCCTTTCTCCTGTATCTTTGCGCAATTAAGTGAGTACGTCTGTGAGACAAATTCCCGGAGGTGGAATTGTTTGGATCAAGTGGTGTGTGCATTTAAGATTTGGATAGCTAGTGCTAAGATGCCTTGCAGAGGTTGCAACAAAACCGACACTGATGAGATCCCTTTTTTTCTTAAATTCGACTTAATTTGTGGGAGATTTGGAGCCATGCCTTCCACCTAAACAACAAACTATCAGAAGGGGGGTGCTGTCCCTTCCGCATCCCAGCCCCTCCCCAGTGTCCACAGGTGGCGTTTCTTCTGTGCTCCCCTGGGGAGTGCATTCCCGTTCTGTCCTTCTGCCCCATCCGGTCTGGGATGTCCGGGCCAGGAATCCGTTCCCAGACTAATTGCTTTGAAGGCTCCTGAAACCAGAACTTATTAGCCACATCTCGTAGGGCGGGTTCCAGTGAAAGCCATTGCCTGCTGGGTGGTTGTGTGCTGGGCCTGTCTTTCTCCCAGTAACCCACCTTCCCGCCCCAGCACCGCCCCCTGCATCCCTCCTTTTCCCCTCTCTGCCTCTTCTGTCCCCCGGCTTTGATCATTTGACAACTTGCTTCTGAGAAGCAGCTTCTTTGACAGCTGGGCGGAGGCGCAGAATGGGACTACCTGGTGGAGATTTTGGAAACTTGAAAGTAGTCTTAATCCCTCCTGGTAGAAAGGATGAAGGAGGGCGCTGCCTTCCTTCCCCCAGGAGGTTAAGCCCACCAGCCCTCCACTCGGGGATGCTCGGGGTGCCTCCAGGGCACTAATTGTAAGCAGCACCTGCCAGCGGGGTGGTTTGACTGGGCGGCCTTTTCCAGGGGTGTATTTCAGACAGAGCGTGAGATTTGCTTGCAGGATTAAACCCAAATCCGCAAGGAAATGTGGCTGTCCCCGTGCAGGAGATCATTTAACTCTCATAAGAGTGCCCCCCCCCCCCCCCGAGGAATACATTTCCTCCAGGCCATGGTTTCACGTTTCCAAAGTCAGGATAGGGCTTATGTTGAATGCGTGCATGTAATGTGCCAGTCGTTGACTGTTTCCCCGGAAAGCTGCTGCAACATCGGTGGGGCAGCTTCTCCTCCCTGGCATCTCGGTGGCGGTCACCCAGCACAGGGCGGATTGGAAAAGGTGGTCCGTCACGTGAGGGCCACGCTGCACAGATCCGGGCCCTGGGCCGCAGGGTTACCGCGCAGCGGGCGAGGACATGGTGATTTTCCAGTTCCTGTTTCCGTCTCTGCAGACTGGCAGGCCCAGAGTTATTTGAGGGGGAGGACTTTGTGTGTGTGCCTGTCAGACAGCTGGCTGGGCTGGAAACTCAGAAACTGTGCAGTTTGTCTTAGCAAGTCTGCTGCCCAGACCTGTTTGTCCAGGGCCTGGGGTTCTGGGCTCTCAGGGTTGTTGAGTTTTTTTGTGTGTGTAGGGGGTTGGGGATCTTAACCTGCATGAGTTCATTGAACATGCAGTGTTCAGGAGCCCTTGACCCCACACAGGTAAATCATCCAAGAACATTTATTTGGCCTCTGCTATATGCCAGACGCTGTGTTCAGCGCCGGGGAGACGGCCGTGAATGGAAGGAACGTATACAGTCTTTGTCATCGAAGAGGATTCTTTTCACACACATGTGCCTACTATGTGCTGAGCCAGAAGACAGTGGAACACATCACAGACCAAGTCACTGTCTGAAAGAAGCAGCCTTCAGTCCAGGCATTGCCCACAGGTCTCTGAGTCCATGCCAAGAATAAGCTAATTGCCCTTCTAAGAAAAACCTAAGTGTCCTTCCTGTTAGGAGAACAGCCTGGCTCACCCAGTTAGCGGGAAGATGACTGGGATGTTGACGTCAGGCACCTATCTGCTCTTCGTGCTACATGCCGTGTGGCTGCTGGAGTTGGGAGTTTGTTTTTGTTTGTTTTTTATTCGCTTTAACCTTGACCTCTATCTGTAGTGAATGCTTGTGTCTTGTAGGACCTTCTCCCCTGTTCACACACGCCCAGGGTTGCGTGATACCCCTTCTCCTGATCTTGCTGACGTGGCGGAGGAACCTGGAGTCCTTATTCGTTAGGTCCTTAGTTCCCTGGGAGACCCACCCAGAGGGTTTTCCAGTGAATGACTCATCCTTGCCTCACCTAGGGGACTCCCCTCGGTGGAGAGGTCACTCCCCAGGTCACGACAGCCCACCCTTCGCTGGGCACCCACGGCCCCGTCGGCATTGGTTGTGATAGTCCCAGCAAGGCAACCTCGGCTAGTTTAAAACCCCTCGCAGACCCGAAGGAAGTACACCAGCCTGTCACACCCTGGGAGGGGAGAGGAGGGAAGAGGTTGTTTTTAGGGTAGTGGTGTTTGCCTGAATTTTCGAGGCTGTCTTCAAGGAGCATGCCTCTCCCTGCCTCCGAAGTCATCGTTTTAATTATAAGCATTTCAGTGTCTAGACAGGAAGTTTCTTCTTTGTCACTGACACGTTGGGTTTCTGGAACTCTTCTAGGAAAGTCTGAGACCTCCTGACCTGTGGGCACTTGTAAAGCAGATTTATGCCAGGATAGTCTTGGACTAGGGCAGACCCACGTTCCAGAACCTTCTTTTGCAGTTACTCTGCCAGTTCTGGCTTCTAGGGTCCCTTCAGTTGCTTCTTGTCTCCTGAGAAATTTAAACGCTTTTTTCCTTAGTGGGAGAGTAATATTTATTTCTTGTAGAAAATTGGAATATAGAAAAAAATATAAAGAATAAAAGAAAAATTAGTTGCAAGCTCAGTACGTTTTTAAATATATAATCAGAGTTTGAGGGAGGAGGACAGATTCTGGCCTCAGTGATCATGGAATGGCTAATGTTTAATGCATGTTTATGTGCCAAGCAGTAGTCTGAATTCTTTGCATGGATTTACTCATTTAATCCCCCAAACAATTCTATGTAGTAAGCAGTATTATTTCCCCCAGTTGACAGGAGGAAACTGAGACCCTGTAAGTTCGATAACTGGCCCCAGGGTGCACGGCTAGGATGGGGACCCACGGAGCTGTCCCTGAGGTTTTTTTTTTTAATATGTTTTTATTGATTTCAGAGAGAGGGAGGGAGAGGGAGAGAGAAGTAGAAACAACAATGATGAAAGAGAATCATTGATCGCCTGCCTTCTGCACACCCCACACTGGGGATCGAGCCCACAACCAGGGCATGTGCCCTGACCGGGAATGGAAACCATGACCTCCTGGTTCATGGGTCAGTGCTCAACCACTGAGCCACACTGGCCTGACAGAAAATATATACCATATATTTTATTGTATTTTTTAAAGTATTGCTTTATTTGTTTGCAAGACTGATTTTTTCCCCTCCTTTTATTGGCCGGGCTGTCCCTGAGCCTTTGTTCTCAGCCACTGTACAACAGTGGCCTTTGCCGTAGCAGATCACTTCCTAACATGGCTGCACCGGGAAGACTCGGCCGCAGTGGAGAGGTTGCTGGGGGACCCTGGCTCCACTTTCGGAGCCACGTGGTAGCTGACCTGGATGGAAACTTTAGCCCTCAGCACCGGGTCTCATGTCTGGAGCGGCTTCCCTCCTAACGGGAATAGCCAAGATCGCCTCTTCTCTTCCTTTTCCTGCTCCCAGCAGAGGTTGGAAGAAAGGGGCCCGGGACCTGTGATGCCCATGCCTTTGGCACTGCCCAGAGGACTCACTCTCTGCTCTTCCTGGATGCACGGCCCCGTCTGGTCCAGAGCAGCCCCCACGGAGCTGGGCGTGAACATTCTGCACAGCAGTGACTTCCTAACAGGAGGCAACTCTGTCTCCGCACAGAGCCCTGGCTCGACCCTGGCTCCAATGCTCCAAACCATTTATATCACAAGTGCCCCCTGCCCCACAGCCCCTGCTTTTATTTTTATTTACGTATTATTTTACTCCTCACCTGAGGATATGCTTATTGATTTTAGAGAGGGGAGAAGAGAAAGAAAGGGAAAGAGAGAGAGAGAGAAACACTGATGTGAGAGAGAACATGGATTGACTGCCCTCTTTACATGCCCCGACTTGGAACCAAACCCAAACCCCGGTATGCACCCTGACGAATTGCACCTGCAACCTTTCCATTTATGGGATGACACTCCAACCAACCCAGCCACACAGGCCAGGGCCCACAGCCCCTGCTTTTAGGCAGTCAGTGAAATTATCTGGGTCCCGTGGAAAGCAGAGCACAGAGGAGTCAGCGATTTGCCGGGGCCACCATGTGAAGTCACCGCACCAGTTGCTCCGTCCTGAGATAGGGAAGCCCTCAAAGCCAGCAGGGAAGCCAGTGTGTGTGACCCAGCTGGCCAAGTGCAACCTCTGACCTGGGAGGCATTTTTTTACAGCTTCCTCTCGAAGGAAAACGTGACCTGCAACCTCAACTGTAGCCTGTTTCCAAAGTTGTACTTAGGAATTGATCCCACCTGTCAGACATGTGCATTCATTCATTCATTCATTCATTATCTGTCAAGGACTACTGTGTCCCAGATTCCCAAGATGCAGCCTCGAACAGGACAGCCCTACTTTTAAGAGGAAGGAGTGAGGCACAGTAAAGGAGCCTTTTCTTTGTTTCCTGAGGAGGGCAGGGAGCTGAGCCTGGGATTGGAGGCCTGTTTCTCCAGGACACTCCATAACTTTCAGATCCCTGGGGTGGCCAGAGATCTCTGTCATTCCTGCAGCAGGTGTTTCAGGCCAGAGTGGGGGGATGCTCCCTGCTCCCCACTTCTTTGGTCTTCACAGCTTCCTCCCTTCCCTGAAGACCGCCATGAAAATGCTCTCGTTGCTGGAGGGTTTGCCTACTCTGTCCCTGACTTTCTCTCTCTCCCATGTCAGTCAAATCCTGTCTGGAAACTGAACTGTCTGCGCCTGTGACGGTGATGGCTCAGTTGGTCCTGAACCGAGCGGAGGTTTATAAAGCTGAGCTGGATCCCGTGTTGCTGAGCACTGAGCACTGAGCACCCTCCTCAGCACGCTGAGCCCTCATGCCATCCTCACCACAGTTCTGTCTGCTTCTGTCCACATTGCACAGGCCCCAGAGGTGGAGACTCGCCCCAGACCACACAGCTGGCAGGTGGCCGAGCCTCCTAGAGCCCAGATGGTCATCGCCAGAGTGCGCTCTGCCCCTCTGTGCTGCATCGCAAAGTGAAACAGCCTTTTAGAGGGGGCTGGCCTCCGAGTAGTTTCCTGGCTTCCCCATCAAATTGATTTAAAACCTGTCTCTTTTGTCTGCTGAAGGCGTGAGCAGTTCCCCCTTTGGGGATGAGTAGGAAGCACCCCTCTGCCCTCTGATAACTACAGAAATCCAAAGAGTTGTTTTGTTGTTGTTTTTTTGTGTGTGTGTGTATGTGTGTGTGTGTGTGTGTGTTTTTAATATATTTGTATTGATTTCAGAGAGAGTAAAGGAGAGGGAGAGAGAGAGAGAGAGAAATATCAATGATGAGAATCATCCATCAGTTGCCTTCTGCATGCCCTCCTATTGGGGATTGAGCCAGAAACTGTGCCCTGACCAGAAATGGAACCACAACTTCCTGGTTCATAGGTTGGCACTCAACCACTGAGCAGCACTGGCCAGGCTGGTTTGGGCAGCGTTGGGCATCCTTTACTATAGAAAGTATACGGGTGGAGACTCACTCTTCCACTTCAGTTCTCTTATTGGAAACCAAGTCCTGTTGAACATGCAGCCCCTTAGTGGACAAGTTCTGGGGTTGATTGACTTGACAGCATGAGCAGAGGGCAAGGTGAAGACAAGAGTATTTGTGGGGAGCAGGGCGGTTAGATGGGGAGGGGCTGCAACTGGCCTGACCCCCTCATCCCTGGGATTTCCTTGTGGAGACACTGGGATTTCAGGGATCCTCGTGACTATAAGAGATGTCCTACTTGTGGTTTAGAAAACTCTGACCTTTTGGAGCCATTTATTCATTCACTTAAATCCCCCCACCCCCCACCCAAAAAACCGCAGCTTTTTAAAGTATTAACTTTATGCCAGAGGCTGTGCTAGGTGGAGGGGACCTGGAATGTTCTAGAAGACAGATGTGGCCCCACCCTCATGGAGCAGACAGCCAGACTTATTTTAACGTTGTCCCTTACCAGCCAGCTGGATGAGGGGGCAAGTCCACCTTTCTGAGCTTCTGATTAATGTGGAAAAACACTGCCAGCCCCGGGGTTGTTAGCAGAATGAGCAGAGTGTGCTGTGTAGGGCGTAGAAACCAGTCCTCTGAGGCTTCCCCTCCCTGGGGCTGCTGGGCTTCCAGCTGCCTGAGGGCTGTGGTGGAGCCTGGCCTGCAACTGCCCTGCCCCCTGGAGCTCACATCCTGCTGTGTGGACTCTCTGCCTTTTTTTTTTTTTTTTTCCATTGATTTCAGAAAGGAAGGGAGAGTGAGAGATAGAAACATCAATGATGATTGGTTGCTTCCTGCATGCCCTCTACTGGGGGGTCGAGCCCGCAGTCCGCAATCAGACAGTCTAGAATAGGAGACCAGTCTTCCGGTCTTGCCTTTTTTTTTTTTTTTTTTTTTTACAAGACAATTGGCCTGGATTCATCCAAAGAGTCAGTGTCATGAAAAACAGAGAATGAGACTAGAGACATTCGCAAAGTAAAACAGCCTTTTAGAGGGGGCTGGCCTTGGAGTAGTTTCCTGGCTTCGCCATCAAATTGCTTATAATCTGTCTCTCTTGTCAGCTGAAGGCGTGAGCAGTTCCCCCTATGGGGATGAGTAGGAAGCACCCTTCTGCCCTCTGATAACTACAAAAATCCAAAGAGTTGTTTGTTTTTGTGTGTGTGTGTGTGTGTGTTTTTAAATATATCTTTATTGATTTCAGAGAGAGAGAGAGATAAAAATATCAGTGATGAGAATCATCCATCATCCAAGACCCTATGTGAGCCTCGTTTGATCCTGTATCTTTTTTAAAAAAAAAATTATAAAGGTATTTTTGGGACCCTTGCAGAAAGTCAAACATGGATTGAATATTAGGAAATGTTATTGCATTAATGCTGGTGTTCTTGGGATTGCTAATAGCATTATGATTATGTAGGAAAATGACCTCAGGATAGATGCTGAAGTATGGGAGGAGAGGGGGAGGGAAGCATGTCACATCTGCAACTTCACATGAAATGATTGAGCAGAACCAGTATTTACATACACACTTTTGTGCCGCGCACACATACACACACACATCAGTCAATTAGTGAATCGGGGTGAAGGGTCATCTCAATTCATAAATCTTCTGTGGATCTGAAAATTTTCCAAATACATCGAACAAGTTGAAGAGAGTCTGTGGCTCTTGTCTGACTTGGAAAGACAGACTTCTGTCCCCCATGCTCCCCTGGGGGGCCTGCCGAAGACTTCCAGGCATCGGTGCCGTTTGTCTTGTCGGTCAGGAGCAGGCAACCGAGCGGCAGCGCTTGGTGGCGGCGGCTCTGGGGACAAAGGACGGCCCCACTCACAGTCATGGGAGAAGGGGAGGAAATGTCCGTCAGGCACGTGCAACACCAGGAAACTCATAAACTCTTTTCTGGCTGTGGAATGTTTGGTACTGGGGAATCATCGCTGAGCTGGGGGCGGCTGGCCAGCAGTTAAGAGCCGGGGCTGTGAGGTCGCTCCCAAGTGTGGAGTCGAGTTCTCAGAGCGCTGTCTCTGAGTCTCTGGGGGTCTGAACAGAACCTACCTGGGGGGATGCAGTGGGTGTCGAGCACGAAGCACAGTGCCCAGCCCAGCCTAGGACTCCAGCCGGGGGCTCGGGGAAGCTCTGCGTGCTGGGCACGGAGGCTCTTTCCACTCCGCATGGCCACTCCATCTGCACCTGGGCGTGCTCCTGGTGGGAAGTGGAGGCCTGTGGAGTTTAGTGTGTTAGGTTCAGAGCCAGCACACTGCGGATTCAGACCCCCCTCTGCCTGGCCTGGCCTGTAGCATGGTGGGTCCCCAAGAAGCAGCAGGTGCAGTCAGGCTCCTCCGTAATCATGGCCCCTTCCATTTCCGGGTAATCCTCTTGGGCCTGGTGGCTGGGGAACAAGCAGAGCTCTGAAAGGTTTGCAAAGCACCAGGGGCCGGGAGGACACTAATCTGATTGAGCGCATCTGCCAGTCGGAATAGATTGCTGGCTGCCAGCAATGCCACCCCCAGCCCAGGGCATGTTTCTGCTGGTACTGTGACCTTCACCACGCCTCCTTCTGCTGCTGGGAAGAAAGAGCTCCTATGTGTCGAGTGCCTGTGAGTAGTTCAGTACAAGGTTCAGGAAAACATTGACAATTTTGCACACACACACACACAAATAGTAATAATTTAAAAATTAAAAAAAATTTATATATATTTCTTTTTAAATTGCACAAAAGATACATGATTATAAGAAAAAAGGTAGAGAATACAGATAGAGCTCATTAGAGGACAATTCAAATGGCCTAAAATTTCAGTCCTAACCGGTTTGGCTCAGTGGATAGAGCGTCGGCCTGCGGACTCAAGGGTCCCACGTTCAATTCTGGTCAAGGGCATGTACCTTGGTTGCGGGCACATACCCAGTAGGGAGTGTGCAGGAGGCAGCTGATCGATGTTTCTAACTCTCTATCCCTCTCCCTTCCTCTCTGTTAAAAATCAATAAAATATATATTTTTTAAAAATTTTCACTATCAAGAGACAAGCATTCCTTCTCTCAGTGAATACTCATTGGGTACCTACTGTGTGCCGGGGACTGAGCTGGGACCTGGGGGCACAGCAGGGAATGGGCGGGACATGGTTCTGTCCTCATGAGGCTTAGACCTGCTGCCCAGGAATATTAATGCTCAATTAATATCTGAGCGTGAGAAGTGCCTTGGTGACATCCAGTGGCCTCCGAACTGAGCTCTGGAGCCCAGCCTGTGTGGCTCAGTGGTTGAACATCCATGAACTAGGAGGTCACAGTTCGATTCCCCAGTCAGGGCACATGCCTGGGTTTCAGGCTTGATCCCCAGTGGGGGACATACAGAAGGCAGACGATCGATGATTCTCTCTCATCATTGATGCTTTTCTCTCTCTCTCTCCCTTTCCTGTCTTTGAAAGTCAATCAAAACATATTTTTTTTAAAAAAAATGAACTGAGTTCTGGAGGACCCATGATAAGGTAGGTGAGGGGACCAACACTCCCAGCTGGAGGAGGGTCTGAGTTCCATGGAGCTGGATCCTGTGCTTGGGATGGAGGGCATGGGCTGAGGCCAGGCCCCACCCCAGGGTTTTAGCTGTGCTAGAGGCTCTTCCCCCCTTGGGCCTTGCCTTTACCTGCCTGAGCGGCCCCTACATGGACGGCGAGGGAAGGCGCGTGTGTGGATGGAGAGGGCTCCGAAAGGAGATGGGGTGTAAGCCGCTCAGGAAGCGGTCGGCAGTCTTCTCCGCTCCTCACCGTGTTGTGCATTTCCACTCGCTCAGCTCCTCCCTCTCCGAGACCAGAGGTTGGTGTCATGCCACCTTCGTCCACTTAGAGCAGTGGTTCTCAACCTTCTGGCCCTTTACATACAGTTCCTCATGCTGTGACCCAACCATAAAATTACTTTCGTTGCTACTTCATCACTGTCATGTTGCTACTGTTACGAATCGCAATGTAAATATCTGATATGCAGGATGGTCTTAGGCGACCCACAGGTTGAGGACCGCTGACTTAGTGGGTGTTGTCGGGCTCGCCAAGAAGATGGGCACACAGGCTTCTCAGTGACATCGCCTGAGCCTTGCTGAGGACTTGTCGCATCTGCTGCAGGGCAGCCTGTGGTGGTTCCCTCCTTATCTCTCCTGAGCAGCGCGAAAGCCCCGTGAGAACTGGGTCGGCAGTGCCGGCGGTTGTGCACAGGTGTGCAGACACGTTGGCTGCTCCCTTCGTTGGCAGACGTGTGCTTGAGCACAGCTGCCTCTTCTGACACTCGCTCAGCAGCTGCTCGGCACCCAGTGAGGTTGGGCTTGGGGGCCACAGGTGACCCGAGCGAGGCTGGGACGCAGGGCTTCCTGTCTGACGGGGGGTCGGGCAGAACGTGGGGACTGTGGTCAGGGAAGGCTTCCAGGAGGCAGTGACTCTGAAGGTGGAGAACGAGGTGAGGTTGGCCGAGTGAGGAGGGGGTGGGGCAGGGAACTCGAGACCAGACGGCTGGGTAGACGAGGCTCGTAGACAAGGAGAGCACGGTGCTCTCAGAGAATTGCAGTGACAGAGGCTCCAGCCGGGTGTGAGCAGTTTCCCCAGCGTGAGGGGTGTGAGGCCGGGAGGTCCCCCGCAGCCCCACCTGCAGAGCCTATCCCAGTGGAGGCTGCCAGTTCCCACCCACGGCCCCAGCACCTCGACCCTCGGTGGGCCAGACCCCCAAGGCCACCAGCCGCTTCTCTGTCCTGAGGATGCCCGCTGGGCGTTCCCTTGACCAAGGCTCAGGTTCTACATTGTTCCTCGGAATTCCTTGTAGGGATCGGCTCCGGGCGTCCACAGTGGTGATGCGCTTGATGAAGGACCCTTAGGGGATTCTCCTCTTTCCTGTCTTCTCCCACCTACCAGTCTTTCCGAGGCTCACCTCCCACACTCTGTTTCTGAGAGCACCCCAAATAAAAACCCACGGGTGGAGCTTAAACTCAGTCCTAAGAACAACAGGGAGCTGTTGAAGGGCTTTTCCACATCTGGGGAGGGGTGGGGGAGGGCAGGGTCATTGTGACTATGGCCTGACCCTCTCCGTGGTTCTCAACCTTCCTAATGCCGCGACCCTTTAATACAGTTCCTCATGTTGTGGTGACCCCCAACCATAAAATTATCTTCGTTGCTACTTCATAGCTGCAATGTTGCTACTGTTATGAATCGTAATGTAAATATCTGATATGCAGGATGTATTTTCAGGGGTCGCGACCCATAGGTTGAGAACCGCTGCTCCTGGGGTGAATTAGTTACGAGCAGACGGGAGAGCCCACCTCATTCCTCAGGCCCTCGCTGTTCTGACTGCTAGTGAGGACCTTCTGTGTTCCATGTGCTGTTCTGAACTTTTGGAGTGCATTTTGTCATTGTCTCTGGGGTCTAGATTCCACTTTACGGATGAGAGTACTGGGGCACAGAGAGGGTGGGATACCTGTGCCTGGTCACACAGCTGGAAGTGGTGGCTTGGGGATTTGAGCCCAGGTCTGACAGGCCCAGTGTCTATGTTCGTACTCGCGCGGCAGCAGGGCCTTTTGGTTCTCTATCCTCTCTGCCGGCACCGTCCCGGCACTTGAAGGTGGATCTTTACTAAATTCCTGGGTGCAGGCCAGTGCTGTCGTCCGGTGACCTCTGCTTCTCCCACAGGTAAATTCGAGGACAAGGAAGACAACGTGCCCAAGCTGGAGCAGATAAACAGTACGAGGATCCTGAGCAGCCAGAACTTCAGCCTCACCAAGAAGGAGCTCCTGAGCACGGAGCTGCTGCTGCTGGCGGCCTTCAACTGGAACCTCTGCCTGCCCACGCCCGCCCACTTCCTGGACTACTACCTCCTGGCCTCCGTCAGCCAGAAGGACCAGCACTGCCACAGCTGGCCCACCACCTGCGCGCGCAAGACCAAAGAGTGCCTCAAGGAGTATGCCCACTACTTCCTCGAGGTCACCCTGCAAGGTGGGCCCAGTGTCGGGACCTGTGACCCCTCCCCCACCACCCAGGGGCCAGGATCAGGTGGCACCAAGAGGCATGCATGTCTCATCTCGGGAGTTCTTACCGACGCGAGCCCATCCACCCAGATCACTCCCACTTTGCGAGGGATAAACAGGAAAGGAACAAGGATTCACCCAATGTTACCAGTCATGTGTAAAAGAGAAATAGCAGCCTATTACAGGCGACTGGTATTCTATAACCTTCTGGTCGCCTGTTAGTGTTTCTTATGGTAACCTGCAACTTGCAGATGATCTAAATAGGACAGATGTGCAGATAGGTCAGTTTGGAAGAGCTGTCATCACACAGATGGGTGGGGGAGGGGGCTGTGTTTACGTCGGCTCTAGCAATTCAGTTACCCTGTTTAGGGGCTGGTATTCAGATCTCACTCTTCCCAGTGTCTTAAAATCTAGGTGTTAGGTGAAATACTGGGTCAGAAATACAACTGATACAGCCACCCAGTAACCCACCGCAAACCAAAATTTGTCATGTGTAACAGAATCAGGAAGTGTGATATCCAGCATGAGTGCTTACGGTGTACCTGGCACCTTATTTTAGTGCGCTGCATACATTATCTCATTCGAACCTCCCAACAACTCCACATAAAAGTCATTTCTGCTATTCAGTTTCCTCAACTGATGCTCAAGAGGTGAAGTAACTTACCTAGGGTCATTGCTAACATTTGAACCTGGGGAGTCTTACTCTGTGACTGACTGTACCTGTAACCATAATACCACCTTGACTAATTTCATACTATAACAGGCAAGTATTGAAATCATTGAAAATCACAACTTAAGGCAGCATGACAATGCACCGATAACCGAGTATCATTCAGGAACATTGTAGGGATTTCAACAGTTTGCCTTTGCATATAAGTAGTACAGGCCAAGTCACAGAATATCCTAGTGGGACGTTAAGCTTTCTCAGATCATCTCATGGGGTCTGCTTATACGAAAGCATCGCATGGTACACCTTATTCACATGATCTGTTTTTATTTGTCATTCATACTTCAGTAAAGCCAATTTGAGTGAGGAATATCAAACTACTATAGCTACTCATTCCTACATTCATTTATTCAACAGATTTTTATTGAGTGCCTTCGGGGATGCAGGCTTTGTTGTTATTAATAAGTAGCTTCTGAAATGACATGTCATTCACCCCTAACAGCCAAAGTAAGGACAAATGTTTTGTAGCCCATCAGCAAACCCATTGCAGCCCCCAGGCTGACATCAGAAGTCCCAGACTGAGAGCCAGGGTGCTTAAGATTCAAGAACTTCATGCTGTTTCCACTTTTTCATCGAGAGAGAGAGAGAGAGAGAGAGAGAGAGAGAGAGAGAGAGAGAGAGTTTGTGTGTGTGTGTGTGTCACAGCAGTGAATAGCCTTGAACCTAATCATTTGTCTACCGATTTAGGGGGCACAAGGCAGGCAGGGCACCGGGCTTCCAGGCTTGCCTTTATGACGCTGACTGCCTCTGTTTCTCTTTCAGATCATATTTTCTACAAATTCCAGCCTTCTGTGGTCGCTGCAGCCTGCGTTGGGGCCTCTAGAATTTGCCTTCAGCTTTCTCCCTATTGGACCAGAGACCTGCAGAGGATCTCAAACTACTCCCTGGAACATCTCAGCACATGCATCGAAATCCTGCTGGTGTAAGTTCCCCTTCAGTCCTTCCAGGTTTCTGAAATGTTGAGGTTCCACCTGTCCTGAGGCCCGGTTCAGGCGATTTCCTGAAGTCTGAGGCTTATGGTGGGTCTCCCTGCTAGTGTCTCACGTCATGTGGGCCGTGGTGATTCCTGATAGAATTGGAGTTTGGGGAGTTGGTCCTTCTTATTTTGGTTAGCTTTGGGTTTGCAGCTTTAAGGTCCAAGGAGTGAGGGAGAAGAGGGGTTGTGTGCATGTCTGGGCTCTTTGATCTGAGTCCCAGGGTGTCAGTCAGCCTTATGGATGATCAAAATTCAGGGACTCTCATTATAAGTTGCTTTCTCAGATGGGGCCACAGAGCCGACCCCAGCTAAGCCCAGAGTGGCTTAACGTAAGAGGCCACCACTTCTTTGCAAGGATCCCTGGGAATCTTGGGGAGAAAAATGTTCAGTGTGTCAGAGAAGATGCTTAAAGGCATCGTAGACCCAGCACCATGAAACTGACATCAGAGTGGAAGAGCTCAGTGGCAAGCGACCTCAGGAGGACAGATAGGACAGAAAGGTCCTACCTGGCTGCACCCAGTCCCTCTTGCACCTGACTGGTGGCAGCATCTCCTGTGTGCACAGCCCCACTGAACCCGGGGCCAGGTCCCTAAAAAGTCACCTCTTGGTCTCCTCATGTGGGAAGCTTTGCCAGTAGCTGCCCTTGTCTCATTCCTCTGAAATGTCAGTTTCTCATGCCTCGGGCCTTGTTTTAAAACCTGTGCCTTCTATTTTATATATTTTTTAAAATATTTTTTATTGATTTTTAGAGAGAGAGGAAGGGAGAGGGACCCAGAGAGAGAAACATCAATGCGAGAGCAGAACATCAATCAGCTGCCTCAGGCACGCCCCCTATTGGGGATTGAGCCACAACCCGGGCATGTGCCCTGATTGGAATGGGACCGGTAACCTTGTGCACAGGACAGCACCCAGCCAATCAAGCCACAGTGGCCAGGGCTGAAGCCAGAGAACTCGGTCTGGTCTGAGTGCTGTCAGGTGCTCTGGATTCTTAGCCGCCAGCCCTGCCTCTTCGTGGCTGTCACCCTGGGATGGCCCCCTTCTCTGACCTGCAGCCCCTATTGGCTCCTTTCTTACATTCCCCTTTACAGATGGAGAAACTAAGGCCTCATGGGCAACTTGCTTCGGGTCTGCTAGCTCAGGAGTGACCTGGCTGGGTCGGAGCTGCCGGGAGGGCCTTGAAGGCAGAGGTGGTGCTCATCTAAGCACCGGGAGCTCTGCCATCTTGGCGGGCACTGCCAGGTGTGGTGTGCAGCGAGGAGCGGGAGCAGATGGACCCTCCCTGTTGGAGGTCACACTCCACACGGTGGGGGGCCAGGTAGCAACCTGGAAGTTATCACCTGGAGTGTTAACTGCGAGGTGGGGCAGTGCAGGGGCTGCAGGACAGCGAGGCTAGTTTTGAGGGGTCAGAAGAGGTTTTTATAAGACGTAGATCCACGCTGAGGTCTGGGGAGTTAGTCAGACGGTCACTGAGGCAAGGCTGGAGGCAGTGAGCACAGGCTGGGAACTGCACACAGATCCCACTCAGCAAGGCAGGTAGAGGCGCTCAGGTGTCTGCCTTTAACCGCCGAGTCTCACCCAGGCCCTTCCCTTTCAGAGCCTATGACAACGTCCTCAAGGATGCCGTCGCGGTCAAGAGCCAGGCCTTGGCCATGGTGCCCGGCACATCCCCAGCCCCCACCCAGATGCTGTTTCAGCCCCCTGCCTACCCCGCCCTCGGCCAGCCGACGCCTGTGGCCCTGGCGCAGTTCCAGACGCCTGTGCAGGACCTGTGCTTAGCCTATCGGGACTCACTGCAGGCCCACTGTTCGGGGACCCTGCTCTCTGGGGGCACAAGTTCATCTGTCCACTCCCCGTACCCCTCCCTCCAGCCTCTGGACGTGTGCCCCGTGCCCCTGCCCGTGTCCCTCAGCATGCAGATGGCCGTCGCAGCCGAGCCCAGGCACTGCCTCACCACCGCCTACAGAGGCAGCTACTTCAGCGGGAGCCACGTGTTCCCCACAGGCTGTTTCGACAGATAGGGCCCTCTTGGGCTGCCCGGGGGACCTTGAAGACCCAGGCAGAGGAAGAAGACATTGATGAGGGAGCTCAGTGGAGCCAGGCGACTGGGAGGCCATCCCAGCAGAGCCTCGTTGCCCTTCGTAAGGAAAACGGACCCAGAGCAAAACGGTCCCTGAGATACCTCACCCAAGAGCATTCCTCTGGAAAACGCCTTTCACAGGTGCCTGGGTGCAGGGGCCAGGTGCCTGGAGCAGGGCCCAGAGAATGGAGAAACCCCCGGTAAGAGGCCGGGAGTCTGGGAGCTGGATGCAGACACCAGTCCACAGGCACGTCCCGTGCTTAGCATCAGAGACTCCCTTATTCTTTGCCGATGGCAGCTACACCACTGAAGAAGAAGGGGCAGCCAGACATGTTCTCGGGACCCCGGTAGATGTCAGATCGGGTGCTTTTGTCTCCCTGGCTCCGTGCCGGGGCCTGTGTGTGTGTGTGTGTGTGTGTGTGTGTGTGTGTGTGAGATGCCCAAGTGTCTGCTTTCTGAGGCACAGTGCGCGGCTGTCTCACCTCCAGTGTCGAACCTAAAACCTTATTCGCCCTTTTAGACATTTCACGTGCTGCTGCTTCCCGAAGTGACCTAGCTTTCTGTTCAGTAAGAAGTCTTGTTTACATACTGTATCAGGGATTTTGTGATACTTGAACATTCCCTAGGAGAAAAACAATGCCGATTGCCGCACTGCCTGTCTCACGCCCGGGCTGTTCCTTTTATCCCCAGCTGGTGGCTGACCCGAGGGTAGTGGCAGAGCTTCCTTTGCAAAAGCCTAGGGCTGGGGAGAGCCACTTTCCCACCTCTCAGTTCCAGAAGAGTCCGCACCTTGGACGCTGTGTTCTCCTGTAGAACTTCAATAACCACCCAGAGGTGAAAGTTGAAAGGTTAACCCAGCCTCGGCCTTGAGTGTGGCTAATAGCAAAGGGTAATAATGTGGAATGTGTGCTTAACGCCAGCTGGATTTGGGGAGCAGGGGGGTAGGGGTATATAGGACACCACCAGTGACAGGCAAACGATCGGTTGGATCAGAAGCCCGTATTGGGGTGTCTGCCGCGAGGGGACCACTCTGATGGCCATGTGCAATATGTGTTTATTCCGACTCGTGGCTGGTACTCATCGTGGTTGTGTGTGGTTTTTGTTGGACTGGGATCGGGGAACACATTGTTCACCCAACAGAACTGGGAGGTGCAAAGAACCACGGAAGCATTTGTTTGTTTGTTTTTTAAGAAGAACCCAGGTCGGTTTTGTTGACTCACGTGCCCGTCAGGTGGCTGCCAGGACGGCGGCTGCGGAGTCGGTCCGAAGGTGATGTTTCAAGCAGGACAAAGCCTCCGCGTGGAAGCGGGATGAGAAGAGACTGGACGTGGGTATGGCGCTGCCGCCTTGTCACACTCGCATAGGAAACTGCACATTCGTTTGTTTTTCTCCTTTTCCTTTGCCAGCCTCCTATTTATGTGCGACTGGTTTGGATTCCAAGTTATTGTGTCTGTTTATTCTGGAGCTGGGGGCTTGTGAGGGGTCCCCAGAAACAGGCGTCTCGCAATAAACACATCACCTGCTCTAGGTCTCCGAGTTCTCTTCCTCGTCCTCTTCTCTCAGCCAGCTGCGCCCCACTCCCTTCCACATCAGCCCCGAGGGTGTCTCGCTCATGCTGAGAGCTTGTGGGGGATGGGCCACGGCAGCACTGGCTGCTGTGGAGCTGGGCCTGGCCCTCTGGGGACTTGGGCAGCTGAAGTGAGTAAGGGTTGACACCCCGGCTCCACCACTGAATCAGTCAGTGTTCTCCGGAGAAACAGAATCATACACACTGAGTGGCCAGATTATTATGACCACCTGACGTTTGTAGGCAAATTAGCTATAATTTCGCGCTTAAGTTGCTAGAGGGCCACAACATTATAAATAGGGAAGCAGGTTGTTTACCACGACAATAGAAGGGATTTTTTTTTTGAAGATATGGGTAAACAATGCGATTTAACAGCCCTTGATATATATATACTAGTGGCCTATTGCACGAAGATTCATGCAATAGGCCTTCCTTCCCCTGGCTGCCGGCACCCAGACCTCGAGGCTTGGCTTCTCCACTCCGGCCGCAGCAGCGAGGCTTGGCTTGGCTTCTCCGCTCTGGCTGCAGCGGAGAAGCCAAGCCTCTTCAGTCTTCAGTCGTTTTCAGTCTTCAGTAGTCTTCAGTCTTCGCTCTGCGCCTGCATATGCAAATTAACTGCCATTTTGTTGGGTTAATTTGCATACTCATCCTGATTGGCTGGTGGGCATAGCAGAGTGACACCAATTTGCATGTTTCTCTTTTTATTAGTGTAGATATGTGTGTGTGTGTGTGTGTGTGTATATATATATATAATCTCAAGTGAGATTTATTTTAAGGAATTGGCTCAGCCTTGCAAATGCCCAGCTTAGGGTCAATGTCAAGGTTGTACTTCGCCCTGTCCTCCCGGTTCCACGTCCCTCTCTCCAAAGCCACCTGTTCTCACACCCGAATTCTCTTCTCTGTTTCAGGGATTCTCAGCAGGGCTCATTTTTGCTCCCTGGGGGACATGGGGCAATGTCTGGAGATATTTTTTTGGTTGTCACAATTGGAGAAGGGGCATGGCTGGCATTTAGCAAGTAGAGGCCGGGGATGCTGCTCAACATCTTACCATGCAAGGACAGCCCCCACAATAAAGAATTATCTGGCCCCAAAATGACAGTAGAGCCAAGGCTGAGAAACTTCAACTCCTATGTCACCTCCCAAAGAGGTCTCTTGTAATATCCCCCAATCACTCTATCATTATCCCCTTTTATTTTCTTCACTGTAAAAGCTTCTGAAATGACCTTGTTAAAAATGTTTACTTGGTTGATGGTTGTGTCCTAAGCTATCTACCTCCAATAGAATATATAGAGTATCATTGCCTGGTGATGGCGGCACTAATCATAGCAGCTGGCATTTTTTTAATTTAAATTCTTTATTGTTTAAAGTATTACATGGGTCTCCTTTTCCCCTCATTGACCTCTCCCCAACCGCTCCCTCCCCCACCCCCCCAGCACATGTCCTTACCCTCTCACCCCCCGCCTTCTCTCATAGGTTGGGCAGCTGGCATTATTGAGCATTTATTGTGCTAGGGACTTTACTGGCCTTTCCTATTATCATCCTAGTAACCCTACAAGGCTGGAACTTTATTAGCTGTATTTTACAGGTCAGAAAGTGGGTCAAGGAGAGGTTATTTGCCTAAGGACAGCAGTGGTGAGGGAAGGAGCTATAATTCAAACCCAGGCAGTCTAGAGGTGCCCCGTGGTGCCTCAAGGGTTTTGAATGAGTGAAAGACTCTATAGCAGTCCCACTCACCGGGTGGGAAGACATGACAGAATAATGGATATGGGTTCATAAAAGAGAAGGGTTGCCTGGTGTTTGTGCTCCTGGCTTACAGAGTGGCAGGCGTTCTCTCAGAGCGTGCTCACCAGCAGACAGAAATGCAGAAACATTGGTTCTTGCACATCTGCCACAGGCTGTGATCTATGCTCCATCAGTCTGCCCCCAATAGGCTCTGATCTGGGAAGGGTTCCCAAGCCCCATCTATGAAGGTTGAGATCTGGGACCGGCTTAAGAAATCCCTGGCACCGAGTACCTGGAAAAGAATCTTACCAGCCCCCATCACCACATTCTCTGTTCTGCAGGGAAGACCTTGTGACTTGGATTTCAGCAAAAAGGCCATAGCATTTGACAGGAGTCTCAAGTCCAAATGCCCACCAGGACCAGGCAGGCAACATAGTGAATCAATGGCGGGGAGTGTTGAAGCCAGTGTCCTATAGAGCAGGGGTGGGGAACCTGCAGCCCTCAGGCGGTATAAGGCCCTCAAAATCATTTGGTCTGGCTCTGCCAAGGCATTAGGAGTGAGTTAATTAAACTTTTAAGTTGATAATTTTGTATGGCCCACGAATTATGTTATAAATAACCAAATGGCCCTTGGCAGAAAAGAGGTTCCCCACCCCTAATCTAGAGGATATGGCTTCTACTCAGCTGTGGACAATAGTACCTTCCAGGGATGTAAGCTTGTGTTGCTGAACCCTCAGATTTCCAGGAAAACTGGAAGTCTGCATTTTCTAGGAAATCTAAATTTTTCATTTAATTTAAAACTTAAATTTAAAAAAAAAAAACAAAAAACATTTTAACGCAATAGAAGACCAATATAATACGTTGTAGGTTAGAGTGGTTCTTGGCTGGAAGCTTGCAACATCTAGTACTGTATGGACAAGAACATTGGGCCCAAGAAGTGGAAGGTCTGAGTTTGTCTGCTCTTAGCTAGTTGACCTTGAGAAATACCACCTCTCCACTCTGAGCCTCTGTCTCATTTGTCAGTCAGGTTTATGGTAAGAACGCATGGAATATATGGTATCATTATTCAACCGTGAGTTCTATAAGACATATTGTGAATAAATGGGCTCCTCCTTTTAGGGGCTCAGGTGAGCCTCTGAGCTTCATCTCCTTCCAACTCAGCTCTAGCTTTGAAGGAAGATGAACTCAAGTGGTCAGCCGTCTGCTGGGCCAGCTCTGCCCAAGTGCTTCAAGCCCCCGACCTTGCCAGAGACACAACAGGCAGGGTGTACAGGGAGTCAGGCCTTCTGCTACTCCATAGCTGTGTGGACGGGGGCAGGTCGTTTCCCTTTTCTAGGTCTCAGTTTTTCCACCTGCAAAACGGAAGGGTTGAAACTAGGACAGTCTCAAGGTCGTGCCTGGCTGAGGAGCAATTCACAATGATAGCTCCCTGGCCTTTGTACCTTAAAGAGCTGGATTTCAGCAGGTCTAGGGTAGGGCTTAGGCTATCCTTTTAACAGGAGATAGCACATGCACAGCCAGGTTTGCTCTAAAAGCTCTGACCCCATGTGTGCCCATCTTCGCATGGAACCAACCAAGGAGGGCCCTTATATCTGTTTACTGAGCACTTACTATGTTCCAGGCCCTATACATGACACTTATCTCATGCTCTCTTATTCCCCCTACTCTTATTTTTCCCTCACAACACCAGGAACTAGAGTTAACACCATTTTCCAGATGAGGATCCTGAGGTTCAGGGAGGCTCAAAGTTTCACCATGGGCAAGTGGTGGGAGTGGGTTTCACACTTAGATATGCCTGACAGGTGAGCCATATGGCCTTCAATGCCTTGTTACCCCAAAATAGCACATACACACCAGCACCAAGGCTCAATCACCTAGGATTTCACAGCTTGATCCCCTTTATAGACCCCCACCCCGTCCCCAAAATACACTTGCATCTTGGTGCCCATAGGCAGCAGTTGCATGGTGGAGTGCCACCTAGTGGTGACCTATAAAAATGCTTTGGGCAGTTCCCTGTTCACCAGACGATCTTCTCAGAAGGAATGTGGTTGCCTTGGCAGAGTGGAAGAGGTGGCTCCCAAGGTCAGGGCGAAGGTCATAAAGAGCCTTAGTAAAGGGTACCTGAACTGAGTGGAGAGTCATTACAAAATCTTGAACAGCACAGCAAAATGATGAAGCTCCTCTAACTTTGGAAGCCACTAGCGTGGATGTTTACCCTTTATCCTTGCAAATCCTCTGTTTTCCAAGGGAAGGTCTGATTAGTCCACTTTACACATGGACAAGATAGGACTCTGAGCAACCTAGTGGCTTGCCCATGTGCCTCGCAAGTAATGGAAGATGCATCCCTAAACCTTTCATCACACCGGCTTGAGAATGATGGTGGTGATAATGGAGATGATGGTGGTTGTGGTGGCAGCAGCTACTATTTAGTGAGTTTGTAGCATGACCACTTTATTAGGTAAATACAGTTATTATCCCCATTTACAGGTGAAGAAATTGAGGCTCTAAGAAATGGATGAATTTACCCAAAGGTGACACTGCTAGAAGAGGGATTCGAACCCCAGCAACGCGACTCCAGCATTGAAGCTCTTAACCACTGTCCCTTCTACTGGCTCTCTGCCAAGATGTGAGCAAAATTGGCACTTTACTCACCTCACTCCATTTACCCTCGTAAGCTGGACCCAGAAACTAGCCTTCATCAGCCAGTGATCCCCAACTGCACATTACTTACAGACACTCACTCTTTGCTGTGTGACCTCAGATGAATTTCTTTCCCTCTCTGAGCCTTGGTTGCCATATCTGTGAAACAGAATGTAAGCTAGGTGAGCTCTGAGGTCCTGCTATTCCATGAGTGTGTGAATCTATAACAACACTGACTTAAGAATGTCTCCCCTGCCAATAATTTGAATTTGTTCTTGAATCAGTTTCCAAGGTAAAAACAATCTCTCCATTTTTAGCCCAATTATGGTTAACTCGCTGTTAGAGACTTATTATCCAAGGTCATTATGAGTAATTATTCAGTCTGGAGGGGAAACGTCCGCACTGCTAGTTGAATTTAATGCTTACCTGGTTCTGTTAATTAACAGTAAGTCTTGGCAAAATGATGGAATTCATGGGGTCCTGGCGGTGGTGGGTGGGTGGGGGAGGTTGAGTGCTGTTCTTGGAAAGATAAACAAGCTTCAGGGCAGAAGGAGGGAGGAGGCGAGGGGTGAACTGTCAGTGGCGTGGGCCGTGCCCTCTGTCAAGGCCGAGGTTGGACCCCGAGATTACAGGCTGTAGACTACACGGGCTGCAAGGATGTTAGGTCAAGTAGCACTTACTAAGCACCTGATGTGTGCACAGACCCTTATTTCATATGCCCCATGTGTGAGACTTGTATATTCAAGGTAATCTAGATAATTCAACTCTTTCTTTTTTCTACTTAGGTTTTTTTTAAAAATAAATATTTTTATTGTTTTCAGAGAGGAAGGGAAAGGGAGAGCAAGATGGAAATATCAGTGATAAGAGAGAATCATCCAT
Source organism: Myotis daubentonii (assembly GCF_963259705.1). Classification (NCBI taxonomy): domain Eukaryota; kingdom Metazoa; phylum Chordata; class Mammalia; order Chiroptera; family Vespertilionidae; genus Myotis; species Myotis daubentonii. The sequence continues at coordinate 97,748,361 of NC_081844.1, read as the reverse complement.
CGGCTGCCTCCTGCACGGCCCCTATTGGGGATTGAGCCATAACCCGGGCATGTGCCCCGACCCGGAATCCAACCGTGACCTCCTGAGCCACGCCAGCTGGGCGGTAATTTAACTCTTACAGTTATTTAGTAAAACAGTTCCTTATCCGCAGTTTCCCTTCCCACAGTATTGGTTACCCCATGGTCCACCACCTCCAAAAATAGTCCATGAAAAACTCCAGAAACAAACAACTCTTGCTTTAAATTGCGGGCCATCCTGCGTAGCGGGCTGAGATCTCGCGAGGCCCACTGGCTCCTGCGAGAACGTGACGCAGCCCTTCTTCCCCGGCGTCGCTGCAGCGCCCGCCCTTCACGCAGCCGCAGGAGCCGACTTGGCTCTCAGGTCTCTCTCGGTAGCAGAGACAGTACTTAGGTTCAGGTCCTCTTTCTTTTACTTGTCATGGCCCCGAAGCTCAAGAATAGTGATGCTGGCAGTTTGGACTCGCCACCGGAGTTCCGTGTCGTCAGGAGGTCAGTCGCTGCCTAACGCTACGCCACAGCCTACGTCACTCACCGCATCGCGTGATGTCAGCGTGTGATGTCATGCGGCATCCTCACGAGAAGGTAAGTCCGGTCCACAAGGAGAAATGTTGAGAGAGGGAGAGACACCACATTCGCGTAACTTTTTATTACAGTGTATTGTTATAAGTGCCCTGTTTAGTTATTATTAATCTCTTACTGTGCCTAATTTGTAAGTTAAACTTTTTTTAAAAAACAATTTTATTCTATTTGTTTTAATCCTCACCCAGGGCTATTTTTCCATTGATCTTTAGGGAGAGTGGAAGAGAGGGAAAAACAGAGAGAAACATGATGTGCGAGAAACACATCGATTGGTTGCCTCCTGCACGAGCCCTGATGAGGGTCCGGGTTGGGGAGGAGCCTGCAACCGAGGTGCGTGCCCTTGACCGGAATCGAACCCGGGACCCTTGGATCCACAGGCCCACGCTCTATCCGGAATTGAACCCGGGACCCTTGGGTCCGCAGGCCGACGCTCTATCCACTGTTCCACACCGGCTAGGGCATAACTTAAACTTTAAGTATAGGTATAAGCAGTACATCTAGGTTTGGTGCTGTGCAGTCTCAGGCATCCACGTCAGGGGTCTAGGAATAAGGTGGGGGGACTGTCATTCTTCTCTCTTAAGGGTCTTGCAATGGGACTCATTGGGCAACTCCGCTCGGTGCTCCTGTAACTTGATGTCTCTCTCACCCTGTTCCCAAAGGGAGGTCCCAGCTCAGGGCTGTGAGCAGGCAAGAGAACCAAGCTTATAGTCAACATCAGTGTTTTTAAATACAGTGGGGCCTTGACTTATGAATATCCCGACTAATGAGTTTTTCGAGATACGAGCCGTCTCTCGGCCGATTTTTTGCTTTTGAGTTGCGAGCTAAAATTCGGGTTATGAGCCAATTTCAGATACCCCACCGCTAGTTGGTGCAGCAAACGTCACTGTGAACTCCACAACATCAGCCCAGCATCACGTGTCTCACTCATTCACTTTAAGATTTGACATACGAGTAATTTGAGTTATGAGCTCCGTCACGGAATGAATTAAACTTGTAAGTCAAGGCCCCACTGTAGTTTTCTTTAGGGCAAATGACATTGGCTTTTCATGTGTGGAAGTGACATACAGTTTTCATTGTAGTACAAATAGGTGAATTGTCGTGCAGAAAAACACGGGGTAAAAAGGGATCAGGGTGGTACCCAGATGTGGCGCCACTCCCAGGAGGTGGGAGAGGAGGAAAGGCCCTTCCGGGCCCTGGATTAGGGATTATCTTGCCCGAGGCCAGCAGGCCTCCCTTTCCCACTCCCAGGGCCTGGCGGACGCAGTCACCAGGCCGGGACATCTGCTCAATCCAAATGCTGCCTCGGCACCCTCCCTGACTCCGGGCTTCAGGCACCCGCCAGAGGGTCGGAGTGACCCCCTGACCACCTTCCCCAGCCCACCACAGCCTCTCAGTGTCTCCCAGGCACCGCTGCCCAAGCTGCTAGTCCAGACCATGACACCCCCGTCCCTTCCTGTCACTGTCATTGCCCCTTTGCCAGCTCATGGGCCATCATTTTTCCTCAGTCCCTCACCGGTTCTCCTGGCCCCCCTTTGTACCAGTAGGTAAACTGAGGCCCAAAGGAAGTTAGTGGCAGAGCCAGGGACGTGTTGTGCAGCCTTGTAGCCGAGCAGTAGGGACCTTTCCTGGAAATGCCATTTCTCCCCCCCCTCCCCTTCCCGCACACACACACACCAATTCTGATATGCTTGTCCTGTGGCCCATCTCAGAGTCAGTGTGTCACCCCTCCCAGGTGGCATTTGTCTCCTTAGAGGATTATCTCCACCCACACAGTGGTGGGTAGCAGAGTGGGGTGTGGGGTCCACAGAAGGGTGCTTCTTGAGCACCGCCTTTGGCTGCTTGCAGGGGCTCAGGAGTTTCCATTCCACATACAAGGCTCCCTCTGCCACGACACAGATCCCACAGGTATCTCAGGGCCAAGGTCTGGCCTATGTACCCATCCTCAAGGGTTTCCCACCCTCCCCCAGCCAGAAACTACCCCCAGGACTCCAGAAAACAAAGACAGAGAGGGTCTGGGGTGAGCAGAATGTCCACTCTGGGACCAGCTTTATTGGGGGCTCTGGAGCCCCTCCGAGCCCCCCCTGCTCGCTCAGGCCAGCCTCTTGCTCACACGCTCATAGGTCACGCCTCCGATGGTGGAGATCTGAAAGAAAAAGCAGAACAGAGGGCATCAATGCAGGGATCCCAGGGTGACCATGGGGCACAGCCTGCAGAAGACCAGCCTCCAGTCCCAGCCCGGAGTAGAAATGACTCAGTGGCACCACTTCTCTGGGCCTGTTTTTCAAGTTGTTACACGAATCACTGTGCAGACTCAGTGTAGCAAAAGTGCTAAGCAGATGACTCTGCAGGATACCTTTCCACTTGTTTGTTCATTGCAGTTCACCAGGCCCGTCACTTCCCTTGCATTGCCCCACTGAGACCTCCCAGCAGCACTGCGAGGTTGCCCCCATTGTACAGATGAGAAAACTGAAGTTTAGAGAACCTCTAAGGTCAAGAGGCCACACGCAACCTCTGCACCATTTGATATGTGTGAGGCACCCGTGCTTGGTGATGGGCAGGTGTGGCTCCTGCCCTCAGGAAGCATAAGGTTTTGTGGAAGAGGCAGGCAAGAGGATACTGTTCAGTGAAGGCCCCTGTGTGCAGTGCCAGGGCTCAAGGCCACGGAGACACGCTGTCATAAGATGTGCATGTCGGCAGCTGTTCTGATGTTCTTCACAGGAAAGCAGCAAGCTTTCCTCTTAACTTCACCTCCATTTCTCTCCCCTGGGGAACATTGAGGAGCCCCAGGTTTGGGGGGTGGGGGCTAGAAATGGAAGTGAGATGAAGGGCATCCCAGGACAACATTTCAACCTCTGTTTACAGAGCACCAATATGGGAGGGGTCAGTCCACAGGTGTGTGTGTTAGCCCCGCCAGGATTTTAAAAAACATTCCATTAGTTGTCAACATTTAATCTGGAGATTTCACAAAGAAGTGCACATTTCCAGCCTCTCTCGAAAAATCAGACGATCTAGCTGGAGCAGAGTGTTGGTCCTGGCAGGGTTCTCCTGGACTTGCCCTTCATTGACACTGGAGGAAGGTCCCATGGGCTTCCAGGCGTGGGCCTCTGAGGTCGCTGAGTGTGAGCACCGGAGTCACAAATCCCAGCTTCCTCATAAAAGCTATGTGCCCTCCAGCTTATCACTTAGCCTCCCCAGGCCTCAGTCCCCTCACCTGTAAAATGGGGATAAAAATCCCTACCTTCCAGGGTTATTGTGAAGATCAAATGAGAGCGCAAGGCCTGGCACACAGGAAGTCCTTATAAAGCCAGCTGCTCAGAGGCCCGCCTCTCAGGGGCGAAGGCCGGGGGCAGAAAAACACTCCAGTCCCCCCAGGATCCAGCAGGACACTCACCTCCACCAGCTTGCCACCCACGATCTCCGAGGTCTGGTGATAGTTGGGGAAGTCCACCACCACCTTCCCGCCTTCCATCTGCACAGTGGCCTGGAAAGGAAGCATAACTCTGAGTGTGAGTGGGCAGAGGCCCCCAAATGCAGGCCAGACCCTCAGGGGTGAAGGTCCTCTCTGCAGCCCCAGCATTCCTCTCTGGGAATTCACTTACTTTACACAAACCAAAGATACAGATCACTTGCACAACTCACTCAGCCTTGCTGTGCCTCAGTTGTGCATCACTAACATGAGCTAGTAACTATACCTACTTCATAGAGCTATTGTGAGCAGCAAGTGATTTAAGATGACACATGTAAAGTGTTTAGAACAGTGCCAGGCACTGTTAGTAGTGATCATCATCATGAGGATGATGTTGTCCAAGGGTGTTGCTTGCAGATTGTGACTGTAAACAACCTAAATATCCAACCTAGGTTACCCACTGGTAAATAACCTAAATATCCAGTGATGAGGGAGTGTTAAATAAATGACAGCATTTCCCTACCATAGGATACCGTGCGGCCCTTAAAAAGAATAAGACAAATCGATATGTACTACTGACAGAGAAAGACATCATGAGAGATTGTTAACTTTTTAGAAGAGCCAAGTGGCAGAATATGAATATGATGACTACTTGTTCTTCACATGGCAGCTTGAAGAGCAAAGTACTCATGGGCATGGTTGGGGGGCTCCGGAGGGGACCCAGAATGGGTAGAGGACCTGAGGGACCAGTCTGGGCAGGATGGGAACAGCCAGCCAGCCACCTTTCACTTCTTTGCTACCTAAGAGTATAGTTTCAGACCCAGATGAGTCTGATTCTAGTGTCTACTTCAACTCTAGGCTACCCAGAGGCAGCATAAAACATAGTTATGCTTTCGGAGCCAGACTGCCTGGGTGTGAAGACCTGTCCCTGCTGTGTGATCGGGCAAGCTATTTAATCCCAGGGCTCAGACCAACATCCCCATTGCTAATAATTGTGGCGACCTCATAGGATTAACTGCATTAACGTGTGAAGTATTCAGCAAGTGTCTGGCATACAGTAAGCTCAGTAAATGCTAACAAATTCTATTATCATCATATTATTTATTATTGACAGTAGCATTGCTGGTAAAACCAAGGAGTGTGTCAACTGCCAAGGAACTCAAGCTCTTACTGCTGGAGACTAGACTAGAGAAAGACACCTCAAGTTGGGGAGCAGCCCCAGGGTACCTATTTGAGACCCAGAAATTAGCTGGAAGCCTGAGGAAAAGGGAGGAGTGTCCAGTGGCTTCTCACCTTGAACTTCTTGCCTCCCATGGTCTCCATGTCGCACTCCTTGCCAATGGTGAACTTGTTGGTCATGGAGTGGCCCCCGGGGTAGTGCTGGGACCAGGTGAAGTTCTGCCCATCCTGCTGGACCTCCGTGACGATCTTGAAATTACGGCCCTTTTCAATTGCATCGCTGGGGAGCCCTGGCCCGGGGGGACAAGCAGAAAGGCCATGTAAGAGCTGCTTACAACATGTGGCTTTGGGAAAGAGCTCGCCTCCACTGGGGCAGGCTACCCTGTCAGTTAAAAGCACAAATTTCAGTTCTTCCATGAGCCATTGCAGCTTGGTGAAGTACCTCTCCAAACCTCAGTGTTTCCATACAAAATGGGGATAAGAAGGCCCATTTTACAGGGCTGGTGTAAGGATTAAAGTGCGTCTTGTAAACTCCTGCCATATAGTTTATACTCAATAAATAACAGCTGTTCTTCTGATAGTGACATAACATAATTATCACAGAAACTGGCCAAGCTCGCAAATTTCTAGAACGAAGGGGACCTTCAAGACTACCTTCACAGATTAGGAAGTGCAGACCCACAGCAGGAAAGGGGCCTCCCGGCATCTCAGTCGAGGTTCCGGGCAGCACCAGGTCTAGAACTGGGACTGGCTCCCCTCTATTGCCTCACTAGACTGCTGCAGGGGAGGCCAAGTCACTGTGCCTCAGGGCCACTCCCAGCAATTGACTCAGAAGGGCTTTGGTCTCCCCAAGGCCCCAGGGCACATGAGCACTGCCCTGGGGGCCTCTCTGTCACCAGGATGAGGGCACTGGTCCCTGACAATCGCGCTGCCTCAGTATTAGAGCGCCAGGATTTCTGCAGGGTTGTTAATTCCACTGTCTCATTGGTTCCTCACAACCAGTGCTGCAGATTGAGCAAGTAAGAGGCATGGGGTCTTTGATCTCTGCCCACAGAGCCTAGCACAGTAAGAGGCCTTTGTTTGTTGAATGACTGAATGAAGAAGGAGCTTCTCAAACCTAGTCTTTGGTAACTCCTTGTCACCTCTTACAAGGCATGATGTGGGGACATCACTCATCTCATCGTAAGGTCCTGGGTGCTAATTCCTCTGCCAGAGACTTACCGTGACCTTGGGCAAGAGCTGCGGTGGCCCATCAGGACCAGTGAGTTGGCCCTAGCCATACAGTAGGTGTTCAATAAATGTTGGCATGAATAAACCAATCAAGTCTCTACTTCACCAGGTTCTAGCTGTATAACCTTGGACTAGAGACTCCACTTCTCTGGGCCTCAAGTTTTCTATCAGTAAATTGGAGATACTAATATTCCCTAAGAGCTTTAAAGCCAAAGAGTCTTCATGGTTCTTATTAGCCCGAGAGCCTGGGATAGAGGCTCAACAAAGGAAGGAGTAAATGAATGAGTAAATGAAGTCCTGTCCCACTTTACCCCAGGAATTTGGGTTCCTGGACCAGTGCTAGTTGTTACAGACCAGCCCAGGAAGATGTTCTTAGGACCCCACTCACCAAGGCGCTTCATGAACTCGTCATAATTCTTCTCACTCTCGATCTCGTACTTGCCGTTGAAGGCCATGCTGCCGGGAGACCTGGAGGCCAGGGAGCAAGGGGTGAGGAATAAGGTTCGTGGTGCTGAAGGGCCTGCTGGCCCAGGTTATAAACCCTCCCGGGTGCTGAGGCTCAGCCCCTGAGTCACCCCACTTCTCCCTCCTGCCCCTGAAGAGGAAGTGCTTGATGTTTTATGATGTGGGCAAGGCCTGGAGGAGCACAGCCCTGAGGTTATTCACCCAGGGAAGTGCTGGCTGCAATCCCATTGCTGTTGCAGTCCCATTACTATTGCAGTCCCATTGCTAGTCCCAGCGGAACCAGGGCCAGCATTGCCACAGGGGCTGGGGTGTCATCCACTCTGCCCATCCCTCCCTCCATGCATCCAGACCCTGCCCTCTGTCCATGCTCATCATCCCTCATTTACTCTTTTACCCTCTCATTCATCGACCTAAGTGCACAGAGCACCTCCTGCATGGGCCGGCACTGCGAAAAGACTGAATGAGACATACACCCTTCCCAAGAGAGCTTCCAGTCTAGTCCAGAGACAAAACACACACCAGCAAACAAGATGAGCTGCGTCCTGAGAAAAGTGCAGATGTGTGGTCCAGGGTGTGGGGAAGGATCAACCTGTCCAGGTGGCCCGTGCATCTTTGTGTAGAAGGCATTTGATACAGGTCTTGAAGGAACAATAAGATTTTTTTTTTAGAGAGGCAGAGAGAGATAGAAACATCAATGATGAGAGAGAACCATTGATTGGCTGCCCCCTCACGCCCCCCTACTGGGGATCAAGCCCGCAACCTGGGCATGTATACTTGACTTGAATAGAACCTGGGACCTTTCAGTCCACAGGATGATGCTCTATCCACTGAGCCAAACTAGCTAGGGCAGAACAATAGGATTTGGATGTTAGGACAAGCAGTAAGATTGGAGGAAGCTAAGAACATAGGAAAACAACATACCAGGATAAGGGAACAGTCTTCAGTCTCCAATCTTGGAATTTCTTACCCCAACTAGGAGTCTTATTTTTATTTTTATTTATTTATTTATTTTTTAATATATTTTATTGATTTTTTACAGAGAGGAAGGGAGAGAGATAGAGAGTTAGAAACATCGATGGGAGAGAAACATCGATCAGCTGCCTCCTGGACATCTACTGGGGATGTGCCCGCAACCCAGGTACATGCCCTTGACCGGAATCGAACCTGGGACCCTTCAGTCCGTAGGCCGACGCTCTATCCACTGAGTCAAACCAGTTTTGGCGAGTCTTATTTTTAAAAATAAAAAACATAGGACTGTCAGTTACTCCGAAATATGAAATTTTAATATTTATATATAATATAGCATCAGAAAATCCATGATGATGATGTGTGTGTGTGTTGGGGGGTGATTTAATGTGTGTTTATGTGTTTTTTTAATTATATTTTTATTGATTTCAGAGAGGAAGGGAGAGGGAGAGATAGAAACTTCAATGATGAGAGAGAAACATCATTGATTGGCTGTCTCCTGCACACCCCCCATGGGGGATCAATCCCATAACCCAGGCATGCGTGCTGACCAGGAATCGAACTGTGACCTCCTGGTTCATAGTTTAGTGCTGATATATATCCTATCTAATAAAAGAGAAAAATGGTAATTGGCGTACGACAATACCCTTTTCATTGGCTAATCAGGGCTATATGCAAATTAACTGCCAACTAAGATTGGCAGTTAACTGCCAACAAGATGGCGGTTAATTTGCATATGTAGGCACAATGCAGGGAGGCGAAAGGGAAAGCAGGAAGAAGCCCCCTGCCACTGACAGTGATCAGAAACCCAGGGGGGGAGCTAAGAGCTGGGGGGCAGGGCAAAGGCGGCCCTGGGGCCGCCTTTGCCCTGCCCCCCAGCCATGATCGGAGAATCAGGTGCCTTTGCCGCCCTGGCCAGTGATAGCAGGAAGTAGGGGTGGAGCCAGCGATGGGAGCTGGGCACGGTCGAAGCTGGCAGTCCCGGGAGCTAGGGGTCCCTTGCCTGGGCCTAAAGCAGAGCCCACGATCACGGGGCCACTACAGCTGTGGGTCCCCGCTGCCCGGGCCGGACGCCTAGGCCAGAGGTGTTAAGCCTGGGCAGGGGCGGAGCCTGCAACCACGGGGAGCTGGGGGTCCCCTGCCCAGGCCTGACACCTCTGCCGGAGGCCTCAGGCCTGGTCAAGGGGCCGATCCGGTGATTGGTGATCAGAGGGTGATGAGGGTCAACTCCTCTGGCCGAGGCATCAGGCCTGGGTGGGGGGCGGAGCCGGGGATTGGGGGGATATGATGGTCCCCTTGCCCAGGCCTGAAGCCTGGGTCAGAGGTGTCAGGCTTGGGCGGGGGGTGGAGCAAGCGATCAGAGGGAGATGGGGGTCCCCTGCCCAGGCATGATTCCTGGGCCAGAGGCCTCAGGCCTGGGCGGGGGCCAGAGTCAGTGATCAGGGGGAGATGGGGGTCCCCTGTCCAAGCCTGACACCTCTGGTGGAGGCGTCAGGCCTGGGCAAGGGGCCAATCAGGCGATCGGAGGGTGATGGGGGTCTACGCCTGAGGGCTCCCAGTATGTGAGAGGGGGCAGGCTGGGCTGAGGGACACTCCCCTGCCACACACACCCAGTGCACGAATTTCGTGCACCAGGCCCCTAGTGTGTGTGTGTGTGTGTGTGTGTGTGTGTGTGTGTGTGTGTATATATATATATATATATATATATATATATATATATATATATATATCATATCCTTCTTAAGAGCTCCAGAATACTTTATTGTGTATATGTTTCATAACTTATATAGCTATTGCTGGATCTGTAGGTTATTTCCAATCTTTTTCTATCATAATTCTGAGATAAACATTCTCATTCATACCTCTTATTGTACATGTCAGATTATTTACTAAGATTATTTTCTAAGAATGAATTCCTAGATATGAAGTTCCTGGAACAGAAGGGTTTTGTATTTACTAGTAAAATGTTTATATCTATTACTCTCCTGCCTTTCTGAAGGTATTAATTAACAGATTACATTCCTACCCAGAGCATACAAGACTTTCCCCTCATCTATAATAATAAAATCGGCAGTCAGACATCCCCTGAGGGGTCCCGGATTGCAAGAGGGTGTAGGCCGGGCTGAGGGACTGGAGTTTATAATAATGACGGAATAGCAATGACACTAACAGCTAACATTTATTGAGTGTTTAGTATGCATTGGGCACAGTGCTGAGTGTTTTATATGCATTATCTCATTTAATCTTCAAAACAACTCTATGAAGTAGGTACAATTGTCCCCAGTTTGCCAAGGAGAAAACTGAGGTTCAGAGAAGCTAAATAACTTGGCCCAAATCACAGAGCTCCTGTGTATAGTTCATATTTACTACCAAAACAACTTTCAACAACACTTAAGGACATTTCCAAAAATTCTCCGTAATCTCATTACCCTAGCACCATAACTTTTTAAAAAATATATATTTTATTGCTTTTTTACAGAGAGGAAGGGAGAAGGATACATGCCCTTGACCGGAATCAAACCTGGGACCTTTCAGTCCGCAGGCCGACGCTCTATCCACTGAGCCAGACCAGTTAGGGCGCACCATAACATTTTATTTTTCCTATTCTCTTTCTCCCTCTTTCATTCTTTTCTCTCCTTCTCTCTCATCCTTGCTTTCTCACTGACTCTAATTATAAAAGATATATAATAGCCATAATCTCCATGCAAATGCAATATTTCATTCTATTTTGCTTTGCATAGCGTTAGTTTGTAAACACAGTCCCATGTTTCTGAGAAGCTGCCATTTTGGTTGTTAGAAATGGCTAGGTAAGTTTGCTCTTGGACTTCTTGGGAGGGGATCCCAGCTTACCTCATTAATAGTAGGCCACAGTGAGCTTTTTATATGCAGAGGTTTTTTTTTTTAAGCATTTCCTTGAACTAAAGCCCCAGGTTGGGATTACAAAGTTACGAGATCTGGAACATTCATACAGCTCTTAACATGTTTTGCCAAGTTGGAACTAAATTGGCTTATGCACAGCTTGCCTGGGTGCTGAATTTCTCGGGACACAGAGTTTAAAACATCTTTGGTACTTCCCCCAAACATTCTGTCCAGCACCATCACAAATTGTGCCATCTTGAGAATCTATTTCTTTTTTTTTAACCTTTATGGGGAAAAGGGTTTCAAATTTTCTGATTATAAGTGTAATAGATGCTCATAGTAGAAAATTTGGGAGAAGCAAAACATAAAGTAAAGGCTACCTTTAATCCCACTACAATTGTTTTCAATTGTGAAGTTAATTAATACTCAAATGTGTAAAAAGACAAAAGCGCAAAACAGTGTAAAGTAAAGGTGAAAGCCCCACATTCCATTGCATCTCATTCCCCAGAACCAGCAGCTGTTAAATTCAGTATATATAACCTTTTAGACATTTCCCGTATGCGCACAGGCATATTCGTAATTATCTTTTTTTCTGTGTTTTTTTTTTTAATATTTTATTGGTTTTTTACAGAGAGGAAGGGAGAGGGATAGAGAGTTAGAAACATTGATGAGAGAGAAACATCAATCAGCTGCCTCCTGCACACTCCCTACTGGGGATGTGCCCGAAACCAAGGTACATGCCCTTAACCGGAATCGAACCTGGGACCCTTGAGTCCACAGGCCAACGCTCTATCCACTGAGCCAAACCGGTTAGGGCTTTTCTGTTCTTTTTAACAAAATTGAAACCCAAAGACACTATTTTATTTTGACCACCACCCCCCCATTTACAGTATATTATAGACATCATGGATCTTATTTCTTCATGAAACCTATCCCATTCATTATTAAAGGGGACTTTCCAATGGAGAAATACACTAAAACATACATTACGTCACCCTAGTCTAGGCGTGGGAAAACAGTAAAGCTTTGCCATTTTCCTGTAAACCTTGGAGGAAAATCATTTAACAGAGGTAATTGGAATGTAAGTTAGATATAAGATGACCATCAGTGAGTAAGCTAGAGAGGTTTAGGGGTGGAGTGCAGTCTCCTGAAATCCCCGGGGGGCAGGTGGTTCTAGTCTTGGAGGAAGTGTGCACTTGGTAGAATCCTACCTTTGAGCTTTGGCCTGTCTGGATTGACTGCGCACCTTCCATCTGTCTTTCCAAATTTGAATTGATCTTACAAATGCCCCCTCCAGGGAGCCTTCCTTGATTATTCCAACCTATAGATTGTCCCTTTAAGGAATCCCCCTGGTGTGTACATTCTACTTGTAATGGCTCGGAGAAACCTGGGCTTTAGAGTCTCATGTGTTAGTCTTCATGTATTAGCTCTGAGACTTCAGACACACAACCTTCATTTATTCAACATATGTTACCTGAGCACCTCCTGTGCACTAGACAGATACCAAGTATTTGTCCTCAAGTCTTGTGGGAGACGCAGCCTGGTAAACAGGCAAAAACAACATGGTGTGATAAATGGGGTAAAGGCCATAGTGATGTGGGAAAGGAGACATCACCCTGACCACCTCCTAAGTGTCGGGGAAGGCTGACCTGAAAGGAACTGATAAATAAGCCAAAGCCTTAATGTGCTCGTTATTAAGAGGATAAAATACCTGTCACCCAGAGTTTAAATGAGGATGAAACAAGAGTATATAAATAAGGTGCTCAGCACTGAATCTAGTATTTCAGTGACCGATACTGTTACCCTCATTCATTGACAGTTTGTCCAGCCCATCTACCTATTGTTTTTGAATTAGTATTTATTGTAGCATTAATTTACTTTTTCACAAAGTGTGTCTTTCATTTCCCAATTAGATTGTAATCCCTTCAGGGAGAGAGGCTGCGTTTCACACTTTGTATGGATGTGAACTTGGCCGGCACTGGGATGCTGCTGATTTCGTTTTATGTGTTCAGATCAGTCTGGAGTAGACCACAAGGCTGTGTTCCTCCGTGTGGTTTTCATTGTACACAGCTGAGTGTGCAGGAGGGGAGGGTGTGTGAACAGTGGAAATCCCTGGGCCCTGATCCAGAAATCTGATTCCGTAAGAGTGGGTGGGGCCCTGGAGCCTGCATTTGACAAGTTCCCCAGTGGTTATGATGCATACTTACCTTGAGAAGCTCCAGGCCAGGGGACTTAGCAAGAACTGGCCTGATGGACCAGATGCCTCACCAGGCCTCCATGTCATGCCCTTTTCACTGACTTTTCTTTAGAACGGCCAGAACCGTTTGTTTGTTTTTAGTAGCTATTCTACCAAGGTCGTCGTCAATGGCAGAAAGGAGTGGTGGGGTGTGGAAAGGACAACATTGGTACCAGAACACCTGAGTCAGCTCCTCTCCCCTTAATTGGAGCCTTTGTATATAGCTGACCCCCAGCCCTCCTCTTACTCACACCCAGTCTCTCTCTCTCTTTAACTGGGGTTCACCTATTAATTCAGGCACTCATTGAGAGCTTTCCAAGAAGGGTAAACGAACTCACAGCGAGGTTTTATGGGGCAATTGAACCAGTAGAGTAACTGTAAGCTAGTGGAGATAAAGAAGGGCCCAAGGCTAGCCCTCCTGGTCCCCCCACTCTCCCCGCCCCACTGGGTTCCTGCCTCAAATTGGCCACCATTATTCTGGGAGTGACTAGAGAAGGGGTGGGAAATGCAGGTGCTTGAGTCCATGATTGGAGGAGAAGCCCTGGGCCTCCTCCCAGTTTCCTAACCAGGGTGCTTGCAGGGCCTTGCATGGAGTACATGATTGATCAGTGTTATAGATTCCTTGATCAAACCCCTTCCTCTTTTTTCCTCAGTTAAGAATCTGAAATACTAATTGAGGTTGATCCTAGAATGTCAAGGCTAAGTTGAAAATCTGAGGGCAATTTATTCCATGATGATTCCCCTCTTTTTATCAGAATCTTAAGAAATTCAGTATTTTCTTAGAAAGTCTAGTTGGCACTTTGTTTATCCATAATTAGAAATAATTCAAAATTAGAAGACATAGGGACTCTGAGGCCAGACTGCCTGGATTTGAATTGCAGTTCTGCCACTTGCTGGCTGTGTGACCTTGGGCAAGTTATTTATCTTCCTGTGTCTCAGTTTCCTCATCTGCAAAATGGGGATAACAGTTGTGTCTACCTTAAAGGGTTGTTATGAATATGAAATGAATTAATTTTTGTAAAGCATTTTTTTCAGAGCTTGGTATGGGGTATGCAAGACTGTATTAAGTGTCCAAGGTCACAAACTTGTCATTGATGAAGCTCAGATTTGAATTCAGTTCTCCCTGACCTGAAGTGGTACTTGCTACTATAATGAAAAACAGTGCCGTAAGAGATCAACGGAAGGACTTGTATGCATGCGTATGTATAAGCACAACCAACAGATGGAAGACACTGAGGCGGGGGTGAGAGCAAGTGCCAGGGGGTAGGGGAGGCCGGGGGGGAGGTCAGTGGGGGAGGGGGTGGAAAGGAGATGTAAGGACATATGTACTACTATTTGTAATACCTACACAATAAAAAAAAAAAAGAAAAGAAAAAGAAAAACAGTGCTAGACTCTAGCTCTAATGCCAGAGTTATAACCCATTCATGCATGCATGCATTCATTCATTCCCTAACACATAGCCTAGTGCTCAATAAAAGACAGTCCCCACCCCACTGGATAGAGCTCCCAGCCTCTCAGCTCATCCCCTTTCTCCCACTTCACCCCCTACTCTCACTTCCTTTCCCATCCGTGGATGCATCACTTCCTCTGCCAGGACCCTCAATGTTCTTTGGCCACCTTAGCTTCCCAGTTTCCGTCTTTGGACAAAAAAATTTCTTTTATCTTCGCTTCTGGACTGTTAACTATAACCACAAGAAAAGACACAATGGGGTAATGACACCACTACAAACTCATGGTCCTCCCTTATTCAGGTTTACATTTATTTATTTATGTTTTTATTCTTTTTCTTAGTCAGGTTTGTAAACAGCTGTGTAGTCCTTCCCCTCATCACTAAGTGGTCCCTGGCCCCATTCCCTATAGCAACTAGTCTATTTTTTTTTAAAATATATTTTATTGATTTTTTACAGAGAGGAAGGGAGAGAGATAGAGTCAGAAACATCAATGAGAGAGAAACATCGATCAGCCGCCTCCTGCACATCCCCCACTGGGGATGTGCCCGCAACCCAGGTACATGCCCTTGACCGGAATCGAACCTGGGACCTTTCAGTCCGCAGGCCAACGCTCTATCCGCCGAGCCAAACCGGTTTTGGCAAACTAGTCTATTTTTTAAAATATGTTTTTATTGATTTCAGAGAGAGGAAGGGAGATGGAGTGGGAGATAGAAACATCAATGATGAGAATCATTGATCAGCTGCCTCCTGCATGCCCCCTACTGGGGATGGAGCCCTCAATCCAGGCCTGTTCCCTGACCAGGAATCAAACCCTGACATCCTGGTTCATAGGTCAATGCTCAACCACTGACACACATTGGCCAGGGCCATAGCAACTAGTCTTATCAAGATTCCTACATAATTCCCACCACCTGAGTGCCCACTCTAGCTCCAGCCATCCCTTTACTGGCCCATAGAATAATCTACTATCCTATATAATAAAAGGGTAATATGCAAATAGACCCAACGGCAGAACAACTGAACAACCAATCAAAGCATAATATGCTAATAACATGCTAAGGCTGCTCAACTGCTCGCTATGACATGCACTGACCACCAGGGGACAGACAGTTGACCAGTCACTATGACATGCATTGACCACCAGGGGGGCAGATGCTCCAACTGGTAGGGTCGGGCCAATTGGGACTGAGGGAAATGGGCCGGACATGCCCTGGAGCTCACCCGCGGTCCCTCCCCAGCCTGATTGTGCGTTGGTAGAGTCCCTCAGCCTGGCCTGCGCCCTCTCCCAATCCGGGACCCTCGGGGGATGTTGGAGAGCCAGTTTCAGCCTGATCCCGCAGGCCACTCCCCTTGGGAGGGCGACAGACACAGGGCTCATGGCTGGCAAGCGCTGCTGCGGCAGTGCAAGCCTCTCCCGATTGGGACTGATTGGGCGCAAGCACAGTGGGGCAGGCACAGTGGGGCTAGGATGAGCAGGAGCGGCAGGTAGGAGCTGCAGGCAGCGTTGGACTGCAGGTTTCAGCCCGATCCCTGCAAGCCACCCAGAGGGACCCTACCTGTGCATGAATTTGTGCACCGAGCCTCTAGTATAGATATATTGCAACTATTTAACCAGTCCCCTATTGTTGGCCAGTTAGTTTAGGTAGGAAAAATTGCATATACAAATGGGAAGCATCAAAATGTGGAGAAAAGAAAGAAAAGTATTATTCAAAACCATTATTAGCATGAATACTGTTATTTGAGGTGAGTGGTGTGGGGCTGAAGTTTCTCTGGATGTACATGGATCATAAACCAGTGGAGGACAGTGACCTTTAATACTCCTCCATCCTTACAGCCCTCCACTCAAATCCCAGGTTGGCCAGTTACTGGAAAGGTCACTTAACCTCTGCACGGGGCAGAATGGGGCTGACAATTTAACCCACCTCCTAGGGACAGAGGAAGATTGGATAACTCCTCCAAGAAGGTACTTAGATGTGAAGTATAGCATAGGAAACATAGTCATTACTATAGCAATAAGTATGTATGGTGCCAGGTGGGTACTGAAAATATCAGGGGGAGCACTTCGTAAAGTGTATGATTGTCTAACCACTGTGCTGTATACCTGAAACTAATACAAAATAATATTGAATGTAAACTGTAATTGAAAAAATTTAAGCGCTGGCCAGGTAGCTCAGTTGGTTACAGAGTGCCGTCCCAATATGCCAAAGTTAGAGGTTTGATCTCTGATCAGGGCACATACAAGAAGCAACCAATGAATGCATAAATAAGTGGAAAAACAAACTGATGTTTCTCCTTTCCTTTCTCTCTCTCTGAAAAAAAAAAATCAATAAATAAAATTGTTTTTAAAAAGAAAAAATTTAGAAAAGAATAATGCTACAAAAAGAACACTCAAGAATCAGATACGGAAAAACCAAGATGGCGGCATAGGTTAACGCCGGAGTTTGCTGCTTTGAACAACTACTTCAAAAGTGAAACTAAAACACGGAACGGACATCACCCAGAAACACAGGAACGCTGGCTGAGTGGAAGTCCTACAACTAGGAGGAAAGAGAAACGCATACCGACACTCAGAGGAGGCGCAGTGCTGAAGGCAAAATCTGAGGTGCGGAGTGCGCGGAGCGGGCTGGCGGCGGAGGGCACGGTTGTTGTTTTCAATCGGGAGGGAGTCGCAGACTCTGAGCACCATATCCGGGCGAGTCTTTAGGGACCCAGGCTCAAACGGGAGAAGTGGACTGTCTGGCTTCGGTCAGAGCGAGTGCAGCTTTCTCTCCCAGCTTTGCAGCGGGTGCTGGGACTCAGAGAGGCAGAGCCCCTGGGGACAGGACTGAGAGCCGCCATAACTGCTCTCTCCGGACCACCCTGTTGATCCTGTGCGACCCGCCCTGCCCAAGCCCTGCGCAGAACCATTTGCCGGATAGCCTCAGGCAAAGGCTAGATTAGCACCTCCCTAGAAGACAGAAGTTCTCTCACTGCTGACACAGCTGATTCTCATAGCCACTTGGCCTGGAGGTCAAACCCTCCCTGGAATTAGCTACAACAATCAAGATTTATCTATAAGACTCCGAACAAAGACCACTAGGGGGTGCACCAAGGAAGCATAACAAAATGCGGAGACAAAGAAACAGGACAAAATTGTCAATGGAAGAAATAGAGTTCAGAACCACACTTTTAAGGTCTCTCAAGAACTGTTTAGAAGCTGCCGATAAACTTAATGAGATCTACACGAAAACTAATAAGACCCTCGATCTTATATTGGGGAACCAACTAGAAATTAAGCATACACGGACTGAAATAACGAATATTATACAGACGCCCGACAGCAGACCAGAGGAGCGCAAGAATCAAGTCAATGATTTGAAATGCGAGGAAGCAAAAAACATCCAACCGGAAAAGCAAAATGAAAAAAGAATCCAAAAATGCGAGGATAGTGTAAGGAGCCTCTGGGACAGCTTCAAGCATACCAACATCAGAATTATAGGGGTGCCAGAAGATGAGAGAGAGCAAGATATTGAAAACCTATTTGAAGAAATAATGACAGAAAACTTCCCCCACCTGGTGAAAGAAATGGACTTACAGGTCCAAGAAGCGCGGAGAACCCCAAACAAAAGGAATCCAAAGAGGACCACACCAAGACACATCATCATTAAAATGCCAAGAGCAAAAGATAAAGAGAGAATCTTAAAAACAGCAAGAGAAAGAAACTCAGTTACCTACAAGGGAATACCCATACGACTGTCAGCTGATTTCCCAACAGAAACTTTGCAGGCCAGAAGGGAGTGGCAAGAAATATTCAAAGTGATGAATACCAAGAACCTACAACCAAGATTACTTTATCCAGCAAAGCTATCATTCAGAATTGAAGGTCAGATAAAGAGCTTCACAGATAAGGAAAAGCTAAAGGAGTTCATCACCACCAAACCAGGATTATGTGAAATGCTGAAAGGTATCCTTTAAGAAGAGGAAGAGGAAGAAAAAGGTAAAGATACAAATTATGAACAACAAATATGCATCTATCAACAAGTGAATCTAAGAATCAAGTGAATAAATAATCTGATGAACAGAATGAACTGTTGATTATAATAGAATCAGGGACATAGAAAGGGAATGGACTGACTATTCTTGGGGGGGAAAGGGGTGTGGGAGATGTGGGAAGAGACTGGACAAAAATCGTGCACCTATGGATGAGGACAGTGGATGGGGAGTGAGGGCGGAGGATGGGGCGGGAACTGGGAGGAGGGGAGTTATGGGGGGGAAAAAAAAGGAACAAATGTAATAATCTGAACAATAAAGATTTAATCAAAAAAAAAAAAAAAAAAAGAAACGCCCTAACCTTTGTAATAGAGATTGATAGGATTGAATCAACTGGTATAAATACAGATGTAACAAGACAGAAAGACACAGAACTTAGGACACAGGGCTTGGAAGACAGAATTCAGAAGACAGAACCTACGCGGAGCCTGGAGACAGAAGAACTTCGCTGGAGAGAACATGGCAATAGATCCTGGACTGAACCTGACTATAGAACATGGCAAGAGAACCTGACTAGAACCTGGTGACTGAACCTGGCTGGAGATCTGAAGCAGAACCTCTCTGGAGATCCAGACCAGAACTTGGCTGGAGATCCTGGCTGGAGATCCTGGCTAGGCTGCTGATCAACTGAACGCTGTCTCCGTGTCATTCCTTCTTCGCCCACTCCGTCTACGCCTTCGGGAACCCCTGGACCTGCTGGGGTTGGACCCCGGCAGGCTGTATTACAGCCATACAATGTAATACAACGTAGTGATTTTAAAATAATGAGGGAGCCGTTCTAAGAGCTGATGTGAACATCCAGGAGAGAACATTAGGTGAAAAACAAAAAAGCCGCGGACAGCACACTAACGTGAATCCCACTGAAGGTTTTCCACAATAGGAAAGCCAAATTAGGATTACAGGATTATTGTGAAGATTCAGGGACAATGTTGGTGACATCTGTCAAGAACAAGAATTCAAAAAAGTACAAAGTAAGCACTCAATAAATGTAAGAGTAGCTCTGTCTGGAAAGAGGGCAAAAAAATTGGGCATTTTTACTTCCATCTTATTCTTATTTTTTTTTTTTACCATAAACATGATTTGTTTTGTGAATTAAAATTGTTTAAATAAACAAATAAGAAAATGAATGCAAGCTTTTACATCTTTAGTGATAAAATGATCTCTTCATTTGTTTTATCTCTTGTTCATATGTCTTTATTTTTTATTGTTTAAAGTATTACATATGTCTCCTTGTTCATATCTTTAAATTACCACTGGATTATGTGCCCCATTAGGCCGAGTGACTTGTTTTGTACACAGTAGGTACTTAATTGAATCTAATTTCTTACCAAATTAGTATATTTATGGACCTAAGTGGGGAAGAAATTATTATACTCTTGTAAGTAAACTGCTAAATAAATATTTACTTGGATGAAAAAAAAAAAGAATCAGATACTGTGTTGAACAAGATAAGCTGTAAATATACATTGAATATTATATTTGTATACTTGAATATTATATTTCAGTTATCTTAATAAGCAGATTATGTTAAGAAAAAAAGATTGACTACCAAAAAAAATGGTAGTACTTAGAAAGGGGCTTGGCACCTAGCATATCTTTAATGTTAGATAATTTAAAAGCACCAGGAGAGCCCTGGTGGGTTTGGCCAGTGGATAGAGCATCGGAAAGGTCACGGGTTCAATTCAGATCAAGAGCATGTACCTCAGTTACAGGCTCAATCCTCAGCCGTGGTCGAGGCACATGTGGGAGGTGATGTATTGATGTATGTCCTCACATCTATGTTTCTGTCTCTCCCCTTCCCTTCCACTCTCTGTAAAAGTCAATGGAAAAAATATTCTTAGGTGAGGATTAACCAAAAAAATAAATCAATGAAAGTACCAGGAGAGAAAGTCCAATTGGCCTAGTGAGGGATGGGTATTAACTCCTGGGGCTGGGTGGAAGGTCTTGAGTGACAGTCCCAGGAAGACCCACGTGCAGCAGGGGGAGAAGTAGCTCTTCAAGGAACATGGAAGGAACATAAACGTGTTTACAGAGGAAGGGGAAATGCATGCTAGCAGGCAAGTCTGCTATATGGTTCCTCAGTTCCCAGGACTGGGAAAGAAGATTGCCCACCTCCCATGTCCACCTGTCCAATGCTGGCTGGGGCCATCACCAGGAGGAAGCGGGAGTAGCTCTAATAGCATTCAAGCATCCGCACCTCTAACCAAACTTACAGCCAGAGTAGCCCATGACCCTCAAAAAATCTTGCTTCAGGCCAAAGCCAGATGTCCAAAGGTCTTCATCCAGTTACTTATGCATTTACTCATTCATCCTTCTCCTGCCATTAGCTACCTGTGATGAATTCCTGTGGCAGCCACAAGAATCACTCCTAATGAATTTCTAATGAACTCATTTGGTGTTAATGCGGTGTGTAATTCCGCAGGACACTCATTATAATTTAGCCTTATTAAGTCTCTAGTTATTGGGAACCACTATTGCTCCAAGCTCGTAAGCAGGAGCAAAGTAATTATCCAGAGCAGACAGCTAAATTATGAAAAGCGCCAGCCATTCAGAGATGGCCGGGAAGTGGCTGTTCCTATTTTTTCTCCTTGGAGTGCACAGAAAAGAACTGGCTGTGCAGTTCGATGACTTTATATCCTGTAATGTCAGGGCTGTGCAGGCTGCAGCCCTCGTGGTGGGATTTTAAAGGCCTCTCCAAAGGTGACTCTGCCCCCAAATGGTCTCCATTTACCTACTGCTTGGGTCTGAATTTCCACTATAGGGAAGTGTTCCTTTGCCTTGGAGACACTGTGGCAGGTTAAAAGGTGACCTCTGCCACACCTCAGAGTTCACAGATAAGCAGTCACAGATAAGTTATCTCATCTGATCATCACAGCATCCCAATTATTGTCATTATATCTCTGACAGATAAGGAGGTTGAGGTTCACAGAGATGAAGTCCAAGGTTACTGGGTGCCAAGACTGGGAACAGAACCCATATCTCCCAGCCCTGGCCAGGTAGCTCAGTTGGTTAGAGAATCATCCCCATATGCCAAGGTTGCAGGTTTGATCTCCGGTCAGGGCTCATATAAGAAGTAACCAATGAATGCATAAATTAGTGGAACAACAAATCAGTGTTTCTCTCTCTCCCTTCATCTCTCTCTCTCTCTTTCTCTAAAAGCAGTAAATAAATAAAATTAATCTATGCCCTAGCCTAGCCAGTTTGGTTTAGTGGATAGAGTATCGGCCTGTAGACTGAAGGGTCCCGGGTATGATTCTGGTCAAGGGCACATGCCTGGGTTGTGGACTCCAGCCCCAGTAGGGGGTGTGCAGGAGGCAGCCAATCAATGGTTCTTTCTCATCATTGATGTTTCTATCTCTCTTTCCCTCTCCCTTCTTCTCTGAAATCAATAAAAATATATTTAAAAAACCCTAGCTGGCTTGGCTCAGTGGATAGAGCGTTGGCCTGCAAACTGAAGGGTCCCAGGTTCAGTTCCAGCCAAGGGCACATGCCTTGGTTGCGGGCTCGATCCCCAGTAGGGGATGTGCTGGAGGCAGCCAATCAATGATTCTCATCATTGATGTTTCTCTCTCTCTCCCTCTCCCTTCCTTTCTGAAATCAATAAATATATTTAAAAATATATATATTAAAAATATATATATTGAAAATAAAATAAATAAAATTAATCTATGATCTTATCACTCAGATATAACTATTGTTTAACAGTTGGTATATATATATATATGTATATATGTATATATATATATCCTTCCAGACATTATTATATGCACATATAAATATACATACAAACATTTTATTTAAAATAGTCATACCTTTGCCGAAACCGGTTTGGCTCAGTGGATAGAGCGTCAGCCTGCGGACTGAAAGGTCCCAGGTTCGATTCCGGTCAAGGGCGTGTACCTTGGTTGCAAGCACATCCCCAGTGGGGGGTGTGCAGGGGGCAGCTGGTCGATGTTTCTCTCTCATCGATTTTTCTGACTCTCTATCTCTCTCCTTTCCTCTCTGTAAAAACTCAATAAAATATATTTTAAAAATAAATAAATAAATAAATAAAATAGTCATACCAGCCCTGACCAGTTTGGCTCAGTGGCTAGAGCATCGGCCTGTGGACTGAAGAGTCCCAGGTTCAATTCCAGTCAAGGGCATGTACCTTGGTTGCGGGCACATCCCCAGTAAGGGGTGTGCAGGAGGCAGCTGATTGATGTTTCTCTCACGTGGATGTTTCTAACTATCCCTCTCCCTTCCTCTCTGTAAAAAAGCAATAAAATATATTTAAATAAAATAAAAAAATAAAATAGTCATACCGTATGTGCTATTTTAGGAAATGTTTTTTATTAAATTGTTACAGAAGAGCAAAGAAAAACCAAGCACGCTTCCTAGAGAAAGGGAGGGACCCATTTATTAACACTAGTGACTAGTGGACTCCGGGAATAATTTCCAAATCAGAGTGAAGTAACACACAAAGGCTTCGCTTTTTATAATCTTCTGGGGTCTTTGTCTTGTAGATATGGTTCTGCTCCCTTGTGGGCTTACAGGAAGGCCCCTAGGTGTTGGGGTTCCCAGGTCATATCAGATGATCTGTCCTGGGGCCAGCGATAAGGACCTTCTCCCCCTCCCCCCCCCCCACCCCAAGGGCAATGCATTGATCAGTTTTTATGGCCTGACACTCCTTGCAAGACCAGTTTCCTCCTCAAAACTTAGAAACATGAAATTGCTGAAAGGTGAATTTACATTGTCAAATGGTCAATAAAAGCTAATTGAACAAGAATATCCTTGATAACTCTTCCAGCTCAAATAACCTCATACACCAAACAGAAAGGAAGTTTGCTTTTTGCTGTCTTATCTCTTGTTTATCAATTTTATTTAGGAGTTTGGTATGAGAAAACCAATGGAAGGAAGATGAAATCTTAAGAGCAAAGTCACATGGCCCTGACAGTCAAGATGAGTGGATGGGCCCTGGGAGTTTAGAGGTAAGCCCAAAGCCCAGGGTCCTCCCCGCACCCCCTTATGGCCTTGCCCACCTCCCCAGCCTCATTTTCTGCCTCCCTCACCCTCCCTGTTGCAAACTCATTATCATTGGATCCCTTACACTCACTCTGCTATTCTGCACCTCCTTGCCTGTACACATGGTTTTCTCTCTACCTAGAATGCCCAGTGGTGTAAATGGTGAAAATTCACTTTCATGTAATGTCTAATTCAATAGTTTGTCTATAAGGAAAACAAAAAGAGCACCTTAAAGGATAGAGTAGGTTTTGTGTCAATGTAGAAGGAGGAGATTTTCTTTCCCCTTTGAGGGTGGAAACCAACTTATCACAGTCAGGAATTGACCTCCTGCCTCCTGGGCCCTGGTCTGGTCTGCAGGTCCCTCTTTCCCAACTCTCTGCAGAACTGGAATTCCAGAGGTGGAGAGGGGGGACTCAAGTTGACTAATTACATGGATCAAAAATGCCTTTAAGGGCCCGGCCAGCATGGCTCAGTGGTTGAGCATCGACTTATGAACCAGGAGGTCACAGTTCAATTACCGGCCAGGGCACTTGCCCGGATTGTGGGCTTGACCCCCAGTGTGGGGCATGCAAGAGGCAGTCAATCAGTGATTCTCTCTCATCATTGATGTTTCTCCATCCCTTTCTCTTCCTCTCTGAAAAATGTGTCCTTTAGGGCCTGCCTTCTTCCCACCTTTCCACTCTGCTTAATTATGAATCCTCATGGTCACAAAAATGGCTGCAGCATTTCCATATCCCACACTGAGACACTAACAATACAGTGACAGATAAATGCATCTTCGCTTCTGGGGTGGCTTTCTAAGAATAAGGAAGAAAGAAATCCATGGCAGCCGTCTTTGGGAATGATCTATCACAACAGCAGTGTACATTGAACGTGAGGGTGGGTGTATCTGAGTGTGTGCCTTTTTGTTTGTATGTGTGTATTAAGGAGTGTGGGTATGTGTATGTGGTGGTGTGTGTGAGTTAGTTAACACATACATGCCTGTTTATGTGCATATATGCACATGTAGGTGGGCAAGTATGTATGGAGGGATGTGCATATACCCATGAGGAGATGTGTGCAGATGTGTACAGATGAGACTGTCCACCTGAGCCAGGGTCGTGTGCACGTGTGCATGCATAGTGGAGAAAGTTGATGGAGTTGAGGTGCCCTTGCTGTGGCCTTCTTGGGTAGAGACTCTGAGAGCACAAACCCCGGCCAAGGTAACAATCTAATCCTTACTGGGACCTTGTTCTTGACAGGGAGACCTTGGGTTCCAAGCCAGAGAGAAGACTCACCCCTTATCATAACCCCCTAAGACCACATGGCTGGCAGTGGAGGAAGAGACCCTCCACACACCTGCCCCCCCTCCCCAGCCTGAAGCCCCAAACAACCAATGGGAAAGCTTAGCTGTTACACCCCCTCCCTCCATCAGCGCCATACCAGCCCCACCCAAGGGGTAGTAAACCTCAGGACAGGGTATCAGAGAGAGCAGGAAGTTCAAGGCTTCTAGGAGGGTGAGGCTTCCTGACAGGAGGCCCTGAACCCTTCATTCCTTGAAGCATTGCCAGTAAAGAAATTGTGCCTGCAGGGACAGGAAGCAGGGAGAAAAGGCCTGGATGTGCTGTCACTGACCATCCTCTACAGAACCCCATTCAGTCCAACTGTGAGCTCTGAAGCAAGGACTCCTGAGGGTCCTTTTACAGATGAGGGAAAGGGTGTTGGGAGAGGGACAGAGACTTCCCTACAGTAATACCCCTTATAAAGAGCAGAGGTGGGCCCAGCCAGCGTGGCTCTTTCATGACAATGTTTCTCTCTCTGTCTCTCCCCCTCCCTTCCACTCTCTCTAAAAGTCAATGGGAAAATATCCTGCAGTGAGGATTAACAACAACAAAGAAGTGGTGGGATTTGAACTGCATGCAGTCTGCCTGACTCTAGAGCCCACACTCAGTCCCTGTCACCAAACAGGAACACAGATGCAACCTACAGTTTTGTCAAAGAAAAGCACAGTTCAGGGTCAATGGGAGGCCAAGGTATTATGCAGGAATTACTTTTTCCACAGCCCATCAGATCATCTTTCAACATTGATTAAAGCCCTTCAGGGGCTACTGATGGCTATGAGGATGAAGTTCAAAGCCAAGCTCCTGACTGTGGTTCATAAAGCCCCAAATGTTATGGTCGCTGCCCACCACCCTTGTCTTTGCTTCAGCCACATGCGCCTTCTCTTCATTCCTTCAGGGTACTTACATATGTATATGCCCCTCTCTGCCTCGGGCCTTTGCACCTGCTCTTCCCTCTGCTTGGCCTGCTCTCAGCTTACTAGTACATGTTGCTTCCTCTCTTAAGGAAAGATTCATTTTGTTCTTTTGGGTTTAGGTCTGATAATGGTGTTTTGATGATATTTTTCTTTTTAAAGAATCCTTATCTTTCAGTGATTCCTACTAGAGTATTTACAGATAAAATAATAAGATATCTGGGATTTGTTTCAAAATAATTGGGTAGCTCCTGGCCAGTGTGGCTCAGTGGTTGAGCATCAACCTATGAACCAAGAGGTCTCGGTTCAATTCCTGGTCAGGGCATATGCCCCGTTGTGGTCTTAATCCACAATGTGGAACATGCAGGAGGCAGCCTATCAGTGATTCTCTCTCATCATTGATGTGTGTGTGTGTCTCTCTCTCTCCCCCCTCCCCCTCTCCCTCTCCCTTCATCTCTGAAATCAATGCAAATATATATTTTTTAAAATAAGTTGTTCAAAAAACTAAAATAATTGAATAGGGATGAAGTGGGGGAGTAGATGGTGTAGACATGAAACTGGATGGCTGGGTGATGGGTGCATGGGTTCATTATAACATTCTCTCTTGTTTCTATGTGTTTGAATTCTTCCATAAGAAATTTTAAGAGATTGTTCAAGAATTAAAGGGAAAAACAGTCACTTCCTCAGAAAAGCCTTCCCCACCCTGGAGGCTAGGTCAGGTTCACTTTAGGAATGGCAGTGATGTTACGTTGTTGGGTAGTGGTAGGTTCACAGTATCGTTCCCCTTGTCCACCCTCCCGCCACCATAGACAGCAGATAGCAGAGTCTCCATCTACCTTAATCCCTGCTTCTGTCGCAGAGCACATGTGGTGAACAAATATATCGCCCTAGTGTATCGCCCTATCCCAGTGATGGCGAACCTTTTGAGCTCGGCGTGTCAGCATTTTGAAAAACCCTAACTTAACTCTGGTGCCGTGTCACATATAGAAATTTTTTTGATATTTGCAACCATAGTAAAACAAAGATTTATATTTTTGATATTTATTTTATATATTTAAATGCCATTTAACAAAGAAAAATCTACCAAAAAAATGAGTTGGTCAGAGGTTCGCCATCACTGCCCTATCCAGTTTGGCTCAGTGGATAGAGTATTGGCCTGCGGACCAAAGGGTCCCAGGTTCAGTTCTGATCAAGGGCACGTACCTTGGTTGCAGGCTCCTCCTCAGCCCGGCCCCAGCCACATGCAGGAGGCAATCAATTGATGTGTTTCTCTCACATCGATGTTTCTCTGTTTTTCCCTCTCCCATTCTCTGTAAAAAAGATCAGTGGAGCCGAAACCGGTTTGGCTCAGTGGATAGAGCCTCGGCCTGCGGACTGAAGGGTCCCAGGTTCGATTCCGGTCAAGGGCATGTACCTTGGTTGCGGGCACATCCCCAGTAGGAGATGTGCAGGAGGCGGCTGATCGATGTTTCTCTCTCATCGATGTTTCTAACTCTCTATCTCTCTCCCTTCCTCTCTGTAAAAAATCAATAAAATATATTAAAAAAAAAAAAAAGATCAGTGGAAATACATCCACAGGTGAGGATTAACAAAACAAAACACAGAAGAAGAAAGACAAAGGACCTAAAAGCAAATTCAGCATAAATTGTGAACAAGCATCTCATAGGAAAAAAGAAAGAAGGAAAGTGTATCAATGAGTAAATGAATGAAGAGTTCAGAGAAAGCTCACTGTGGGCTGATACAGAGGTATCACAGACAACCACACCCAGCACAACCCACCTCTGATTTCCAGTCCAGATGCGGGACCTTGGAGCGCCCTCTGGTGGCGAATTCTGCCACCTGGCCTGGGGAGGCCTGGGAAGGGCTGGGTCCAGGGGAGGCGGGGCTGTCCCTTTCCCCCCACTATCATCCCTAGGGCCTGCCACTTTCCCCAGGAGTGCCCTGCCTTGGAGGGAATCCAGCTTAATAATAATAACAATGAGGCGCTCACAAAGAGTCACAAAGAGACTGTTGAAAGGAGGAAAAGGGCTTTTGAAACCACTGTCTATCATTTGAGTCAGAGAAAAGATGTAAAAAAACACTAAAAGTGTCCTCCCCACTGTGGCCTGGGACATCCTTGCATTTGCCCCAGATGACCTCCTTGCACCATGTCCATGTCAGCCCCTGACTCCCCATCACCATGGCCTCTTCCTGTGAGCCTCGCCACAGCACAATATGGAAAGGGCTATGGAGACCATCTAATCATTCTCTTGATTGTCTATTCAAAAATAATTATTGAGGGCCTACTATGTGCCAGACACATGGGCCCTGGGGATGTGGAAATAAATAACAGACAAGGTCCCTGACTTCTAGGAATTGAGACTCCAGGCGAGGAGAGACAACAAGGAAGCAAGGTGGTTCAGATGGTCAAAAGTACTGTGAACACTACACAACAGGATGGAGTATCAGTGTTTGAGGAAGTAATTTTCAGACTGGATGGGCAGAGAAGTCCTATCTGATAAAGGAACATCTGTATAGACACCTTAATGCTGCAGACACAGACAGACAGGCCTGGGGGTAGTGGACAGAGGAACTTGGGGTATAAGTTGGGGGCTGCGGACCACACGCTGTCGTAGGCCATGCCAAGGGTTTGGATTTGATAATGAGGGCCAGGGAAGCCATTGGGAGGGCTTTTAGCATGAAGATGACATGATCTGATTTGCATTTTTATTTATTTGTGTGGGGGGGTTTTTTTTTGCAGTTGATTCTAGAAAGAGAGAGAGAGAGAAATATCACCAATGTGAGAGAACATCAGTTGTTTGCCTTTGCCCTAGCTGGTTTGGCTCAATGGATAGAGCTTCGGCCTGTGGACTGAAGGGTCCCGAGTTCGATTCTGGTCAAGGGCACATGCCCGGGTTGTGGGCTCAACCCCCAGTAGGGGGCGTGCAGGAGGCAGCCAATCAATGATTCTCATCATTGATGTTTCTATCTTTCTCCCTCTCCCTTCCTCTCTGAAATCAATTAAAAAAATATATTTTTTTTAAAAACCATTTGCCTTCTGCTCTTGCCCAGTGTGGATTCAACCTACAATCTGGGTATGTATCCTGACCAGGAATTGAACCCACAATCCTACTGAGCCACACGGGTCAGGGATGATTTGTGTTTTCAACATGTCATGCCTCTGCTTTGTAGACAATAAAGGATAGGAAGAATGAGGGTGTAAGCAGGGAAGCCAGCCAGATGGTGACTCCTGATGTCCAGATACAAAGAAATGGTGGTTGACCTCTCAGCGTGGGGAGAAGGAGTCAAGTTCTGGTGCATCTTAGAGGCCTGAGGGACAGCACCTGTGGGTGGATTGTCTGGGAGGGAATGGGGAGAGCAAGACCAGGCTGGGGATGGGCCCACTGATCGCTTAGAGGAGGGACAAAGGACCCTAGACTCCATTGCCAGAGGCCCAGGGGTGAATCTAGGGTGTGTTCAGAGACCAGGGACCTGGGGCCCTAGGTGCTTTCAGCCTTGTGTAGGTCTCTTCTTTCCCCATCCATCTGTAGTGTCTCTCTCTCTCTCTCTCTCATTCTCCTCCCTCCTCCTCCTCTCTCCCTCTCTTTTTTTTTTAAAAAATATAGTAGTATATATTTTTATTGAATTCAAAGAGGAAGGGAGAGGGAGAGATAGAAACATCAATGATGAGAGAGAATCATTGATCAGCTGCCTCTTGCACACCCCCTATTAGGCATTGAGCCCACAACCTGGGCATGCTCCCTGACCAGGAATTGAACTATGACCTCCTTGATCATATGTCAGCACTCAACCATGGAGCCACACCGGCTGGGTCCCTCTCGCTATTATTTTCTCTCTCGTCCTTACCTCTCTGGCTCCTTCCCCATCCCTACACCCAACACAGTTTTCTGCAGCCTTATCACAAGGAGGCCTCCAGCAGAGACAGAGCAAGAGGCCCTGACTGGAGAGTCTGTCCTCCTCTTCCTGTTGGTCCTGCAGGAGCCAAGCCTCTATCCGGCCTCCCAGACCTGTGGTTCTCAACTGGATGCGACTTTGTCTCCTTGTGGCATTTGGCAATATCTGGAGACATTTTTGATTGTCATAACTGGGGAGGAAGTTTGAGTGGAGACCAGGGATGCTGCGTAACACCCCAGGAGACACAGGGCGGCCCACAGCAAAGAATGATCTGGCCCCAAATGTCAGTAGTGCTGTGGTTGAGGCCCTGCCCAGGCTCTGCCATCAGAGCGAGAAGGGCCTGTCCTCTTCCTTGTGGTCCCCCTGTCATCACTGCCATTTATCAGGCGGGAATTGTGTGGTTGCGCTGTACCTGCATCAGCTCCTCAGTCTTCCCAGCCCCCAAGGGAGGGAGGGAGTGTAACTGACCCTTGCAATGAGAGGGGGAGCTGGGATTCAGACTCAACAATGCCTGCACCTTCACCACTTCCTCTCTAGTGAAAGGATTTCGTAAGGTGTGACCTTGTTGTGAGCAATGGGACATTTTATTTCAAATGAAGCTTTCCTGGCAAGTCCACTGTGTGGGAGATGAAGTAGGACTTGCTAAGGTCAAAGCAGGGTGGAAGCGTACCCAAGGACCCCACCCCCACTCCCATCCTCCAAGGCTGTCTCTCCACCGGGCAGGGCCAGGAGTAGGGCTGCCCAGGTTGTGACTGCAAAACTACAGGGGAGGCCTGTCCACCTGGGGATACTGATAGGGCTAAGGCAGAGTACCTTGAAGTCAGGGCTACAAAAAGGTTTCCTCCAGGGCCGAAATGTGCAGGGCTTAGCAGGCAGGTACCAAGACTAATGAATGAGGTCTGGAGCGGGAAGGGGGTGTGGGAGTGGCTGTGAATGCCTTCCCTGTCCTGAGATTTGGGAAATAGGAAATTGGATCTGACTGGGAGATATCTTGTCCCTCCCACTCTTTGCAACTCAGTAATGACTCAAAAATGGAGCTGTCAGCCTCCATTGAAAACTAGACTTGAGGTTCCTGCACATGCCAGTCCCCAGGAGAGCCTCCAGGAGTTAGGGAACCAGCTGTGCCTCTTTCCCAGCGCCCCATCAAGGTTCCCTGCTGGGTCCTCCTGTTCTTCACCCTAACCTAATATTACCTGGATTCATATGTTTGGGGAGAGAAGGGCTATAGTTGACATAGTCTTGACAGCACTCTTGGGAAAGGTTTGGAGCTAGAACTGGCAGAAGGAGCCAGATTGGGGATGTCTCTTCTCCAGGTCCACCCTGAGAGCTGGGTCACAGCCCCCCCCCCCCCGCCCCTCAAGCCTGGAGGACCTGCAGAGACCCTGTAATGGTCTGTAATGGGGGACAGCCGGGGTTTCCCCAGATGCCCTGGGGCCTGGGAGTCTTCAGTTGGGGATGAATCATCCTGGCTCACATCCCCTCTGCCTTCACCCCATCATGGCTTCTGCCCCAATACAGCTATAGAGGAGGACAGAGCTGCCACCCTCCTTTCCAGCAGGAAGTGGTCACCAGGGCTCCGGAGGCCTGGAAATTCAGCTGCAGGGATCCCTTGGGGCATGTACCACCCAGAGGAGGGGGCGGAGGGGAGGGGGAGCATCAGTGTGTACACTTTTGTGCCTCTGGAAATGTGTACCATCATAGACCTATTACAGAAAACAGAGACAGAATCAGTTTGGGGCTTGGCACTAGAGCCCCTAGAGGAGGAGGAGGCGGCCCCGCCAGCTGCAGACACACAGAATGGGCTGTGACTATACAGGGGCCTCTGGTCTGGGCCTCATAAAGTTGAAATTCTGCTTCCCAGAAAGCCTCTGCCCCTGTGTTTGTTCACACAGAAGACATATTTCTTGAGCTCTTACTTTGTGCCGAGTACAGATCAAGGTCTTTGCTTCCCTGGAACAAACAGCCCAATGGGTTGGGGGAGTAGGGGGGGCGTGAACGCCCAGACAGGGAAACTGGTCGACAGTGCAAAGTGCCAGGTCTGGAATCCACTAAAGAGATACCATGAAGGTAGGACATGAGGGAGCAGGGAAGGCCTCCTAGAGGAAGTGATGTAAAAACTCGGGCCTGAAGAATGAGGCACAGCCAGGGAGGGCTGGGGGTGCAGTGAGGACGGTGTTCCAGGCAGAGGGAGCCGCTGGTGAGAGGCCCAGCTCCGGGACCCAGAGAGCTCTGAGGTCTCGTACAGGATTCAGGA
This sequence comes from Myotis daubentonii, assembly GCF_963259705.1. NCBI lineage: Eukaryota > Metazoa > Chordata > Mammalia > Chiroptera > Vespertilionidae > Myotis > Myotis daubentonii. The sequence goes on along the minus strand of NC_081844.1, from coordinate 97,716,555 downwards.
GCCGGGAGGCATTTTCTCCAGCTATGTTTGAACCCAGGCAGCTCCAGCAGGGCCAGGCACATGAGCCTCCTTTGGCCCTACTGAGTGTGCTCATGTCTCTGCCTGCGGGGCCAGTGAGTCACTCTGCCCAGGGGCACGTCTCTGTGGCTGCCCCGCTGGCCGGCCCAGGGCCAGCGACAGGGTAGGGCTCCATGTCTGCTGGTTGGTTTTGCTGCAAGTTCATGATCTCCCACCAAGAGGACAGAGATCCAGGCACAATGACTCACTCGCTCATCAGATATTTGTTGAGCATCTACTGTGTGTCAGATGTGGCTGAGCACTGGGGATTAAGGAGAGAGCAAGCTAACAAGGTTCCTGCTGGGGCAGAGCTGCCATTCCACTGGGGGAGACACTGGGCGGAATATCAGATAGGATGACAGCTGGAAAGAGAAGGAAACGGGGCTTGTGCTAAGAGGGTGGGAGGAGGTAGGGGTGGCCCGGGAGCCTGCTAGGGATGTGTCCGTGGGCCCTGCAGGAAGTGCAGAAGGTCAGACGAGGGCAGGAGACAGGGCACCCTGTAGAGATGGAGGAACAGAAAGAAAGCCACTGAGGCTGGAGGGCTGGGAATGAGGGTACGGGGGCACGGGGTTGCGGGGGGAAGAGACAGGGGAGAGAGATGGGCCTGATGGCACAGAACCCTGTGGGCAAAGGAAGGTTTTGGATTTTTTTTTTTTTTTCGAGTCAACTAGGAAACCTTCTAAGGTTCTAAGCAAGGGTGTGGCAGGGACCTATCTGCACTTCTAAAAAATCATGGTGCCCTAGCCAGTTTGGCTCAGTGGAGAGCGTCAGCCTGCAGACTGAAGGGTCCCAGGTTCGATTTTGGCCAAGGGCACATGCCCAGTTGCAGGCTCGATCCCCAGTAAGGGGCATGCAGGAGGCAGCTGATCAGTGTTTCTCATCGTTGATGTTTCTATCTCTTCCTCTTCCTTCCTCTCTGAAATCACTAAAGAAATATATTTAAAAATAATAATAAAAAAAAATTAAAAATCATGGTAGCTCCAAATAAAGAATGCTATGGCTCTCCTCCTTCCCCTGAATGGATAGATTCAGGTTATATTTTCAAGGATTTTTCAGAACAACCTGCTATTGGACATGGGTTCAAGGGAAGGAAGAGTCCTGGAAGGTTAGTTACTCTGTTTCCTCATCTGCAAAATACGGACAAAAGTCAGAATGATTGTAGGATGAGTCAGACCACAGATGAAGCTACCGTATGAATGGAATGACATTATTCTTCTTCTTGTAGCTGGTATGCATCCCCAGCAGAAGTGTGTGTGTGAGTGTGTGTGTGTGTGTGTGTGTGTGTGTGTGTGTGTGTGTGTGTTCAGGGTGGGGGTAAGGATGAAACATGGCACCATTCCCTCTCCCACTCAATCCTTTCCAGGTAACATTTGTGTTACTATATTTCTCCCTTACCCTCCAAACCAGCCCTGAATATTAAAGAGGGAGGAAAAGGTCCTTGGGTTTTTAAATCAACTCTTTTTTTATTATTATTAATCCTCACCAGAGAATATTTTTCCATTGATTTTCAGAGAGAGTAGAAGGGAGGAGAGAGAGAGAAAGAGAGAGAAACATGGATGTCAGAGACACATCAATTGGTTGTCTCCCACACAAGCCCCGATAAGGGCCAGGGATTGAGCCTGCAACCGAGGTATGTGCCCTTGACTGGAACTGAACCTGAGACTCTTCAGTCCATGGGCCAGCGCTCTATCCACTGAGCCAAACCAGCTAAAGCACCTCTTTTTCTAAATAACTTCTATCAGCCACAGGCAAAGAACCATCCATTCATATAGTCATTTAGCTAACCTTTATTAAGTATCCCCATGTGCCTGGTACTCTGTTAAGTGCTTTATACATTATAAGTTATATCCATCAACTCTTTACAAGAACTCTATGCAGTGATGTTATTATTTATTTTCCAGATCAGGAAACTGAGGCACAGGGTAAAAAGATCTGCAGTCTATTCTCTGCAGAACTTTAAGACCAGTAAGTAAGGCCTAAAGTTCAAGCCAGTAAGTCCAGCCACACTCTGGACAGAACCCCCTGGATGCCTCTTAGACATCTTGTACTCAACAGCTCAAGGGAATTTGTCTCTCTTCCCCAGACTTCTCTTCTCTGGCTCCTCATCCCCCCACCCCCCACCTGGCCACTTGCCTGTCATTCCTGCCCCCTCACTCGCAGATCTAATCAATCACCAAAGCCCTTCTTATCTTTGGAAACTCCACCAAGCCAGCCCCCCTCCCACCCCCCAGGCGTTTATCCCCACCCCACTGCATCCTTCCTGCAGTGGCTCCCCACCGTCCTATATCAGGGATGAAGTCCATACTCCAACCACTTCCGGAATCTCCAGTTCTGCCTCTGCTTCTCTCCATGGGTTGCTGGTGTTGGGGTTCAGAGCTATTCACCCCAATATGTTTTTCTGTGGTATGTGGATTGTTTTGAGCTAAGGGTAATTTTAGCTTCAGGCCCAATAGAAACTTTTGCCCCTCCCTTTAACTCCCTAGAAAAATCTGAATTAGAGGCCTTGCCCATAATAAGAAATTACCAGGGATAACATTTTTGGCCCACCTGTATGGCAAGGCAAACTTCTGTTGACTGATTATCTGCTCTTTTTATCATTCGCAGTGGCTCTTTGAAGCCTCCACAGCACCTTAGCTCAGGATGTTATGTACCCATGTTCTCTTTCTATCTCTGAACTTCTGCATGTTTGTCTCTGACTCCCGTGTATGCAGGCTTCCCATAGGTATGTGTGTATTAAATTTGGTTATTTTCTCTTGCTAATCTGCCATGTGGCTATTTGATTATTAGACCAGCCAAAAGAACCTTGAGGATAGAGGAAAGTTTGCTCCTGGTTATAACAGCATCACTATGTGAAGGACTCTGTAGGAAGTTTTTATCAAATAGTGGTTCTGTCTGTCTTAGCTGCTCAGTAGGATGGCAGGATGACAAAGATGAGGATTTGGTGCTCAGGCTGCCAGGGTCCATATCTTGGCTCTTCTGTGTGTTACCGGTCTGACGGGGCAAATTACTCAACTGCTCTGAATCTCAGTTTTGCCGTGTGAATTGGGGGTATAGTGCCTACCTCCCAGGGTTTCCTTGAGAATAAAATAATGCATTGCAAGCAACACTATAGCAGATCGTCAGAACTATCTGATGCAATTTGAGCTCGCTGTAGCAAGAAAGTCCCACTCATTCTGGTGCTCTCTCCTCTGAGACAAGCCGTTCTATAGACTTCACAGTGTAAAATAATAAATAAATAACAAATAGGATAATGCATGTACAGTAGTTAGCAGTACCCTAATAATGGTTGGCTGTATTTTTAGCCATGGTTCCTGTAACACACTTGAGTCCTGTAAAGTGGTATGATGGGCGGGAACCCTGGATTCTCTGTGAGTGACTCAGACACAAATTCCTTTTCTCTGCTGTTCAGTTGTCACATCTGCACAAAAGGTCAGTTCAAGGGGCTCCACTGAGCTCCCAATCGCCCTGATTCTGAGTCCTGCCTGGTCTTTTCATCCCTGACCTACCTGATGACACCTTTTCTCAGGAAGCCCACTATCCAAGGAAAGAGGCAAGACTCCTTTTCAGTCTCTCCAGCTCTGCTCCCTGGGGCCTCATCAAAGCTGACTGACTTTGTGACTCATCCCTTCCGGGGTCCCTGTGCTTCCTGCTTCCAGTGGGTGCTAATGGGTTAATCAGACGCACTAATGGAACTGACAGGAACTCAGCATTAGCTCCCTAATGGGTCTCCCCGTCTGCCCCCCCTGTAACTCTATGCCTTCACCCTAGTAAAAGGCACTCAGGGATTTCCTGTCAGCTCCAATCTGCTGGCTCCTGACACCTTCAAAGGCCGAAGGCTGGAGAGGGAAGGCGGACTGACAGAAGTGGGGACAGGGTGGGAGGGGCCCTGAACCAGCAGGCAGGATGTCAGGGCTCTCACCCCAGCTCTGCCACTGACTTGCTGTGTGCGATTGCACAAATCCATTCCTCTCTGGGCCTCAGTTTCCTCATTTGTAACATGTATCATCTAAGTACTTACATGTATTGTCTGACTGAATCTCACAGAGGCAACCCCGAGAGAGAAGCAGCAGTTTAGAGAAGTGACGTGACCTGCCCAAGGTCACCCAGCTAGAAAACCACAGAAGCCTGGATTCAAACCCGCCCTCCCTCCTCCCCCCAGACCACCTAGCAATTACAACAAAGTGCTGATCCCCACAGTAATCCCTCATTTTGCATGAACGAATGAATGGATGAGTGAATGGGCAGATTATACACACCTGGACTGAGTGGCATGGCTGAGTGACCGACATTCCCAGCTTTAAAAAGTTTCCCATATCCACCTCCTTGTGTGTGTGTCTCGAAGTGGGAAAAGGCGGGAGCATTCTCATTGACTGTGTGTCCGGTGCTGTACCAATGGCCCATGTGGCTATCTGCTCTGCCCAGGGGGCGGGAGGGGGGTTAGCAGTGGGGTGACCCCAGGGAGCCTCCTGGTAGCTGTGAGCTCTCCTGCCCCCCACCCCCCCCGGGGGTCTCTGCTATCTTGTGAAAGCGTGTCTCTGGCTGGCTGCCCACCTGCTTGCCAGCCAGAGCTTCTGAGCTCATCAATCACACCGTGCACTCTGTCAGGCTGTGTCTCAGAGGAAGACAAGTCAGCTGAAGACCCAGGCTCAGGAGGGAATCGAAGACTCTAGGGGTGGAGGAGAGGCCCAGAAAGACAGCAGGGATTGGATCGATGCTCCCTCCACATAAGGAGGGTCGATTAGAGGAGGCAGCAAGGGCAGGGTTCCCATTGGAAAAGCAGTGGGGTGAGGAGGAGAGGTGGAGACAATGGCTGGTGTGGGCCTGCTGTTTTCCCATTGCAACGGAAATTCAGTCTCCCCCAATGCCTTGTCTGCTCCCACAGCCCCAGGGAACAGCCTGACAACTCTGGGGAGGCCAACAGCTTATGGCAGCTGATTCATCACAAGCTCACCGCCCTCCTGCAGTGCTCAGCTCCCCAGGCCTGGCTTCCCGGCACCCCCTGCCTCCCTACCACTGTTGGCAGGGTGGGTAGCAGGAGAGGAAGGAACATCTATCTTCACACTCCCTCTCCTTTCTTAGATCTGAGCCTCTTGGGATTGGAATGTGAGCTGTCTCCCCAGAGAGGTTCTACTACTGGAAGTCGAGATGTCTGAGCCAAAGCCTCCTTAGAGATCTTCTAGTCCAGAGAGGCAAATTGGCTGCTTTTGTTTTGCTTTTCAGTCTGAAAAGAAAAGAAAAAAAGATGGCTTCTCGGCCTTTTGGCTAAGATCAAGTGTAGAAAGAAAAAAAAAGAGAGAGAAGAATTAGTTGCCAGCATCAGAACAGGAATAGATTGCACATAAAAATCTGTTTTTGGCTTCCCTTTAAAAATGCAAAGATTTGATAATTCTGAGCTGGCTTACCCAGAGCTGAGTTGAGGCTGCTCCAGACAGAGCCCACCACACCCGCTTCAGCCCTCCACGTTACTGCACAGGCTTTTGAGTTTTCCACCTCCCTCATTCTGAACCCCTCACGGGGGAAACTGAGGCCCACAGTGGGCAAGGAATGAGAGCCTGGCATGACAGTTAGCCTGGGACTGAGAACCTCCTGGTTTCATACCCCAGAGCTGCCTCTTTCTTTCTTTTTTTTAAATATATTTTATTGATTTTTTACAGAGAGGAAGGGAGAGGGATAGAGAGTTAGAAACATCGATCAGTTGCCTCCTGCACACTCCCTACTGGGTATGTGCTCGCAACCAAGGTACATACCCTTGACCAGAATCGAACCTGGGACCCTTGAGTCTGCAGGCTGACGCTCTATCCACTGAGCCAAACCGGTTAGGGCCAGAGCTGCCTCTTAAGAGATATATGATCTTGGACAAGTAACCAAAGAACCCCTCAGAGCTTTGGTTTTCTCATCTATGAAATGGACATAATGGCCGTGCACCTAGTGAGGAATAAAGTACATACTGCACATTACACATTTTGCACCATCAAGGAAGATACTCTTGATTTTGGCTAGGTAATACATGTGAAAATATTCACACATACACACACCTACCCCAAAGCTTAATGGCTGAAAACAACAATGTGTTATACTGTCTCTTGCAGTTTTGTTTGTTGACTTTGTTCACACAGATGGTTCTCACCTGGGGCACCTGGTGTTGTCATTTGTATGAAGGTACAGTTATTTGCATGCTTGACTGGGGCTGAAATTCTATGATGGCTCATTCATGTGGCTGGCCTAGAACATTAGCTCTCAGCTGGAGCTCAGATGGGACTGGGGACCACAGAGCCTACACAGGCCACTTGGTGTGGCTTTGGCTTCACACCCACCATGGTGGCTGGGGTCTGAGAGAGACTGTCCCAGAGCAAGCAATCCAAGAAGCATGATGTAACTGCCTGAACTTTTATGGCTTAGCCTTAAAGGTCACATAATGTCACTTGCACCATTCTTTATTGCTCTAAGCAGATGCAAACCCCCTCAAATCAAACAGGAGGGAACATAGACCCACCTCTCAAAGAACTTGGGGCCATTTTAAAACCCCACAACATGTGTGTAAACTGCAAAATAAGTCTCCCTTCCACCCATTTCCCTGGGGCTGAATTACCCTCCTGGCAGCAGCCACTACTGACCAATTTCCTGTGTATCTTCCCAGAGGGAAGTCCACACATACATGGGGTGAAAGTTTTGCATATACAGATATCCCTACCCTCTGCTCAGGTTATCCCCACACTATTCCAACCTAGGAACAAAGTGGATTCTGATAGCCTCTCGGATGAACTATTTACCTATGAACTCTTGTTATTTGCTCTCTGAAATTAAATGCAGGAATCAGAGATTCCAATAAGGGTGGCATCCCTTGCTTTCTGAGCCCTCACTTTTGAAACTCAGAAACCAAACAGATTTGGATAGCAAGAGATGCTTGTCTAATATACATAAAACACCTCTTCCTCCCTACCCACCCCCAAATGTGAGCATACTGGACACACTGTTCTGTCCCTTGCATTTTTCACTGAATTAATCTGGAAGATCAGCCTGTTTCTGCACATACAGATGGGTCTCATTCCCTATAAGAGCACAGAGCATTCCATTGTTCAAATACACCATAATTTGTTTAGTCAAATCACCTCTTATTGCCTACTTGTTTTGTGTGTTTTTTCCAGTCTTCTGCTAATTGCAATGCATACTGCAGTGAGTAGTCTGTCTGGAAGTCTTCATGCACTTGTGTAAGATTATCTGTGTGATAAATTCCTAGAGGCAGAATTCTGGATCAAAGGGAAGGGTTCCCAAAACCATCTCTATGACATTCTGGCAGGACAGGCTCAGACTCCACATCTTCTCTTATGCTCTGGCCTAACCCTAGCCCAGCCGTGGGCAAACTACGGCCCGTTTGAAATGAATAAAACTATTGAAAAAAAAGACCGTACCCTTCCGTACCCTTTTATGTAATGATGTTTACTTTGAATTTATATTGTTCACACAAACACTCCATCCATGCTTTTGTTCCGGCCCTCCGGTCCAGTTTAAGAACCCATTGTGGCCCTCGAGTCAAACAGTTTGCCCACCCCTGCCCTAGCCCCTGCTCATGCTGTCACCTGTGGGATCCTGCCTGTTTCCAGAGCAGCAGGTGGCAGCTGCTTCCCAGTTACTCACTGAGGTCACATAGGGGTCTGCAGGGGAGAGGGGATGGAGGACTCCACAGGGACAGAGATGACAGCCTTTGCAAAAGGAGCTGGCGGGGGGCGGGGCGGGGGGGGGGGCTCCTCATCCCACTTAATGGCCTCCTGATTTTTAGCAGCAGCTGCATCTGTTTCTCTCAGACCCCAGAGCAGTTGCTGAGGAACTTGAGGCTGCTCCCACTCACTTTAAAGAAAAAAAAAGGGCTTGCTTCTTGTGGCAGATCAGCACCAAGCTGTGCTGAGCTGTCTGTAGAAGCTTCCAGATGCCCAAAGGCTAAGAGGAGGATTGCCCTTCCCTGCTTTTCAAGTATCACAGGATGCCCATAACCACTGGTTTCTACTCCTGTGCTGGACACACATTGAACCAGGAATAAGGGAGCCAAATTCTGGGCTTGCAGTGTATGCCTTCCATTGCCGTTTATAGCACAATTGCCCCTGTGTGCCCTGCTTTTTGATGAGGAGGCTGTATAACACAATGGGTATGCTGGTCATTTACTATTTGCCTTTAGATCCACTCCCTGCCCTTCCCCTGCTGGGCTCAACACTGAGGCGGCTGAACTACATTTCCCAGACTACCCCACCCACTGGGTTCCTATTAAGTTTGGCCAATGGGAGGTATGGCAGATTAGAGACTGGGGTGGGGAAAAGACAGGATGTAGTCCTCCCACCCCACCCCACACACCAACAATCCTGCAGTCTCTGGCAGTGACTCTGGAGGATGGCTTCCTCCTCCAGTGTCCCAGTTCTCAGCAGGCGGCTGTGGCTCTCGGGCTGCAGTGACTCCGACCCGTTCCTTTGTCCCTTCAGCCCTGGAGAAATAGTGTTTTTCTACAGTTGTTAATCTCTACCCCTACCCTTTGCTTGGTTTTCATCTCTTCTAGTCCCTCTCCAGCAACTGCCCATGGGGGTAAGGGATATGGTGACAGGTATATTCCTTCTCTTAAACTCTCTGGTATACGTTTTTAGGTCCTGCCTGGACCATACTGATGTGGGTGAGAATGTCAGATGCCTGAATGCGCAAATCCCAGCACTACCACTTACTATTGTAAGATGCTGGGCAAGTTACTAACCTCTCTGCACCTCAGTTACTCCATCTGTAAAGTGGGACTAATAACACTTAACTCCTTGGTGTATTGGGAAGGTTAATTGAACTAATAGTTGGTGAAGTGTTTAGAACAATGACTGGAACATATTAAGCATAATATTAATATTAGGTTTATTTTTTTCCCCATTTAATTTTTGCAACTTCTCTGAGAAACAAGGTCTGTTAGTATCCTGGTTTTAGAGACAAGAAAACAGAAGCCCAGAAACATAAAGTGACTAAAGTTACTCAGCTCTAGCGACAAGATTCAGTCTCAGTTAGGGACTCCAGTTTATGTTCACTCTGCCCTGCAGCCAATCCAAATCACATTCAGTGGGCAGGCTGGAGACCTCAGTGGGGCTGCTGCAGCTTCCAAGCTGGCTGGTGGGAACCTAGTGGTTTGGTGTCGAGTAAGACTCCCTCCACGTTCTGCGTGGAGTAGGGTTCGGTATCTGAAAGAGGAGCCGCGCAACAAATGAGAGAAAAAGACACGAGATAATTTTGCAATATTGGGGGGCCAGGCGGACAAGTCCCGAAGGACTTCCTCCACTGCTCAGGCTGCTCCAATCTTTTATTGATCTGGAGTAGCCCTTAGGGTAAGGAGGTTTCAATGACACACAGATCAGCAAACAATTTCCAGGAATAGACAAAGTATCTGATTAGCTCATCAATAGATTTCCGGGAGTAGGCAGAGTATCTGATTAACAATAATCAATAAGGATCTACATAAGTATCTAAGGAATTAAGGGAACTAAGGTGGGGATGCTTCAACTATTATTACCTAAATTAACTGGGTGGTGCACAGTTCTGACCTTTGCTAGAACTTCAAAGGTTACTAGCTTTTGGGGGGTCTCTGTCTAAACTCAGCTAGTGAAGACAATGAATGGACTCCAGCAGTTTGGCCTGCCTGTCACCATATCCTTACCCCATCCAGCCCATTGTTGCAAATGGGAAGCCAAGGCAGCTAGCAGGCTGCCCCCCAAGTTAGAACACATGGGATGAGAGTGTTTTCTGGGAAGGAGAAGAGTGGTTGGGGAAGGAGCATGAGACCATTTTCACCCTTTTCGTTGGAATAATCATTCATTGAGCTCTTCCTCTGGTGGCAGATACTGTGCTCAGAACTTTACAAGCCAAATGACTTCAGATTCTTGTAGCTGCCTGTAAAGGAAACTCAACTAATTGGCTTAAGAAATATGCTAATGAATTGGGTCATGGAATTGGGAAGTCCAGGAGTGGATTTGGCTTCCAGCAATGCATGATGATAACTATCATCATCATCATCATCATCATCATCATCATCATCATCATCACCACCACCACCACCACCACCACCACCACCATCACCATCATCTTGGTTCTATTTTCCTGTAAGAAATGACTTCATCCACTGATAGATGGGCTCTCTCTTTTCCAACTCAGTAACTCCAGGAAGGAGAGATCCTCTCCCAAGGTAGACTCTGTTTGGCCTGCAGGAATCTTGAGCTCATCCTAGAGACCAATTGCTGTTGCCAAGAGGGGGGATATCATGATTGTCTGGGCATGGTCAGTGTCCCATCCCTGTGGCCAGGAAGAGGCCCAGGATCTGTGACTAAAAGTCTCAAAAGAGTGCATAGAATGGTGTGGATCCCAAAGAAAGGAGTGCTATGAAGACAATACAAAGAGTATAGGAATGAACTCATGACTCTGTCACCATATGTGCATTACTTTATTTAATTGGTACTATTCTTGGTCTCATTTTGCAGAGGAGACAAATGGAGAGGTTGAGTAAGAAGGTCACACTTGCCATGGCCAGTGTTCTCAGTGGTTAGTGTTGGCTCACTCACCGAAGGGTTGCGGGTTTGATTCCAAGTCAAGGGCACGTACCTGAGTTGCAGGTTGGATCCCTGGCCCCAGTCAGGGCACATGCGGGAGGCAATTAATCTATGTGTCTCTATCATATTGATGTTTCTCTTTCTCTCTCTCCCCACCTCCCTCCCTCCCTTCCACTGGAAATCAATGGAAAAAATATCCTCTGGTGAGGATTAACAACAACAAAAAAAGGAAGAAGGTCACACTTAATGGCCCAGCCAGGATTAGGACCCAGGATTGCCTGACTCTAAAAACCTCTACTTTTATCCATGGTAGTGCCTGTCCTCACAGGCCCTGCAGAGCTTAAGGACACACAGGGGGAATGGGGGGAATCCAGGAGGAATCAGGAGTGGGAGAGACCATGGAAGACTTTGCCCCGGGCCCTGGCTTCACTGGCTTATCGTCATTTCCAATAGGAAGGTCCAAGGTTTCTCTGTGAGCAGGGAGCTCACCAATATATTGTGCACAATAGTTCTGTCATACCCCTTTAACTCAGGACCCTAGCCAGGGATCCTCCAGCTCGTTTTCTCCTCTGTGGGCATGAGTCAGGCTTTTCCTGGCCTCAGATTCAGGGCTGAGCTGCATTGCTTGCTATCTGTGTTTTTGTACACAAAAGACGCGGCCTCCTCAAAGCCAGCTTGTGAAAGGTGGCCAGCCACCCAGTTCCCTGATGGGAGGCCCTGCCCCTCCCCCCAGCCCGCTCCTCTGACAGGCCACAGCCTCTCCCACCTGGCATTTGTGTCTCCTGCTGCTCCTTGTTCCTGCATGGAAAGCATTTCCTCTACCCTCTGCCCAGCTGGCTCCTCGTCCCCGTGGAATCCAGCTCAGGGATCAGTTCATTCAGGAAGCTTCTATGACATACCTCTCTCCCCTGGTCTAGAGGCCCCTTTTCTAAGAGCACTAATCACATTCTGGTAAAATTCTTTTCACTGGTCTCTTTTCCTCACCAAGTCATAATATCTTTGAGGATAAGAACTTCATTTCTGAACACAGTTGGTGCTCCATAAATGTGTGTGGAATTAACAAATGAATGCATAAAGGGACATTCCCTTTTGCAGGCTAAGGCACTGACCAGGGCTGCCTAGGGTGTATTGGGGGGGCAGGCAGGGCAGGAATACAGCCAGGATCCTTGAGGCTACATAGGCAAATTCCTCTGATTTCAGACAGAGGCCCAGGTCATTGCTGGCTTCTCTACACCCTATAAAAAGTAAAGTAGAATTTAGTTCTTAGGTAAATTATACAGTAAGTCATAGATTTGTGTGGAATATTGGAGTCATGGAAGCTGATATTGGGGGGGGGGGGGATATTTTTGCTTATGTAACTGAGGTTGGGGAGGAAAAGCGTTTCCTCTGCTCTTTGGTTCTGTTAATTGAGGGCCTGCAGATTAAACTGAAAATGGATGGATTGGCAAGAAAAAAGACATTTAATTACATACATACAGGAGCTTACAGAAAAATGGTGGTTAGAATTGGGGGTTTATATACTATCTTAAAAGAGAAAGGGGAGGAGAGAGAAGAAGGGCATTTAAAGGAAAACAAATTACTTTCATGAAAGCTAATTGGGCCCTTAGGAGAATAGATGGGAGATATAGTTTTATGATAATGACTGTTCAGGCTGGTGATTCTAGTCTCTAGTCAGTCTTCCCAGGTTGCTCCCCAGGGAGGGCATTTAGGACAGTTGAGTTCTTCTGGGGAGTCTGTGCTTTTAGGCAAATAAGAGCTATCAGGAGCTCACATTCCTTCTCAAAATAATTTTTATGCCAATATGGCATATTCTGGACCCCTTCGTCAAAAGTTTAGGGATTTGATACTTTACCAGTTAAAGCTGGATCCAGGGGCTCAAGCCATTCTGGTTTCTCTCTCTCTCCCCTCTCTCTCTCTCTCTCTCTCTCTCTCTCTCTCTCTCTCTCTCTCTCATCAATTAATGGATCAATCTGTTCCCCTCTCCCTCCCTCTCTTTCTATTTCTCTCCCTCCCCTTCCATGCTGTCATCTTCTGTAATGGCTCCTCCCATATCATGGCCAGATGGTCTCCAGCCCCTCCAGATGTGCACCAAGCCAGTGACTGGCAACTTCTCTTTTCCCAAGAATTCTAGCAAAATTCCTTGGGTTTGGTCTCATTGGGCTCTGTAAGGGAAGAAATTGGCTGATCAGCCAGGCCAGGCCTGGCACATGTGCCTACCCTGTAGTCAGGCGGGTAGAAAGGCCAGGTCAGCTTCACCCAAACCACGTGGACTGAGAGCGCAGGAGGGGTGGTTTCCAGAGGGATAGCTAGGGTGCTGCTAAGAGAAGGAGCACAGTGGAGTCCAAGAAAGGGGAAACCACAGATGCCCTTCATGCAGAGAGACGTCTGCAGGATGAGAAAAGCTGAATCATAGAACTGTGGAATCACCGCCTCAGAAGGCTGGAACAGAAAGACTCTTTAAAAGTGGGCTCAGGCAGCCTTTTATGTGACAGCTGCTTGCCTGGTGCCCCGGGGAGCCCCATCCCGTCCCTGACTGATGCCTGGGTCCCAGGCAGCCTGAGGGATCAGGGGAAGGTCCCCGTGGTGTTCCCTCTTTCTCCTCGCTGCTCTTCTGCTGCGAGATTCTGGGTCACAGCTGCCCACCAGAGGCCTTGTTTATGCTCCTTTCCAACGAGCTCTGGGCTCTGGCAGTCTGCCAGGCTGGCGGTCAGCCACATCATCCATGGGTTGTATACTCCCTCTTTGATATAGAGGCCTCGTCGGAAATACATCCGGGGTGCTTGGAGAGCTAAAAGCAAGGCCGGGAGCAGCCCAGCCTGAGACTGGAGCTCAGAGCCCTCCTCTGGCCTAGGATGCCTTCCCCTATCTTCCCTCCACCAGCCCTGGGAGCCAGGGCCCCTCCCCTCCAACCACAAACCAGAGCATGCTGTTCAGACCTGCTCACACACTGCTGAGGCCTGGGGCCATTATATTTCTCCCAAGTGAAAGCTGGAAGCTAGAGGGCAGGATGGTTAACCTAAACAAAGCCTTACAGCATGGAAAGGCCAGGCCGTTCCCTCTCCCTCACCCTCTGCTGAGCCAGGACTGAAAGAGGTGTCCCCGTGGTTCCTGCCATCCATCCTTCCTTCCTGTCCTCCTTCCCTCTTCACTTCTCCCTCCACAGAACGTTCTAGCAGAAAGGTTTAAAAACACCCACTCTAGAGATTGCAGACTGGCGGCTCAGTGTTCAGAACATATTGTATTTCGCTCTCCCACGGTTTAAGAAAAATTTGAGCCAACATTTTAAAAATTGGGAGATTTCACATAAAAATTCATGTGTCCAACTTCTTTAGAAAGTTTGTAATATCTGTTAACACTGGGCCTGCGTGTGCACCTGGCACCAATTGTGATGCTGAGTGTCAGCTGCCCAGGTAGACAGCTGCCCACAGCTGCTCCTGTGGGCAGGGAGAGGGCCACAGTCCCCTTTTGTCCCTTCCACTGAGACCAAGTGCCACTTACCATTTTACTTCACCCTTGGCATCTTTTTTTTTATTACTTTAGGTCAGGGGTGGGGAGCATCCAGCCCACAGGCTGTATAAGGCCCTTGGAATCATTTGGTCTGGCCTGCCAAGGCATTAGGGGGTGAGTTAATTAAATGTTTGACCAAATATAGCAGGCTAATTTTTATATATATATATATACACTAGGGGCCCAGTGCACGAATTTGTGCACCTTGAAAGGAACTGTGGGCCTTGAGGCTGCAGTAGGTACAGGGGCAGGTCTCAGCCCATCCTCTGCTCCCCTGCCCGGCCCCTTCTGCCATGGCCCCTGATCCTCTGTCTGCAGGCAGCGCCATTCCCACATGCTGACGGTGCTGGCCCTGCTCGCACCTGCTGATGTCATGGAGTGATTGGGGCTGGCGCTGCAGCAGGTGCAAGCGGCGGCTGCTGCCCTGATCACCCCTCAGGAGCAGGGAGAGATGGAGAAGCCCTCAGGGGTGATCAGGACCAGTGCTGGGCACTGGCAGTGGGTGCGAGCGGGGCTGGCGCTGGCAGCAGGTGTGAGTGCCAGGTGGGACCAGGGCTCAAGGGAGCAAAGAATTTTTAGTAACTACCAGAGGCTTGCCCCGATGACAGCGACTGGCACCCCACCTTGGTCTGGTGCCCCCGCTTACCTGCTTCATCATCCCACTGCAGCTGATGCCCACCATGTTCCGCGCACACCCCCTGGTGGTCAGTGCACGTCATAGAGACCGGTTGTTTGGTTGTCCCGCTGTTTGGTCTATTCATGTATTAGGGTTTTATATATATAGATTTTATTGATTTCAGAGAGGAAGGGAGAAGGAGAGAGAGTTAGAAACATCAATGATGAAAAAGAATCACTGATTGGCTGCCTCCTGCAGGCTCCACAGTGGGGATGGAGGTTGCAATGGCATGTGCCCTGCCCAGGAATCGAACCACGACCTCCTGGTTCACTGATTCATAGGTTGATGCTTAACCCCTGAGCCACGGCGGCCAGGCCGCAAGCTAATTTTTAAGTTGATAATTTTGTATGGCCCTCAAATGATGTTATAAGTATAGAAATGGCCCTTGGCAGAAAAATGGTTCCCCACCCCTGCTTTAGATGGTTTGCCTCTATGGCACCTTCAGAAATAGGAAGTGAGAGACGACGAGGGCGGCATGTTTTAAGGAAATCAGAAGAGAACCTACCTCTTTGTAGAAGTAATGAATAGTCCTCGATGTTTCTACCATCAGCCTGGTCCCAGTGAACATTTGAGTTTGCAACCCCAATCTAATCAACACCCATCATTTTGCAGAAGGACTAATCTGGGTCCAGAGATGTACAGTCCAGTCTCAGTATCCACACCTGCTCTTAGGTGGGAAAGGGGCTTTAGGCTCTCTCCAGCAACGCCTGCCCTCTGCAGCTGTGAGGACATCCTTTTGGAAGCAGCAAGGCCCTAAACTCAGTGCCTCTCACTTTAAGAAGGAGCCTTCACAGAGGAGATAGCGGCAGGCTGAGAGGTCTGGGTCCCTGCCTTTCAGAAGCCTTCCAGGAAGGAGGGGTGGAATGGGGTGACTGCGGGCTGTCATCTGAAGAGCTGTCTGGGTGTTGACTTGTTCTCTGAGGCTCCAGACTCTGTGCAGTGACCTCTGAGAGGCAGACATCTCACCAGAGAGAAGTTTCTATTAAGTCTTGCTGTTTGAGGAATGAGCTGCCAGGGAAGTAGGAAGCTCCCACTTTTAGCGATGGTCAAGCAAGGCTAAAGGCACTGCTGGAGATGTTGTAGGAAAAAGATAAGAGGTAGAGAGTCTAGGTTGAGTTGAGTTGACCATTTGGAGCAGGGGTCCTCAAACTACGGCCCGCGGGCCACATGCAAATACAAATATTGTATTTGTTCCCGTTTTGTTTTTTTACTTCAAAATAAGATATGTGCAGTGTGCATAGGAATTTGTTCATAGTTTTTTTTTAAACTATCGTCCGGCCCTCCAACGGTCTGAGGGATAGTGAACTGGCCCCCTGTTTAAAAAGTTTGAGGACCCCTGATTTGGAGATTCTCTGATAAATACCAGAGGCTTTTGGAATCCCCTAAAATTACAGAGGTATGTGTCTGAGAGTATTTGTGGCTTTTTTTTTTTTTTTTCAGATTCACAGAGGAGCACCTGAGCCTGCAAATAGGTATTAAGCAAGTGGGTGGGTAGTCAGCCATGAGGCAGGACAGTGTAAAGTGAGGAGCACAAGGTTGCCTGTAGCCCAGGTTCAAGGCCTTGCTCTGTTTATCAGCTATGCCTTTCCAGTGACCGCTTACTTAACCTCTCTCTGCTTCTGTTTCTGCATTTGTAAGACAAGAATAATAATGGTACTACTTTATGGTCTTGTTTTTAAAGGTTAAGTGAACTCACAACAATAGTATTAGCTATTATTATTGCTAATATTTCTTTCAACTCTGAGAGCCTACTGTGAACAGATTGATACATTCTGATGTGTACACAACAGGCAAGGCTTCGTGTATAGTCTTGAATGTTTGCAGGGGGTGAGGCTGTGAACCAGAGGCAGGACTCTTTAAGAGTGGAACTTCATTCTATGGTGAGGCAAGGAGGGGAAGCCGCATAGAATGGCTCTGCTTAGAACTCTCTTAACATGGCCTTGAACTAAACTTCTTATGGCCTTACTTTCCACATCTATAAAATGGGAGTCCTGTGAGCTCCTACTTCCCAGGGTTGCTTTGAAGATTAAATGACATGATTCATTTAAGGCATTCATCCAGTGTCTTGCATATAGAAAAAAGCACTCTCCGAAACCGGTTTGGCTCAGTGGATAGAGCGTCGGCCTGCGGACTGGAGGGTCCCGGGTTCGATTCCGGTCGAGGGCATGTACCTGGGTTGCGGGCACATACCCGGTGGGAGATGTGCAGGAGGCAGCTGATCGATGTTTCTCTCCCATCGATGTTTCTAACTCTCTGTCTCCCTTCCTCTCTGTAAAAAATCAATAAAATATAGTTAAAAAAAAAAAAAGAAAAGAAAAAAGCACTCAATAAACTATACTTATCACCATCATTCTGGGTTAAGGGGTTCTTTCTGAAGATCCTGAAGTCACTGCACGTACTAAGCCTCAGTGGTCACTCTTCTGTGTTCCTGAGATTTATTTTTTACACATTCAGGTTCCCCTCTTAGACTCTAAGGCTCTTGGGGACAAGAATTGGCAGCCACAACAGATAGTGGAATGAAGAGCAGGAACCAAGAGCAATGAGTTCTAGCCTACGCTCTGACACCAACTGGAAGGCATGTCTCTGCTCTGGATCTTAACATTTCATTTGGATGAAAACGTAGCTAAGAATTATTCAGCCACTCCCCTGCACTGAGCACGGTTAAAAATGATTAAAGAAGGCAATTAGGTAATATAAACAACTATTTAATACTTCATGAAGCAGGCAGTCTTCATTCCCAAGGATCCAGAGAACTTTGAAAGGGGGAGAAAGGCAGGAAGCTTTCATAGAATAAAGAATAAGGAACAGGGAAGAGAAAGATAGAAAATGAATAAGGAAGAAGGAAATAAGTATAGAGCCCTGAGGTAGCTTGGCGCTTGGGGATTCACTGACTAGATATACTGCATATCTGGTCAGGCAGAGTATGTTCATGATATGAAGTTACCTAAGTTTTGGCCTACTGACTTGACACCCCACGCAAGGGTGGCTCCCTCTTGAGCCTTGAGATGTATTTCAACAGTACACTATGCTGATCTTTTAACCAGGAGATAACTTTGTAAAGTACCTGGTATTGTTATCATCCCATTTTACAGATGAGGAAACTGAGGCTCAGAGAGGAAACCATCCTGACTCCAAATCACACAGGCAGTAGGGATGAAGCTAATTTTGGACCCAGAGCCTATGTATTCCACCACTAAGCTGCCCTGGTTCAACACAATGATTTCTAAGAACTCAAAATCCTAGAAGAAACAATCTAGCTCTGTGTAATTTTAGTCCCCCCACTGTCTCACTGTCTTACCCACCTCATATCCATCTTCCTCCCACCTCTACCCTCAGCACCCAGTGCTTCTCCTGGGTTTCCTGGATACTGGGTTCCAGCAAAGGAGGTACTGGCACAAAAAGCCTTCATTTCATTTACTCTTTCAGGCCCTGGAGAGATGAACTACCTCCTGTTCATACAGCTAAATATCTCTCTCTCAGGCTGCTGGCTTCTTAACAGTTACTGAAATAATTTACCTAAAGGGGCCTTTTGTTGTGTGGCATTCGAATAAACAAGCTTGATCTAATCCCAGAGTGATGCTAGAGTGCCATTTATTCCACAAACATTTAATAAATGCCAGTAATGTGCTAGACACAGCCCTAGCTGCGGGGCCAGAGTGGGCCAGAGGTACTCTCCAGGGGAGGAAGGGGGAAGAATGAAACAAGAAGTACACACATAAACAGTGTCAGGTCAGGATACATGTCAGGAGACAGTAACACTGGGCAAGTGATGGAGAGTGAAGAGATGTGGCTGGTGTAGAGAGTGATCTCCGAGTAGGTGCCACTCAGCATCTGTCACGTGGCTGTCAGTGAGTTTCAGCTCCACCGTGGCCTTCGTTCCCCAGATCTCCAAAAGAAAGGTCTTACTATCCTTACTTTCCGGAGGAGAAGTGAGGCTTCCAGAAGTTAAATAACTTGCCTGAGTTGCAAAGCTTGAAAGCAGCTGGCTGGGATTCGAACCGTAGCCTTTCATGACAAGTCTGTTTCCTTCCCTGGCATTGTATTAACTTCATTGTAAAATGAGTGGGTTAGATGAAGATGACTCCTAAAGGTCTTTCCTCTAAAATCATATCTATACAGAGAATGTACAAAGGAGATCTGGCAGCAACTGAGGCCTCTAAGAGCAGGTGCGCCCGCTGTTTTCTCTCTGGACAAAAGCTGGGAGGGCCAGGCTTACTTATTCTCTGCCCGCCCACTGGGGTTTCAAAGAAAGCCCGTCAGTGGTTTAGCAGCTGCTGGAACAGGTCAGCAGTCAAGATACCAAATGCAAAAGTCTCAGGCCCAGAAATTGTGAGGACAAAGAACAGGACTTCAGGCAGTCATAGAGAAGGGCTCACCCAGGTGGACCATACCCAGCTCCAGTTCCTGCTAAGTGTGGGGAGCTGCCTTGCAGGAATTTACAGGAGTTGCAGTTTTGGCCTCCCCAACTCCCCCTTCCAACTCTACAGCCAAGTCTCAACCACTGTCACCTCAGCGGTGAAAGGGTCCCTGACTCAGACCACAGACAGAGTTAGCCAACTTACATGCCTCTCCCCTAGCTCTTGATTCCTTTCTTTCTTAGAATACCTCTAGGGAAAAAAAGTGATAATAATAAGTATTTGGCCCTGTACTGAGGCCTTATACAATGACCTCATTGAACCTTTTTTTTTTTTTCCTATTGAACCTTTTTTTGCTGGTGTTATGGTAAAATATATATAACATAAACATCCTAAGGGCAAGGACCATCTCTGATGCATCTTGATATCCCCAGCGTTCAGCTCAGTGCTCAGCTCTAGACTGAACCTAATAAAGGTTTGTTGGATGAATGAATAAGTGAAGTATATGAACTGTACATCTGACCTTACAAATACTGACTTTTGAGGAGAAGAATCCATCTGTGGGTCCCTAGTTGCCCAGAAGGGCTTGCACTTGATAGCTATTTCTGTTAACACCCACGTTTACATATCCCTTATCATTGCTCACCATCACCACCCATTGACAGATGGGTTGCTAAGGGAAACACAGGTGTTTGGGGGATGCCCTAACTTTGGAAGTTGATAAAGGGGCATCATGGGGGCGTGGGTCCAGGGCAGTGCCGTCCAGTAGAACTTTCCACAGTGATGAAACTGTTCTAAAGGAGGCACGTTCGCACAGGTCCTTCCAGCTCCTGAGCTCCCAGTAGTGACCTTTTTTGCACCTACATCATAATTCAGTTTCTCCCCTGCCTCATCCTGCTTCCGTCCCTCCCCACAGCTGTTGGTCCTGAAAGTATCCGCAGTAAAATTCCTGCATGCAGATCTCTCAATCTACTTCCCAGAGAACCCAGGTCTCAATCAGCACAGTAATAGCAGTGTGGTATCTGTGGAGGGATTGCTGATATTTCGGCCATGAATTTGCCATCTGGGGTCTAGAGAAATTAGAAACCACCTTTTCCTATAACGGCCCCTGGTACCTAAACTGGGAGATGAAAAACAGCCCAGCTCCCGCCCTGCTTCTAGGATACTACATTCCCATCTGCACCCAGCATCTGGTGCTGTCGTCCTTAAGCAGAGGCCAAGCGTGAGAGCCAGCGGAAAGCCCACAGCTCACTGACCTCAGATGGTTCTCTCAAGCTTCTGCCATGCCCAAACGACTGCCAGGTTGCTCTGAGTTCCCTGGTGTGACAGCAGGCCCCAGGGAGCTTTGGAAGTGCGGAGAACAATCTGACATTGACAGAAGAGACAGCCTGTGGAGGAGGGGACTCCAGGCAGCACAAGTCAGAAGCCACTTGTCAGGGCTTCTCTGCTGTGTGGCACAGAGAGAGTAGAAGGCAAGTCTCTGGGTGTACACATTTGCTGAGTGTGTCTATGTTCCGTGGGCAAGCAATAGGCACCTTATAAGTATTACCTAATTTAATTTGTACAACCCTTACGTGTCAGGAACTCTGATCCTGTTTTCAATGAGAACTAACTCACACGAGTTTGCATCACTAGTAAGTGGAGCTGCTGGGATTCAAACCAAGGACTTTCTGATCCCATTGTCTACCTTCCTTTCCTACCGCTCCCATACTGGCCTCCTATTGTGATTGCAAACCTAGAAGCTCTAATGCTTCTGACTATCTGGGCTGGATGGGCCCTTTAGAAGCAACCCAGTTCAGGGACATGGCTAGTAGCTGCTAAGCTATGTGCCAATGCTGATCCATTGGTGATACATGACTAGAAGACTGTGTTGAGAAAAATTCTGAGGCTGATTCCCAAGAGTACCTGATCAATTAGTGACATCTGCCATGCATGACCAGAGTAAGTGTGGCAGAATGTAGGTCTGGTCTTAGTCGTCCCAGAACTGGTCTGACCTCCTCGCGTCACAAATGGAAAAACTACAGCCCAAAAAAGTGATGAGACTCAAGTAAGATACAAATTTGGATTTTTCCCTTTGTCTCCTGAGATCAGTCTGCCTTTTTTTTCATTTTAAGTTTTTAATGAAAGTTGTATATGATATTACTTTATTCCTGCATCTTCTCAATTGTTTCTTCCTTGTATTTTCCCTTTTCCTTTCCTACTTGGCGAGATTTGGCTTTACGTTCAAGGATCTTTTTGTGGTCTTTGTCCAGCTTTAGTCTCGTGGTAACCACCTTGCTGGGGTGAGCGCCCACATGAACAGTTGTACCATTAGCTTTCTCCCGTTGTACTCGTTCAGTGTAGATGACGTATTTCTTCCTGTAAACCTGGACTACTTTGGAAATTTGCTGCCCTTTGTAATGTCCTCGAACAACCTGAACTTCATCATCCTTTCGGATGGGCATGAATTGAACATTGTACTTCTGTCTCAGCTCTTTGGAAAGAGGAGAAGACATAATCTTCCTTCAAATGTGGGAAGGTGCATTGAAATGCCTTTTCCAGCCCTAGCTGGTTTGGCTCAGTGACTAGAGCATCAGCCTGTGGACTGAAGGGTCCCCGGTTCAATTCTCGTCAAGGACACGTAACCTCAGTGTGTGGAAGACAACCAATCACATCAATACTTCTCTCTCTGTCTCTCCCCCTCCCTTCCACTCTCTCTAAAAATCAGTGGATGAGGATCAATGAAAAAAGAAAAAGAGCCCTAGCCAGTAGGGCTCAGTGTATAGAGTGTCAGCCTGCAAACTGAAGGGTCCCCGGTTTGATTCTGGTCAAGGGCACATGCCTGAGGGCCTGCTGGAGGCAGCCTATTAATGATTCTCTCCCATCATTGATGTTTCTGAAAAAAAAAAAAAAAAAGAAATACCTTTTACAGTTCTTGCTTCAGTCAGAAGTCATAAAGGGATTGAACTTCATTTTGACCGCTGGCGCTCCTACGGTGGCCGCAGGAGGGAAAGGCTCAGTCTGCCTTTTGTGACCTGCCTCAGATCCTGGCAAAGGGGCTGTTTGCTCTATGTAAGCTCACAAATACCCACTTTGGGTGGCATTCAAATTGGTGGTGAAGCCCTGGCCAGATAGCTCCGTTGGTTGGAGCATTGTCCTGATGTGCCAAGGTTGTGGGTTTGGTCCCTGGTCAGGACACATAGAAGAAGCACCAATGAATGCATATGAAAGGGCGAGTCGTCGCGGGGCCTACGTGGGCCGGCCGCCGGGCCCCATGAGGCACAGCCTGACCACGCTGCTGGCGACCTCGGGCACCGACTCCCCAGCCCACGGCGTGAGCCCGGCACAGGCCGCCACCCACCCGCCGCCCTGGGACCGGACCCGCGTGGCAGTGGCGGTGGCGGTGGCGGGGCGCGTGCCCTCGCCCGAGGAGATGGAGGAGGAGGCGATCGCCGGCGCCCCCAGGGACGAGACAGAGGACGTGGACTTCCTGTCTGGGCTGGAACTGGTCAATCTGCTGGACCCCCGGCAACCGGACTGGCCCCTGGAGCCCGGGCTCAGCTCGCCCTGGGAGGGGCGAGGACTGCGCCCTCCATCTTGCCCTGGGTCCTCCATTTTTGGGCAGAGCCATGTGCTCGGTGGGGGCTTCTTCCCGGAGGCCCAGGCCTCTGCTGGCCACGCCCAGGATTTCTCTGGACTAACCAATGATAATCAGGGACGTGCACGCCATCAATATGACTACATCCTGTGTAATGAGACACCAACTCGTGCCTGGCCAATCGGCAGGGCCACAGTCCCCTCTCCTGCCCTTACTCCACCCCCCTATAAACCCCCCCCCCCCCCCCCCCCCCCCCCCCCGTCCCATCAGGCTTCGGTCTGTCTCTCTCGGCCACTGGGCTTACCGTTGCATCGGTGAGTGTGGTTGGGGAGCCGAACTAGTTCGAAATGAAGGATTCTTTGCTTTTGCATCGGACTCGCTGGCTCCCTGGTGGGCCCTTGGGAATCTTGAAATCTGGGCACAACACATACATGGGTAGAACATCAAGTCAATGTCTCTTTCTCTCTCTCTCTCTCTCTCTCCTTCAAATCAATAAATAAAAAATTTTACAACATTGTTGGTGAGCCTTTGGGAGTCAGGGGTCTCCGAGCCACCTAGTACTCTCTGATCACTGGACTGGGATTAGGGTCCTCATAGGGAAAGCCATTAGTTTGTAAAGAAACTCAAAGAACTGTTCTGAACCACCCAAGTCTGGACCGGAGGGCCCACTGGAATTGTTAAGCCAAGACCACAGCCCGACCGACTAGCAGTTTCACCCATTGGGGCTCCATTTCTCATTTGTCAACCAGGTTTATGTAAGATATAGGGAAATCCCCAGAGGCTTGAACAAAACCAATGTTTAGTCTGTGGCACTGACTTTGAGAAAATATTTGTTTTATATTCTGGTTTTCTCTGTAACTGTTGAATGATTTTTACTTCACTGTCTCAAGGGGAAACAATTTTTGCTACCTCCACCCTCCTATAGACAGAGAAAGGGAAAGATGCCATAAAGACTTATCACAAATCAGATGGGCACTGGTTTGAGCAAGGAAACAGATTAGTCCACCCAAAAAAGGATTGGTTGATGCTGAATTGGCAATGGAACAAGTTCCTATCTCAATGCCTGTAGAAGCTCAAAGGATGTTTGCACAAATGAATGAATGAATGACTCAGTTACAGGGCAACTTAAACAAGCTTTGCTTGACAACCTATTTAAAGTAGCTGACTTCCCCCTTCCTCCCAGTCACTTTCTATCTTAAAACACCCATTTAATTTGTTTGTGGCAGGTACCACTATCTGAAATGATCTCTCTAAAATCTATTTGTTTATATTCTGCCTCCCTTCATTAGAATGTTAGCCTTGTGAGGGCCCAGCCCTTGTCTGGATTGTAAACCACTGTATGCTCAGGGACCAGAATGGTGCCTGGCACATGGTTGGATTTTATGAATACTGGATGAATGAATGACTGAATGAGGAACTGAGTCCCTGAGAAGCTATGTGGTAACATAGGCCTTATTATTAATTTTTATTATAACAGCTTTATTGAGATATAATTTAAATAACAGTCATTAATTTAAAGTATTGGTTCAGTGCTTTTTCATATACTCACAGAGCTGAGCAACCATCACCGAAATAAATTTTATAGTATTTCCATTATCCCAAAAAGAAATCTCTATCCATTAGCAGTCCCTAACAATTTCTTCCCCACTCTCCCCAGCCCTAGGCAATCACTGGTCTACTTTCTGTCTCTATAGATTTGCCTAATTTAGACATTTCATATAAACAAAATCATACAATATGTAGGCCTGGCTTCTTTCAGATAGAATAATCCAGGTTATTGCATGCATCAGTACCTTATTTATTTTTATCACCAAATAATATTCTATGCTGTAACCTGGATGAACCTGGTTGAGATGGCTTTGGTGGCAGTTGTGGTGGTGGTAGATTTGGTGGCAGTGAGGGTGTCTATATGGATTTGGTAATAACAGGAGCAGTTTTGGAGGTGGTGGAAGCTACAATGATTTTGGCATAGAAAAATTATTCTTAAAATTTTGGATCCATGAAAGGTGGAAACGTTGGAGGCAGAAGCTCTGCCCCATTTTCAGGATAAATTTTTTCCTATTGATTCTGTCCTTTTTGGCTTCCCCATGTGTCCGCCTGTCCAAGGCGCTGTGTTGGCCGCCTCAGGGAATTGAGGGCCAGGCCTAACAAGTCTGTATCCTAGTTACCTTGGAGAAAGGAAAAGGACCTTGATGAGAGATGAGCTAGAAATAGCAGGGAGCAGGCACACGTGAGCGGAGGCCACAGCTGCCTTGGTATCCCAGCTGGAGAGTGCTCCTTGGAAAAAGCTGGAGCCTCATTAGGATTGTCTTTAGAGTCCAGTGGCTCTCAACCTGGGCTGCACAGTAGAGTCACCTGGGAATCTTTTTAAAATCCTGATTTCTGGGCCTCATCCTCCGGAAATTCTGTTTCTTTGTTATGGGGTGTGGCCACAACATTAGTAACAAAGAAACAGAATTTCCGGAGGATGAGGCCCAGAGATCAGGAGTTTAAAAAGATTCCCAGGTGATTCTAATGTGCAGCCAAGGTTGAGAACCACTGCTTTAGACTGAGATGACAGAGAGAGAGAGATTGACTAAAGAAAGGAAACAACTGTCTTGAACACCTGCTGCCAGATGTGACGCATCATGGCAAGTTGTTCATGTACATGAGGTCATCCAATCTTCATAATATTCTTGCGGGTAGGAATTATTACCTCCATAGCAGATGGAAGAACTGGGGACTAGGGGGTAAGTGAAGGAGCCAGAATGTAATCTGAAGGCTGCCTCCAAAGCCCATTCTTTCCCAGGGTACCTGGCATCTCTCTGAGGGTTGGTGCTCTGGCCATGTTGCCTGGATACACAGATCAGCCCTATCTGGTCAGGCATTAGCTCTAGTCTCCCACAGATGAATTGTGGGTGTGGCTGCTCCACAAGCTATTAATTAAACTATCAATCAGGACTTTCAAATTTGGAGTTTCACTGCCTGAGTTTGAATCTGGGCTTTGCCATCGACTAGCTTGGTATATTTTGAGCCTTTTAAGCTTAAGTGACCACTTGGCCTTTCCAAGCCTCAGTTTGCTCATCTGTGAAATGGGGATTGGAGGGTTGTAAGAACTAAGTGAGTGAATGTATATGAAGTGCTCAGCATAATCCCTGACCCACAGTTGGTGGCCTGTAAAGCTTAGGTATTGAGTGCCTGTGATTCTCTCTCATCACTGTCATCTCAGTCTAAAGACAATCCTAATAAGGCTCTAGCTTTTTCTAAGGAACATTCTCCAGCTGGGATACAAAGGCAGCTGGAGCCTCTGCTCATGTGTGCCTGCTCCCTGCTATTTCTAGCTCATCTCTCATCAAGGTCCTTTTCCTTTCTCCAAGGTAGCTAGGATTCTATCTCTCCCTTTCTGAGATCAATTTTAAAAAAAAGATTAAGTATTAAGTGTCTATTACATGCTAGACCTGGGGCTTGGGTTTGGAGATGAGCAGAAGAAGGCCTGGTCTTTGTTCTTTTTGGTCTAGTGCAGTGGTCGGCAAACTGCGGCTCGCGAGCCACATGCGGCTCTTCGGCCCCTTGAGTGTGGGTACGAAGTTTCAATCGCACTGTACATGCGCACCCGCATGTGGTATTTTGTGGAAGAGCCACGCTCAAGGGGCCGCAACTAAATAATCACACAAATAAATAGAAAAAGCTATGTGAGTGATACACAGCTCCTATGCCTAGGTAGGAAACTGATTGCAAGATGAATGAGTAGATGCTAAAGAGACAATGAGGAGGGCACAGGGCTCCAGGCTGAGTGAAAGGCTCAGACCCTGGGATCAGAAGATACTAACTAGATCATCTGGGTTTTGAAATCACATGAGCTGTGTGCCAATTTCCATGAATTCAAAGGCAAAGTCACATCTTAAAAGTTGGTCACTGGCCCAGCTGGCGTGGCTCAGTGGTTGAGTGTCAACCTATGAACCAGGAAGTCACAGTTCAATTCCGGTCAGGGTACATGACCGGGTTTCAGGCTTGATCCCCAGTAGGGGCGTGCAGGAGGCAGCTGATTGATGATTCTCAATCATCATTGATGTTTCTCTTTCTCTCTCCTTCTCCCTTCCTCTCTGAAATCAATAAAAATATATATTTTTAAAAAGTTGGTCATTGGACCAAAGCCTTCACAAACACAATGAGTGGTTCTACCAAACAAAGATTCTTGTGGGGCAGTAACAAAATATGATTACTACTGGGTCAGAGGCAAGTGAGCAGTTAAAAAAGTGAGCCTAGGTCTTAAACTTTTGATGGATTTTAAGTCACCTGTGGACTCTTTTCAGTACATACAGGGCCACACTCTGAGAAGTCCTGAGTTGGTGACCTTATGTAGGTCTCGTAATCTCCATTTTCTCATGCTTAGTGAGGAATGAAAACCATAGAATTCTCACTTTGAATCCTGGCTCCACCACCTACTGTCTGGGTGGACTTAGGCAAGTTTTTAAACCTCTCTTAGCCTCAGTTTTCTTTTCTTTTTTATTTCTTAGAGAGTGGAAGGGAGGGGAGAGACACAGGGAGAGAAACATCTATGTGAGAGAGAATCATCACATCCTGCCCCCAACCAGGGCCAGGGATCAAGCCTGCAACCAAGGTATGTGCTCTTGACTGGACTTGAACCGTGGACCCTTCAGTTCGCAGGCCAACGCTCTATCCTCTGAGTCAAACCAGCTAGGGCAGCCTCAGTTTTCTATGTGTGATGAACAAGACTGACCTAGGTTGCTTGCGGACTAAATGATACTGTGTTTGCAAAAGCATCTAGCAAAGTAACAGTCATTATAGTCACAAAGCCCAATATGACTAAAAGACATGATTACTATGCCCCCCCCCGCCCCCCCCCCGCCCCCCCCCGATACTTGTGGCTTTAAAATGCCAGCTCCCCTAATGCCTGCAAATCTGCAACTTCGGGACTGGAGTTTGGAATTGGAGAAGGTGAATGCTGAGCAGATTTCCCCTCAGCTTTAGAAGTCAGGAAGTTCTCCCTAAGGGCTGAGCTCTGAACGCTCAAAGCTGGGAGGTGGACAAGTCAGAAATCAATTGTAACTCAGGCATAGGGGGCTTGGTTTTAAAACCCGTCAGGTAGAAAAGACACTGGCCGCCTTGGACGGCTCCCACCCGAGTCTGTACTTGAATTTGGGAAAAGGTAATCACCGTTGAAGTGATAGGAGTACTTAAAAAGAAATCAAACACATTTGACTTCATCCTGCATGAATATGGAAGAGGGATTTCTCTCTAACCAGCCCTTCTCATTTTCCCTTCTGATGGGAAATGTCAAGAAGCTCTGGCTACTAAACCGAGCCCATGGAGAAGGCCCTAGCGCCCCATGTCCAGTGAAGGCCAGGCTCTAGCTGGGCTTCCTGCCTCCTCCTCCCTCATGGCTTCATCTGCAACCCATCCAGGAAGAGCCTGAAATTCTAAAACATACACACACAAAAACTCAAAACTCATCTAATTTATAGCCAAATGCAATCACTTCCTGGGACAATTATGGGGAGGTAGATATGAAGGAGAACAGGCTTTAGAGTTGACCAGTGTGGGGGGCATCCAAAATGAGCCACCCCAAGGTGTGCCTCAATGGTAGTAAGATGACTTTGAGCTAAAGGCAGATTTAGCTTCAGATTCAAGAGAAACTTACCTAGAGAGGAACTTGAGTCAGGAGCCTTGCCTATAATAAGAGATTATCAGAGCTAACCTTTTTTGACCTATGATATGGAAGGGCAAAGTTTTATTTACTAAACATCTGCTCTTATCATTCTGCAATGACCTTTTAAAGCCCCCAAGGTGCATTCCTAGCTCATCCCTAGCTCAGAATGTCTTATATACTTCAATTCCCTTCCTAGCTCTGAATCTCTCCTGCAAATGGGTACAATTAATTATAATAATGCATTTTATTTAAAAGACTCCAACATGTCATCAGCATAAAAGTGATCAGTGAGCTATTTTATAATATTTTTTATCCCACTAAGTCTTTAAGACCTGGGATATATTTTATACTTACAACATGTCTCAATGTGGACCAGGTCCATTTCATGTGTTCAATAACCACATGAGGCTGGCGGCCACTGTGTTGAGCAGCATAGCTTTGGAGGGTGCAGCAGCAAAGCTATAGAGAGACAGCAATTGCAACACTTCCCCTCTTTTTTCTTATCTGAATCTTTTAAAAATGCAAAATCAAGCTATGAAAGCATCTTTCGAATTCACTTTCCTCTCTTTAGATCAGCGGTTCTCAACCTGTGGGTTGCGCCCCCTTTGGGGGTCGAACGACCCTTTCACAGGGGTCGCCTAAGACCATCAGAAAACATATATAATTACATATTGTTTTTGTGATTAATCACTATGCTTTAATTAAGTTCAATTTGTAACAATGAAAATACATCCTGCATATCAGATATTTACATTACGATTCATAACAGTAGCAAAATTACAGTTATGAAGTAGCAACGAAAATAATTTTATGGTTGGGGGTCACCACAACATGAGGAACTGTATTAAAGGGTCGCAGCATTAGGAAGGTTGAGAACCACTGCTTTAGATGGTCTTTTTATTTTTATTTTTCCCAAGTTCTCAGTTCCTAGGCTGGCCCAGAGGAAGGCCTTGGGCTCTGGGTGAGCCTGGAATGGAAGCGGGATGTAAATTTTCTCCTTTTGTCCGATTACCCGCAGTTCTAGCAGGAGAATACTGGTGTTTATATGCATTACTTCACTTAATCCTCAGGATGACCCTATGAAATAGGTTCTATTATTATGCTATTTTTTTATTATTATGCTATTTTTACAAATGGAGATTCAGAGAAGTTAAGTAACTTGTCCAAAGTCACACAGCAGGGAAACTGGCAGGATGAAATCTCATTGAATCTGAAGTCAATGCCAATACTAATGAGTGATTATGCCATTCTTTATCATCAGAGAATTGCAGTTATGTCTCAAATTCTCCTGACTCCCAGTTGATGCATTCAACCACTCTCTGCAGCTGCAGGTTTCTCCGTTTAAAAGGGAATAATAGTCACTTTGCAGAGTAATTTTGAGAATTAAATGAGCTAATTTACTTACAAATCTGTATTGGAAATGGAAGTGTTTTGTCTCACTACAGGAGCCCTATTCTGGCCTTTCACCAGGGGCTCATGGTCCAATTACCGTAAATCTCAGGATCCTTTAGTGACAGTCCCAGGAAATGTGACTCCAGTGCTGGCACCAAAGGCCAGTAAATTAGAAAATCTGGGATGAGGCCAGTGGACCCTGCATTCTCCTGTATAAAGGGGTGCAGTGAATACTGGGCCCAGAGTCAGGGCACTCCTGTGCCAGTTGGGGCTCTCCCTCAGAGGGGCTGAGCAACCTCAGGCAAATCCCTCTCCTATGTAAACGGAGGGGACAGGACCAGAGAAATCGGAATTCCTTCCTAGCTCTGACCTTTCCCTCTGCAGCTGAGGGCTGCCCCACCCTCCCCAGCCACACACACAAACACACACACAGTTTTAAAAGCCCAGTGTGTCAGCCACGTGACTGCCAAAGCACGCGGTGCTCTGTTCCCCAGTGGGCGGAAAACGCAGAGGTGGCCTTATTATGAATGAATATCGAGCAAAAACCACCACGGTGAGCCTTCAGAGAGAAGTCACTATGGTGACCAAAGCAGAGAGGACGAGTGCGAGCTGCAAGAGCCCTCCAAGGTCTCCCGTCTTTCATTCCAGAACTCTGCCGGGCTCCCGAACAGCGTGCTCTGCTGAGTGAAGGGCCTCAAGGTCAAGGGAACAAAGAGAGGACGACAACTAAATTGGCTTGTCTGTTCCCTTCTTTGTCAGCGTCCACAGACCTGGGTGGAGTAGGCTGAGTGGAAGGATTTTGGATTTGGATAGAGGAGCCAACTCACAGAGAAGGGGGTCACTTCTAGAGGTTCAGGGACGGTGGTGTTGGGGCAGGGGCGGGAGCACCCCTATCTCCAATGTCACGCCGTGGAGACAGCCAAGACCCTGGCCTCCGCGGCAGCAGGAGAGATCCTTGTGAATCACTTAGAATCCTTGAAAAGCTCTCTGGGACTCGCTGCTTGCCTTTACCCAGTAAACACACCAGAGCAAAAACATGCGACTCCAAGGAGAACTGTTATGCCCAGATTTCAAGATCCCCAAGGACACCATACCAGGGAACCAGCCAGTCCGATGCAAAAGCAGAGGGTCTCCTATACAAGCTCGCTTGGTCCCCCCCTTGTCTCCATTACTGGGTGCAAGAGAGAGCCCCGAATTCCAAGAGAACAAAGAATTTATAGGGCTTGGGGTCGGGGGTTGGGGCAGGGTGCAGCTAGGGTCTGGTTACATAAAGACAGGGGGGGTGGCCAGCATACTTTTGGCCTTGGGCTAGTTTCCCCCGCTTTCCCATTGGCCGAGATAAGGGCAGGCTGAGTAACTTATACACCCTGCGGCTTCCATCAGTCCTGCTCTGTCCTTTCATTCCCCCCTTGTCTTGGAACTTCCGGCTCAATCATGAGACGGACTGCATTTCTATTCCACCGTTGCTAGAGGCCCGTACTGGGCATACAGAATAAATGGTCCAGTGGAAGGGAAAGAAATCATTTTAGCTTTAACAACTTCTATTAAAATAGGATTTTTTTTCTTAAAATTCCTCCATGGCTATTAAAAAGCCAAATCAAGATAAATTTATTTACTGTCCTGATGTTTGCATAAACACAACAAGAATGGTAACTGACTACCTTTGCTGGAATTTTATGGTTGAACCTTAATGTGCCCCGTAGGGCCAGGAAGCCAAGCCATCCAGATGCCATCAGGCCTGCCTGCAGTATCTGCTGAGTTAGGTGAATCCCTCACCTGTAGCAACTCCACCTGAGCCCACGCTCCAGGCTTTAAGGCCCATCTCAGTAGCCCTCCTACTCGTTGCGGCCCAGAGTGTGTGGGGGTTTCGCAGGGATGCAGAGGCATCTTTACTGCTCCCCTTCTACTTTTACCAACCGCCAGTGATGGTAGGGCATGGGCCTGACGCTCCAGCGCCAGCCATCTTCAGGGCTCCCAAGCAGGATACCAGGCTTTCTTCGTGGCATTCTTAGTGGCTTCAAGTCTTTAGAGCTTAGATAGGGCTCTTCAAAACATGATACTTCAGTCAAAGTTTTCCGTTAATAAAACCACTATTAGGAACCAGTCTTACTGAATCTATGCAAAGAAATGTACTTACTTAGCATTGCCAGATTTCGGAGGAATTACATAAGGAGAAAAACATATTGATCTACTCTAAGATTTTCTGACTTTCCTTGCTAATTTCTTTTTATGGATTTAAAACAAAACAGTAATTGTTGGTATAAAACCTTCTTTCTATGCATAACCATGCCTTAGACTTTCTAGTCTAAACAGGCTCCCTCCAGCTTCACTACCCCTGACATGGGCATGGTGACCCAGGCCTGCAAGACAGTATTACAGGCTGTCAACTGTTAGCTGTCTCTCAACAGAGACTAAAACCTGATGGGCACCCTTCCCTGCCCAGTTGGGCACTTGTCCTCTTGGCAGCTAGACACCCTTTACTTTTGGGGGTCACAGCTCCCTTCCAGAACAGCCAACATATATTCAAACCTGCAAAAGAATCAAAGGTTAATATAACATAAACATAATATTGGCATCATGCCGCTTCAGGTAGCCAAATCTACCACTAAACATGTGATCCTATAAATGGTCCTTGTCTTTTTGGAGCCATGTCCATGAAGATGCAGGCATTATCTAGGTGTATTACACAGTATTGTGGGGGCTCCTGGTGACAGGAGCGATCGCGAGTCATGTTACCGGCATCAGGCAGGTCGAGCACGCCGTAGCTTGAGCTTGAGCGGGTTGCGTTGATTTCGATCGATGCTCCATTTGGTGATGAAGTCTTTCTGGGTCATGGATGGATCCGCTGACCGGACGTGAGTGTGATGGATCCAGGTCGCGACGCCGTCTACCTTTACAGTCTTGGGATCTTGAGCAGACAGGAACAGATGTGGAGGCCTCCCTTTTTCACATCCTAGGACAGGACTTTTGACCTATGTCTCATCCAGATAGAAACGGTTTACATTTATACCACAAAATACCAACAAATCAGTTTCAGTTGTGTAGCCAGTCTGAGTTTTGACTTCTCTCTGGAAGTCTCAGAGATGGTGAATACCATCTAGAAGCTATTAATCCATTCACACAGTCCCCCAAAGTTAAAGAGGAAGGAAAGAATTATTCAATGTCACTCAAGAGGATTTCGGCGAAACAACAAAATTGACAGATTAAACACATTGGAAAACCAAGGCCAGAAGTACCCTCTGACGTTTCAGGGGTACTAAGGAAGGAGAAGTTAGGCCACAACCAGCCCTTCTCACAATCCACCATTAGTGACCAGTCCCAGCTTACTGGTCTACTATCCATTTAACATTTTTTTTTCCCTCCTATCATACCAAGGCCATGCTTTCCAGGTAGCTAGAACTTTTAGCCTTAATTTTTAGGTGATTAGCACTAGTTAAACAATTTTAAACAACAAAGATACATATTTAAGTAAACACATTATCTAGAACCTAGGTTAAACTTAGGCATATCCTGGGTCTCCCAAATACTGAGTTGGCAAGGTAACTGGAGCCCTTTAAGATCAGTATGAAACCACAGTTTCTACCTGAAAGACTTTGACATAACCTTTAATTATCCTTAGTTTAAGGAAAGCAGTGTTTTCTAGATTTCATTTTTCAATACTTAACCAACAGATTTAATTCTGTCTTCTAGATTTTTCATGAGGTAAATTACTTTTTATTTTCAAGCGGCTCTGGAGAACCACATTCGAGCCTTGCAAGACAGGTTTTTGGCCTCCCTGGTCTTTTCAGATGTAAATTGACCACATTTTTTAAGATTTTGCTGCAGGCAGGAGGCGACTATTTCCTCCCTCCATTAAGAAAAGCTTTCTTAATTAACAAAGGACCAGTTTTTTGTTTTTTTTTCCCCTTTGGAAAAACTGTTCTTTATTATGGATTAGTCTTGGGATTTATCCTGCACTTTTGAAAGGAGACGCTAGCTTAAAACCCTATCCAAAATCGGACGGTGCGCACATTAGTTTTAAGCCAGCTTTTCTCCCCACACATGCACAGAAATCCCAGACGCATTTACCTGGGGAGGGGGTGACCTGTTTCCACAGACCCTCACTCAGGCAGCCGCCGACTGCCACACAAAGGAGGGGTGAGAGCAGTCCCCCCTCCCTCCACATTCATACACTTTCATCAGACATTCATTCAGAGTTTAAATAATCCATTCAACTCCTAACAACTTCCCCATTCCTGAGGGAGCTCTAAAGCCTCCCTCAATCTCCTTGAAATTATTAATCCAGCAAGTCCACAAAATAAAACGGAAACACAAACAACTAAAGGGCCCAAAGAAATACAGCCTTCCAACTCCATGGAAGCAAAAAACAAAGACAAAAAACAAAACAAACCCAAAGCCAGACGTTGGCTGCGCGCCAACCAGCAGGAGCGACCCGCCTTTTCTCAGATTGAGGGGTTCCTACAGAACTTCCAACTCCGCGGAAGCAAAATTTCCCCTCTTCAGATGGAGGATCGGGGCGCCCCCCCGACTCCTCCTGCCTGTCTCAGATTAAGGGGCTTCCTACAGACCTTCCGACTCCGCGGAAGCAAAGCTATACCCCTTCAGACGGAGGATCGAGGCGTCCCTCGGCTCCTCCCGCCCGTGGCCCCCCCAGTGCGTCCACCTTAGGCCATGTGGGCTATTACGATTACAGATTTCAGACGTGAGCTCACACCGGACAGATATAAAACATACAATGACATACAAACACCTACCGCGGTCAGTCAGGCGGGCCCTCCGGACTGGGGGGGTCCCTCAATGGTGCTGGGGATCCCGGCGAGCCCCCAAAATGTTATGCCCAGATTTCAAGATCCCCAAGGACACCATACCAGGGAACCAGCCAGTCCGATGCAAAAGCAGAGGGTCTCCTATACAAGCTCGCTTGGTCCCCCCCTTGTCTCCATTACTGGGTGCAAGAGAGAGCCCCGAATTCCAAGAGAACAAAGAATTTATAGGGCTTGGGGTCGGGGGTTGGGGCAGGGTGCAGCTAGGGTCTGGTTACATAAAGACAGGGGGGGTGGCCAGCATACTTTTGGCCTTGAGCTAGTTTCCCCCGCTTTCCCATTGGCCGAGATAAGGGCAGGCTGAGTAACTTATACACCCTGCGGCTTCCATCAGTCCTGCTCTGTCCTTTCAGAACACAGACAGCAGCTGCCACAGTCTCTGGGTTCTAGGAAGGGGACTCTCTTGTCTCTCCTCCACATCAGATGCCCAGCAACCCTGTCAGTCCTGGGGCTCCTCACACCTGCTATTGTTTGGAAATCCTCCTCTTACAAGATTACCAGGCCCCATTTTTTAAAAATAGATTTTTATTGATTTCAGAGAGGGAGAGAGAGAAACAGCAATGATGAGAGAGAATCATTGATCAGCTGTCTCTTGCACACCCCACACTGGGAATTGAGCTCCCAACCCTGGGCATGTGCCCTGACCTGGAATGGAACCGTGACCTCCTGGTTCATAGATCAGTGCTCAACAACTGAACCATGCCACGCTGGCCCCATGCCCCATTTTACTCATTTGTTTATATATTTCTTTGATGAAGTAAGAATTTAAACATTTTCCTTTGAGAAATACATGTTCATTGTAGAAAAATGAGAAAATTAGGAAAACTGGGACATGTAGATGGGCAAAAAGAAAAGAAAATCCACAGTGATCCAAACCCTTGGAAATAACTGTTCACTAATTGAGTCATTTGTTTATGAATTCTACAAACATTTTTGAAGGCCTACTGTATGCCAGGCACTGTGCTACCTGTGAGAGGTGCGATAATGAACAAGACCAAACAAGGGGCTTTTTTTCTAAGTACTGTATAGGTATACACACATTCCTTTAAAAAAAAAAATCTCTGCTGTTTTTTAAACAAATACAAATAAGACAGTAGAAATTTGGTTTTAAATAAAATTAAAGAACCAAAGCAACTTAGAACTGCGTATTCGGGTCATTTTTGTATTTGCATATGTAGCAACTATGCAGTCAGAGGGATAACTGGGGGCAAACACTGAAAGCGTTACTTGGAAATGAACAGCCATGAAGTAAATGCGAAGAACAGTCCTTGGTCCTCAGCTTCTAGCTCAGAATTTACATACGAGGATGAATCAAATCATTCCCACGCTCCCACCCAGGCTTCCAGACCTTTGGGAGGGATAGTAGGAATAGTTACTGCCTTACAGCCATGACCCAATTTAAGGTAACCTTCACGGCAACTAATTGAGGTAGAGCTGATTATTATTATTCCCATATTACAGATGAGAAAACCAAGACAGAGAGAAACTATGATGACACACAAACAATTCTGTCAAAATGATCTGGGGTTTGTGGTTTTTTAAGGATGGTTCTCAGATCACATGTACCTCTTTAGCTGAGGTTTCCACCCATTTTTCAGAAGGCTTCGCTTAAGGCTGTCAGAGCAAATGATAGTCTTCCCAGTGAAAACGCAGGAGCTCTTTGTAATCACTGAGCAAACAGGTCTTACACTCTGGTACCTATACTTACTTGCTGTGTGACCTTGGGCAACTGCCGGGAGCCGGTCCATCCTTGCTGTTTCAAGGGACCTGGCATATATGGCATACTGTTCTTAATATGTTTGCTCACCTTCTTGGCACTATGTGTTTTAACCAAGGTCTCTGAGGAAGGTTGTTTCCCCAGGTAGGGATTTTCCTCTGAAGTTAGGGAGGGAATAAAACCTCTCAACTAAGTGCCAGGCGGGTAATTAATCACTTTAACTACGAACAATCATGCTTAAGCTATATAATCTTTACTCCCTGGAATGGAGATAAGAAACGCCCTAACCTTTGTAATAGAGATTGATAGGATTGAATCAACTGGTATAAATACAGATGTAACAAGACAGAAAGAGACAGAACTTAGAACACAGAACTTAGAACACAGAACTTAGAACACAGAACTCAGAACACAGAACCTACACTCAGAACCTAGGCACAGAACCTACACAGAAAGTTCTCTAGAGACAGAAGTTCGCTGGAGAGAACATGGCAGAAGATCCTGGACTGAACCTGACTACAGAAATTGGCAAGAGAACCTGACTAGAACCTGGTGACTGAACCTGGCTGGAGAACATGGACAGAACCTGGCTAGAGATCCGAAGCAGAACCTCTCTGGAGATCCAGACCTGAACTTGGCTGGAGATCCTGGCTGGAGATCCTGGCTAGGCTGCTGATCAACTGAACACTGTCTCCGTGTCCTTCCTTCTTCGCCGACTCCGTCTACGCCTTTGGGAATCCCTGGACCTGCTGGGGTTGGACCCCAGCAGGCAACTTAATTAACATCTCTGTGCATCAGTTCCCTAGTCTGAATTGGTGATAATTATATGATGTACCTCATCGGGATATAATAAGGTTTAATTGATTTAATTAATACCTGATACAAAGTAAGCACTTGATCAATATTGGGTGTTATTTCTTGGCCCAGCACAATGCTAAGGAAGCTATAAAATAAAGCCTTTACTTTAGGTCTGATAATTTAATAGCTACCACATTTGAAATGATGGGAGAACTCAACTGAGAGGAATGTCAATAAACATTCTTAGAACTTTTTTGAGAGGGTGGGCTCTAACAGGGGTGGTTAGACCCTGAGGTGAGGTTTAACCTGTGGGCTTGGGATTAGAAGGCAGGACAAAAATGCACACTGATATGCATTTACCCAAGGATCCTGTCCCGGGGATGGCTAAAGAAATATAAGAAACAGCACAAAGACCAAAGTTGTCAAGAGTACATTCTTTGGAGACTGGCAGGTCCAGTTCCCATCCTAATCCCAGTCTACAGCTTTGGAAGCTTTCTCTGACCAATCTGAGGCTCTCTTTCCTTGCTGGGTGGTTGCAAGGATCATTGTTCATTTCTGCAAGACACAGCATGAAGCCTGGCCAACTTGCCCAGGACTGCCCCATTTTTAACACCAAACATCCTGCATCTCAGGAAACTCTTCAGTCCCAGGCAACCCAAGATGGTCAACCTAAAACCACTCCCTCCAAAGTTGTGCTCACAGAGTCCATTTTTACGGGACCTTGTTGACATGGCATCTGTTGAGAATATACAAGGAGAGGGGAAGCATGTGAAAGAGCACCTAGACTGTGGAGGAATATGTTTCAGGGGAGTGCCCACCCTTGATAGGCTTGATTCGCCCAGGCTCATCTGGCTGCTGTCTCTGTCTGGCACACAGTAGGTGCTCACTAAATGGTTCAATCAGTGATGGCTTTCCTTATAGGGATTGTGCTCAATAGAGGGATTTGCCTTTGAAATATGATGCCCTTTCCCACTTGGTGCGCCGATGTGAGGATCTGTTACTAGGGGCCAGATAGGATGAGCTATAAGGCATTTAACAGCCTGTGGATAAGTATGTGGTGGGGGCATTAGGGAAAAATTTCTGAAATACATATTTTTAAAATCTCTAAATTGTGTGATGATCAGCTTTCAGTGATCCCCACCTTTTGGTGTTCATTCATGCCCTTGTATAATGTTCTCCCCCTGTGCTTAGGCTGGACCTTGTGACTTGTTTCTGAACAGAATACAGTGTAAGTGAGGGGATGTCTCTTCTGAGATTAGGCTATAAAAGGCTGTGGCTTCTCGCTTTCTTGCACCATTTCTTCCTGGCTGTTATCCTATGCTCATTCTGCTGAAGCAAACTGTAACTAGTGAACTATTCTATGGAGAGGCACATGTGTCCAGGAGCTGAGGGCAGCCCCTAGCCAATGGCCACTGACGAACTGAATCCTGCCAAGAATCATGTGAATGACCTTTGAAGTGGACCCTTCTCTTTTTAAGCTTTCAGATGAGACTGCAGCCCCTGCTGGCATCTTGAGTCTAGCCTTGAGAGAGAGAGAGAGAGAGAGAGAGAGAGAGAGAGAGAGAGAGAGAGAGAGAGAGACACCCTAAGCAGAGGACCCAGCTAAGCCATGCCTGGATTTCTGCTCACAGACACAGTGATAAAATAAATGCTAGCCTCTACCAGCATACATTTGTTTTGCTTGTTTTTGTACTTTATATAAATGAGATCACACAGTATGTAAAAAATAGCTTTTTAGCAGATTCTCAGTGAGATTCCTTGATACATTGAGAACCACTGAGACACATGGAGAGAGAGCCAGTGATTGACATGTTTGCCAGGAGTTATCCATCACAGCCTTGGTCTGGGAATAAGTGACTGATTTTAGAAGAGAAATAATGGTTACCTGGACAGAAATAGGTGTAGGATGGGACAAGTAATTCACTCAACCAGCACTCACAGCCACGTGCTCTGAGTCTTGAGTCTCTGTTCCCCATGCTACCCTCTGTAATTTGATTTCCTGAGAGATGAGGCCCAGAAAAATAAAACAAAAGAAAAAACCCACTAAGTCGCAACTAGAGATACTTATCCTTCTCTATGAACCAACACCCCAGTATTTGGGTTTTTACTTAGCTTTTCACAAGTTTGGTTATTGGGAGTCAGAGCCCCGGAGGATGACCAACCCCAGATGCAGTGATAAAACGGAATTTCTAAATCTAGTTGCTAACAATTATGAAGCTACGCTTAGAGTCTATGTTAAGCATTTTATATGTTACATAATTAATATACAAACACACCAACCTGATAGGAAGCTAGTTATTATTAAGATATTTTATAAGTGAGGAAACAGTTTAAACAATTTGCCTATTCCCTAACCGGTTTGGCTCAGTGGATAGAGCGTTGGCCTGCGGACTCAAGGGTCCCAGGTTTGATTCCGGTCAAGGGCATATACCTTGGTTGCGGGCACATACCCAGTAGGGAGTGTGCAGGAGGCAGCTGATCGATGTTTCTCTCTCATCAATGTTTCTAACACTCTATCCTTCTCCCTTCTTTTCTGTAAAAAATCAATAAAATATATTAAAAAAAATAAAAATAAACAACTTGCCTAAAACTGCATTCTGCCCATATCATACAGCTAGTTGGAGGCCGACTGAGAGTCACATACAGGTTCATTCATTCATTTCCAGTCGATGAGTTTTTAATCACTAAACTTTGGTACCTTCCACAGAGCTTGAGATCAAAGTCTGCTGCGACAGTGAAGATGTGCTTGAGTAGTCAGCTGGATTCCTTATCCCTGCCATTCATCTATCTCTCCATCCAGCCACCCATTCATTCCTTCAATCATCTTCCAATCAACCAACTATCCATCTGCTATGGTCTGAATATTTGTGTCCCTCCAAAATTTATTTGTTGAAATCCTAACCCCTAAGGATTATGGGAGGTGATTAGGTAATGAAGACAGGACGCTCTTGATTGAGATTAATACCTTTTAAAAATATATATATTTTTTATTGATTTCAGAGAGGAAGGGAGAAAGATAGAAACATAAAGGTTGAGAGAGTATTATCAATCGACTGCCTTCTGCATGCTCCTTCTGGGGATCAAACCTACAACCTGGGCATGTGCCCTGACTGGGAATTGAACCATAGCCTCCTGGTTCATAGGTTGACACTCAAACACTGAGCCACACCAGCTGGGCAGGATTCAGACTCTTTTTCTTTTTTTAAAAATATATTTTTATTGATTTCAGAGAAGAAGGGGGAGAGAGAGATAGAAACATCAGTAATGAGTGAGAAGGATTCAGACTTTTAATGCACCTTCACCACTTCCTCTCTAGTGAAAGGATTTCATAGGGTGTGACCTTGTTGTGAGCAATGGGGCATTTTATTTCAAATGAAGCTTTCCTGGGAAGTCCACTGTGTGGGAGATGAAGTAGGACTTCCTAAGGTCAAAGCAGGGTGGAAACGTTTCCAAGACCCCCACCCCCACTTCCATGCCCGTCCTCCTGTGGAGCTTCCAAGAAAGCTCCCTTGCCCCTTTTTGCCATGTGAGTATACAAAGAGAAGCCTGCAGCCTGAAAAAAGGCGTTCATTTCACCAGGCTGGTGACCTGATCTTGCACATCCAGCCTGCAGAACTGTAAGAAATAAATTTCTGTTGTTACTAAGCCATCAAATCTGTGGTATTTTGTTCTAGCACTCTGAAGGGACTCAGACACCAACCATCCAGTCACCCATCCAGTCCTGCAGCCAGCCAGCCACAAATACCATGGAGCTCTTCATTCCATAAATACCAGGGGCCTTCTCTATGCTGATTTTATGCCAGGAGGAAGCTGAATACAGAAGTGACCAGAATACAACAAAACTTATGAAAGCTGGGTTTTCACTGGATTTAGAATTCCTTGAGGATAGTATCTCTAGTTTTTGTATCTGGAGAGCATAAAATATGATTGGCTCCTGTCTTCCTTTTCAATCTTACCCACTTAATTCAATTATACTGGTCTCCTTTCCATTTCTGGAATAAGACCTCTTTTGCCTCAAGACTTTTGCAATTGCTGTTCCTTTTGACCCAAATATTCATCAAGCAATGCTAATAGCTGGCTCCTTCTTATCCTTTACAACCTAAGTAAATGTCTTGTCCTCAGAGAGGCCTTTTCTGACCACTTTATCTAAAGTAGATGCTCTCTTCCCCCTCCCCAGCTACTCCCTATCACCTCACCCTGTTTATTTCTTTTAAGGCATTGGTCACAATCTTGTTTATTGTTTATTTTCTAACTTCTTAACCAGAAACAAGTCGAGGGAGGCCAGGTACTAAGTCTTTCATGTTTGTGTTTTTGTGCTTTTTTTTCCTGCATGACTTCTGCCTTCCTAGCCCAGTAACAGACACATAGTAGTAGGCCTTCAATATTTATTTGTTGAATAAATGAATGAAAAAAACCTCATGATCATATAAACAGACCTTGAAAGATAGCGTAGGAACAGAGAGGGCCTTGAAAGACAAGCAGAAGAGGGTACACTTGATGGGAACATAGGAAGCTAGTAGAAGTTCTTGAGTTGCAGAATGAAAAATGACTTAGGGGGGTAACTTGGTATGCCACAATCTGCCATAAATCCTTAATTTAAATAATTCACTGCAGTGTCTTGTAATGAATCACTACAAGAGGTAATTAGGATCTAGGACCTGAGCTGTATTTTTCTCCCTGTGTTTCATTAATTGATAATGGTGATCTATAAAGTGATCATAGTGAAGACCCTGTAAGGCGGGACCCATGTCTATTTACTGCAGTCAGGCCTGCAGGAGATAAATTATTTGTTCAGAAAGACCTGGGTTAGATAGGATTTGCTACTAGCCATCTGTGTGACCCTTAAGAAGATCCTTAACCTGGCTAAGGTCAGTTTATCTGTAAAGAGAAAGAAGACTTAGCTTAGGCATTTAAATGAAAGCTTATGAGAAAATCTGAGGCACAGGGCAGACCTCGGTAAATTCATTTCCTTCTGTTACTCTGGAGATGCTGAACCTACCCTGACAGGGATTTCCTACTGGCCTTTTCCCAACAGTCTTGTGGCTTGAAATAGAGCATATGGTGATATTTACTTTTTGCTATTTTCAGTCTTTCCCGTGTAAAGCCGGAATTGTGACTCTGCAACTTAACTAGCTGAGTGACCTTAGGCACCTCAATTTCTTTATAAAATAGGTATAATAATAGTACCTGTCTCATAGGAATATTGTAAGGATTACATGAGATGGTACACTGAGTGTACTAGTGCCTGGTACATAGTAGGTTCTCAAATGTTAGCTGTAATCCTTTAGGACTTTATTTTACTCTCCTTAAT
The DNA here is from genome assembly GCF_963259705.1 of Myotis daubentonii. NCBI lineage: Eukaryota > Metazoa > Chordata > Mammalia > Chiroptera > Vespertilionidae > Myotis > Myotis daubentonii. The sequence continues at coordinate 97,674,139 of NC_081844.1, read as the reverse complement.
GCTGGCAACTTTTCTCCTCTTCCTTTTGTAGATATTCTCAGTGCCTACAATCTCTTCTGGGGAGAATGCTGACTCTGAAATGCAATGTGGGAGAAATGGATTCAGTAGCTTCTTCCAGACATCCAAACCAAGAGCCTTAAAGTAAGAATAGAGTAGTAGGAGCATTATGACACTGAAGAGAGACTTTTTGTAACAGTGGCATAGGAGAGGACAGGAAAGAAAAAACACGTAAGGAACCAGACACACCCATTTTCTAGTGATTTTGGAAGAACAAGCAGTATTAGCGTGGGAGCCACAAAGACTGCTTTCTGGAACTTTCATTAGCCTCATCTATTGTGCTTTTCATTAGCATTTTCCTAGAAAGTGAAGTCAAGGAAAACATTCCTGGGTGGGGCTGGAGTAGCTACCATGCAGTTATAGAGACTGTTTTGCACATCATTTTTTTCTCCAGCACCTAGCACAGTACCTAGCATACCAGGGACTCAAAAGTGTAGAATTATTTTCAAACTTTAGTTGTCTTTCCCAAGGAAACTTGTCGTGCCCACAAGCGGCCGCAAGCAGGTCCGCGCCTAGAAATAACATTTATTCTAAAGACCACTGCGCAGGGATTCTTGGGAAGCAGTCCCCCTCCCTCATTCGCTTGTTTCTCCTCCCCTAAGTTGCCTTTGAAAGAACTGGCACGCCACGTGATTCCCTCCATTCTCCCCCAACCTCAAAGCCTGGCTGATAACGGGCAAGAGCGTAGGCCAACCATAAAAGTCTATTTCCTCTTGTAGCCAATAGTAAGAAGCGATAAGTATATGGCTCAGTTTTTTTTACTTTCCCCGCCCACTTTGAGCTCGCCCCTCCACTCCTATTGGGCATTTGACAACTCACCCGGCCAATGAGAAGTTCCTACTCTGCATGGGAGGGATGGACTGACTAGATAATAGACGTCCGGCTCTGGCCAATGGCATATCACAAGTGAGGCAGGAGTGGAGGACGGGACCAATGGCGCGGTGCCAATAACGAGCATCAGTTGAAGGGCGGGACGAAACTGTTCGCGGGAGGGAGGGGAAGGCCCAGGGAACCAAGCAGCGCTGCCGCCACCGCCGCTGCAACCGGAGTTGGAGGAGGGAGAAGCCAGGGAGAAAATGGCGGCCGTGGCTGCAGAGGCGGCAGCGACTGCAGCGTCCCCCGGGGAGGGGGGCGCCGGCGAGGCCGAGCCGGAGATGGAGCCCATCCCCGGCAGCGAGGCCGGTACTGACACCCTCCCGGTCACGGCCACTGAAGCATCCGTGCCGGACGGCGAGGCCGACGGGCAGCCGTCCGCTCCTCAGGCCGACGAGCCGCCGCTCTCGCCGCCGCGGGAGCTTGCTCGCAGCCCGGAGGCGGCGGGGCCGAAGCTGGAGGCTGAGGAGAAGCTGCCCGCTCAGGTGGTGGAGCCGGCGGCAGCCGCGCCTCAGGAAGGGCCCGACCTTCCCCCTTCCCCCGCGCCGCCGCCCGACCAGCCCCCGGCTCCCGAGGAGCGCCAGGAGCCGCCGCTGCCCCAGCCCGCAGCCCCGGCGCTGGTGCCGCCGGCGGGCGGGGACTCCGCGGTGTCGCAACTCATCCCCGGCTCGGAGGTGCGGGTCACGCTGGACCACATCATTGAGGACGCGCTCGTCGTGTCGTTCCGCCTGGGGGAGAAGCTCTTCTCCGGGGTCCTCATGGATCTGTCCAAAAGGTACCGCGCCCATCCCCAGCACGCCCTTGGGGCGCCCGGGTCTGCTCGGTCCCCCGGGAGGGAGGGAGCCAGGGCGGCCCCTTCAGCCCTGCCTGCCGGCGCCCCGCTGCCCGCACCGCCCTCGAATCCCGCGTGGCGCGCGCTCCGAGTGGGGCAGGCGCGCGAGGCCAGGAGAGGGCGGTCCCTGCCCCAGGTGAGCGCCTGCGAGGGCAGGTGTGCCACCAGGTGGGGGGCGCAGGGTGCGGATGGGTCTGCAGATCCTACCCACCACCCCCAGCCTCCATTCGCGCGGCTCAGCCACTCTAGGGCGGGGGGCTGCGTTCATGCAAAACGCAAAGGGCTTTTGCCGAGAAGCGGGTGCTGGGCCGCGGAGAGTGCTCGGGAGGCACTGCTGCTCGCCAATTCGCCGGTAACTTTGATCGGGGTGGGGGAAGGGGTGTGCGCATTGGGATTCCCAGAAGGTTACCTGTCACTCCCTATGGGGGAAGAGGATGCATTTAAAATGAGCCGTTTGACGGTTATTCTTAGAGTTAGAGCTAATTCTCCTTAGATAATTGTTCAACAGGAAACACATTTGGCTCATTATGATGATGGTGTTAAGGAAAGTCTAAAGAAGAGATTGGGTTTTTAAAAAACCTTGAATATCAAGATGGTGTGATATGTGTTCGCATACGGACTTCTAACACTGTAGATATAGTTTATGAATTAAACAAGGTCACCCACAAGTCTCTGTCTTATCCAGCACATTTTCATCTTTTGATTTAAAATATTTATGAGCATTGCTTTTAAGTAGGTAAAGAAGATAGTCTAGAGTTAAGTTAACCTTTTTACTCTTCTTTTGCAGATATGAAGTGCAGACTCCCATTCACGGCTCTCCATTCTGTTTCCTGCAACAGCACACACACTGATGGTATCTCACCTGTTTGGAAATGGCTTATTTTAGTATGTTTTACTTTTAACTCCTTGGCCCTCCCATTAAGGTGCAAGAGTCCTTTCCCATTTGCGGGGGGAAAATCTATTTAAAATACATTTCGAAGTATGATGTTTGGAGCGAAAAATGTGGAGCCTTTACAGTTATTTTGGAGAAAAATGGGGAGCCCTTACAGTTTCTTTGAAAAAATGGGGAGTCTTTACAATTATTTCTGCACGTTGTAGTTTTTTTTGTAATTTTGACTTTAGGACTTTTGCACTTTGGTTTTCATAGTTAGGAAGCAAAATAAGACTAGTGTGCTTTCTACTGATGTATTTAATAGCAAAAGAGAGACTCAGTAGTGTGTGTGCTATTGAATCAAACAGAAGTGAAGGCCGGTGATTGTGTGAGAATCTGGATTTCAAATCTGCAAAAGGAAGGTGTGAAAAGGTAAGTTGTTTCTGGAAATGGAATGGATAGTGCTTTCCTTTTTTTAGGTGCTCATTGTATTTTACTTTTTAAAATTTCTTTGGTAGAGAATTGCAATTTATTTTTTTGAGTTTTGGTGTATTTTGCTAATTAGTGCTTCTTATAAGCAGCAGTTTCTTTTGTTGGGGAAGCTGTTTTTATTATTAACCTTTTACACTTTAACGTTTTTGAAGTGAAAATGTAAAAGGATAATCTTTTTTTTTATTAAATATATTTTATTGATTTTTTACAGAGAGGAAGGGAGAGAGCTAGAGAGTTAGAAACATCAGTGAGAGAGAAACATCGATCAGCTGCCTCCTGCACATCTCCTACTGGGGATGTGCCCGCAACCCAGGTACATGCCCTTGACCGGAATCGAACCCGGGACCTTTCAGTCCGCAGGTCGACGCTCTATCCACTGAGCCAAACCGGTTTTGGCTAAAAGGATAATCTTAAAGTATTTTTTTAAAAAGCCATTAAGGGAAACATCAACTTTTCATTCAACAATATTTATTGAATGCATCTGTGTGTAAGACACCCTCCCAGGTATTCCTCCTTCATTGCGCTTCACAGGTGGTGTGGTTTTTACAAACTGAGGACAAAACCCTCCACCAGCCACACCAGCCAAAGTGATTGAGTACTTTCACGGTTAGCTGATGGTCTACGAGATACCCTTTATAGACTACCAAGACCATGACCGTAGTTATCAGTTGCTTTAAAAACAGTTTGTGTTCTTCTCGATTTGGCCATTGAGTTAAACCTTTAGGTATAAATAAGAGCTTCCTATTGAGTGCCCATTATGTATCCGGCATTGTACCACATACTTTATTTAGCCTTTATAACTTTCATTTATATAGGAGAAAATTGAGGTTCATTTAATTTTACTAGTCATTTTGCTTATAAATGGATCTAAAAAGCCTATACTTCTACTTCCATGTTAAAAAGTTAGTTGGGTTGGCAAATTTTCTTTTAAGTAATAAGTAAATAATTGTATATTTCTGAAATTTAGTACTTATCTTGATTTCAGTAGCAGTATGGGTAATCCATAGACTATGGTTGTTATAGCCAAGTAGATACTTAATTTTTTTAAAAATATGTTTTTATTGATTTCAGTGAGGAAGGGAGAAGAAGAGATAGAAGCATAAATGATGAGAGAAGAATTGAATTCTTCGGGTGCCTCCTGCATGTGCCCTGACCGGGAATCAAACCGTGACCTCTTGGTTCGTAGGTCTATGCTCAACCACTGAGCCACGCCGGCAGGGCCAAGCAGATTCTTTTTTTTTAAATATATTTTATTGATTTTTTACAGAGAGGAAGGGAGAGAGATAGTTAGAAACATCGATGAGAGAGAAACACCGATCAGCTGCCTCCTGCACATCTCCCACTGGGGATATGCCCGCAACCCAGGTACATGCCCTTGACCGGAATCGAACCTGGGACCTTTCAGTCCGCAGGCCAACGCTCTATCCACTGAGCCAAACCGGCTTCGGCCAAGCAGATTCTTTAGTCAGCTAATAGCCATAGAGCCTTCTGCCTGGAGATTCCCCATTTTCTTAGCTGTATATTGGGATGCAAAGTATGCTCTGAAGTTTTGGTTCTTGCCTGTACAGTGAGGTAGGTAGGAAAAAATTAACATTTGGGAGACTACTAAGTGCATCAATGTATGCACTTTTCTTCGGTCTAAAAAAAGGGCCAGTTATTGCTTTTATTAATTATTCTAATATTATGCATGGTGCAGAAATATCTTTGTTGGAAGAGTTGTTTACCATATAGAAAGTGATCGTAGAGTACAGGATTTCACATACACATCGATTGATAAAGAGTCTCCTTTTGTTAAGCATTTGACATTCTTCTCTTTCCTGTCATTGTATTATATCATTTTTTGGTCTTATTTTTAGAGTAAGTTGATTGAAGAACACATTCTTGGGGAGAATCTCTTTATGGAAAAATGAGCAGGACACACATAATTAAACTGAAAGAAAAGAAAAGGAAGTGGTAGTAAGTAGTAGCTCAATCTGGACAGTGTCAGGCTTCTTGGGTTCTAGTATTGGCCTCCAGTTAACACTGTGACTTTGGGCAAATCTGCCCCTCTGGGCTCTAGTCTCCAGTTCTTCTGAGGCTAAATCATTTTGACTTCTGGCAGTTCACTTAAGCATAAACAAGCAAACAAACTTTATGCCTCAGTTTATGTGTGTGTGTGTGAAGTGAATAGGGTGACCAGTGGTCTGGTTTTCCTGTCTCATCTTGGATTGATACTTCTTCCTCCTTTCGTTCTTCAATGTAGGTTGCTTTGGCCAATAAATGACCCTGAAAGTAAGGGTATTTGAATATCTGGTTAGAACAGATTTTATGTAGCATAGTATTTATTTGAAACTTTATAAATGCCTTTAAGGTGAGGCATGCATTCTATAGTTTACTCTAGGCTCCTTCACTATTTTATATCCAGCCTTCTTAGGTAGATTAAATTATTTGACTACTTTTGAATTCATTAGCAATGTCTAATGACAGTAGTGTAATACTAGCAGATAAAAATAATCAACTAGCCCTACCTGGTTTGGCTCAGTGGCTAGAGCATCGGCCTGCGGACTTAAGGGTCCCAGGTTCGATTCCGGTCAAGGGCATGTACCTTGGTTGCAGGCACATCCGTTTCTCTCTCATCGATGTTTCTAACTATCCCTCTCCCTTCCTCTCTGTAAAAAATCAATAAAATATATTTAAAAAAAAAATCAACTAACCCACAAATTTAATTTGGTTTTTGTATTTCCTTTTCTTCCTTAACATTATACTTTTAAAATAATTTTTTCCAGGACATAGTTTATTTTATGCTTTTGAAATATTGACAGGTACATTTTGTTCATTTAGCATTCTATATTAAGCATTCCTTCAAGTTGCTAAACTGTCTTAATGGTTATTTTATTTATTTATTTTTTAAATATATTTTATTGATTTTTTTACAGAGAGGAAGGGAGAGAGATAGAGAGCTAGAAACATCGATCAGCTGCCTCCTGCACATCTCCTACTGGGGATGTGCCCGCAACCCAGGTACATGCCCTTGACCGGAATTGAACCTGGGAACCCTGAGTCTGCAGGCTGATGCTCTATCCACTGAGCCAAACCGGTTTTGGCTTAATGGTTATTTTAGGATAGAATAATAAATTAGTGATTGTACCATAATTTTAAATTTTTTATTATGGGAAATGAACCTCCATGTATGTATTACCCTTGCTTCGATATTTTTCAACCATTAGCCAAACTTGTGTCATCATATGTCCATCTCCTACATTATTTTGAAGAAATTCTAAACATACCACTTGTTTAGAATATAAATAAATATTTATAAATATTTCAGTATAGATCTCCAAAAAGATAAAGACTTTAAAAACTGAAACTGTATTGCTATTACCACACCTAAAATAACAGCAATTCCTTTGTATCATATCCAGTTAGGGCTATAATTTCACAGCTAAGTCTTAAAATTAACATTGCAGTCAACATCTGTTTTGTTTACATCAGGATCTAAGTAAAGTTTATACATTGCAATTGGTTGGTAAGTTTCATAAGATTTTTCTTCTGCAGTTCTGTCACTACTTTTATTCGCTTGAAGTTTTTTTTGTTAAATCATAGTTTGGTAGAATTTTCCATATTCTGAATTTTTTTTCTGATGCATTTCCATAACATTTTTAAAATAGTTCTTTTCCCTCAGGAGCGAACTGAAGGGACAACCACAGTCCTGGGAGGGTCACTTTTGAAACCCTTGTTTTGAGTCATTAGAAATGATGTGGAAGTCTCTTGCCTACTGGCAAACTTTTAGACTTACCCCTTAAATACACCTCCAACATCAGTAATTCCAAACAGAAAAATTTAACCAGTCAAGATTATCTGCAAAGGCAAGAGTTTTCTCAGCCTTCTCAACAGGGACAGTATTTTCCTGGGACCTATGGTTTCTGTCTATGCAGAGGGATCATTTAAATTGTTTAGTACTGTTTTCCATATCTTAAAAATAATTATAAAATAATTATATGAAATCCTGAAAAATCTTTCTGAATTCCATTTTTTGGACCTGACATAAATTTAAGAAATCATGAAATAAATGCTAATACTTAAAAGTCCTTGTGCATTTTAATTTTGTGATACATGTTTATTAAAGGTTGTAGTTCAGAACTGGAAGATCATAACATTTTACAAATGTTGACTTTTTGTGTGTGTAAGTGGTATTTTGTTGCATAAAAAAGAATTGGAAGTAATTTCTTTAGAAAACTTCAGATTTCTCTAAGTTCTTAAAACAATTTGTAGAAAACTTACTTGTTATTTAAGAAAATAAAAACCAAGACAATGATTTTTTTTCTTTACAGAGACCATGAAACCTATGGTGCAATAGCCCTACTTTTGGTGGGAAAAATATACAGCCATTCTGGTGAAGCAGTGAGTAGTGGTGTTAGTAGCTTATGCTAAGCATCCAGGTTGAGAATTTAGGCCCTCAAGTAGTATGCTTGAAGGGTTATGTGGAGTTGTACATATTTGAAACACTTAAATATTTGTTGGTGATTATTCTACTCATATCCCGAGTTGTTGAGAAAGGCCTCACACAGTAAAATAGCATGGAGGAAAGTGCTGATCACTTTCTGGCCCAGACAGCTGTAGGGACACTCAGTACCATGCTAGTGTACATGTACTATATTGAGAGGGAGCTAGCACTTCGATTGCATGTTGGACTGAAATGATTTTTTGGAAGTGATTAGTTGTTGGATATTAAAAGCCTAGTTTGAATCTGAGTGTAAAGAATCCTGTAATATTATGGCATTAAATTTTATAACTAAACCTTATAAACTGGATAACTAGATGTGTTCTATACCAACTGCCAGGCATGTTTAATTGGATGTGGGATATTTAATGAGGTTAATTTTCAACCTTTTTTGTGTGTAAATAAGACCATACTTCACTGTGTATTGTGCTCTTGATGCAACTAAGTGGGGCTTTTAAAAAGGTTGTTGTAGCATGTGCTCATCTTCTCTGTTAAGACAGTTATTTTCACATTGATAGAGAGTGAAAGATGTCCTTAGTGGTTTATTTGTGCCTATAAAGCATATCCTTATTTCTTTATATTTATTCACCCTGTTCTCCTTAAATTCCCAAACTAATTTAGGCACACATTACCAGAAGAACACAGCTTGCACTAGTGACAGATCTTGCAAGAAAGTGAGTGGAGGTTAAGTTATACTCTGGGTGGATTTAATATAGAATGCTTTTGCTAAACACTTTTGGGCAGTGGGCCTCAAAACAAATGTACATAAGATTTCTGAGCTCCTCTCCATCACTTCGCATTTTTTAAAAAAAATATATTTTATTGATTTTTTTACAGAGAGGAAGGGAGAGAGATAGAGAGTTAGAAACATCGATGAGAGAGAAACATCGATCATCCGCCTCCTGCACACCTCCTACTGGGGATGTGCCCGCAACCCAGGTACATGCCCTTGACTGGAATCGAACCTGGGACCTTTCAGTCCGCAGGCCGACGCTCTATCCACTGAGCCAAACCGGTTTTGGCACTTTGCATTTTTAACAAGGTGATTCTCAGACCATATTTGGAGATAATATTTTTAGGGGGTGAGGGATTGTTTTGCCAAAATAGCAGAATGATAAATTGTTAAACCTGTTTTAAAAGTTACTGGTTAATTTCAAATGAATGTAATTACAAAAAAGCAATACATTTGGGGATGGGCCACTTAGGTGGCAGATGTAAATCCTTATTACAGAACTGGTAACTAAACTTGCAAATAGTTTCTTAAGTCTGGTTGCCCACTAGAAATTTCGGGAGACCATAATTTTTACCTCTTAACCTTTGGTCCAATTTTGTATGGTCACTTTACTGCAGAATAGTGTTTTTCAGCTTTTGAAAGCTTGGACCTCTTAGAATAATTGATTATACTTTTCTGCATATTCCCAGCATCTAAGAAGGTTGCCACGCTTTACTTTCTGTAATTAATAGTAGCTACTATGTATTTTCTACTCTTTTTACTTTATTTTTTAATCCTCAGACAGGGTTATGTTTTCATTGATTTAAGAGAAAAAAACATTGATTGTGAGAGAGAAACATTGATTGGCTGGCTGCCTCTCTTATGCACTCCACAATGGTTATGAGGGGATAGAACCTGCAGTCTGAGAATGTTCCCTGATCAGGAATCCAACTTAAAACCTTTTGGTGTACCAGACCCTCCAACCAACTGAGCCACTGGGTTTGGGCTCTGTTTCCCACTCATGCAGGCATTGTGCCAAGCACTTTGTATACATTGTTTCATTTTACTCTGGAACATCCAATGAAGTTAAATTCTAATCTCATTTCACAGATAAAGGGAGATTTAAATAATTGCCTAAAATATAGATGATAGATATTAGTAGGTGTATTGACAGTGATATTTTGAATGATAGACTGTTCTCTAAGGTTTGAAAACAATCCTGTTCTAATACATTTAACTATATTTTATCATGACCATTTTAGCTTATGATTTTGGTGGGGCTGTTACTTTGGTAGGTAGAAATGATAGAGCTCCCTGTTCCTCACTGAACCAGGGAACAGCCGCTGCTTTGAAGATGTGAATTGCTCTTCAGTGTAGTGACCTCTTTGGGCATTTTGGAAATGGCGTTTCTTCTTCATATATGGTCCTGGATCTTAGATTAGGTGTCCTTCATTTTGCCTTGGTTGGCCTGGCTCTGGCAACAGTGGAGTCCCACTTGTTTTTGAGAGCAGTCAGATTTGGAGCACCTAGAGCACACGATCAGAATTTAAGTGTTGGATGATTGCATTAGAAAAGGATTTTAAAGACTAACATACAATAAGTTGCTGGAAAACCTGTTTATTGTAAAACTAGAGGCCCTGTGCACAAAAATTTGTGCACTCGGGAGGGTCCCTCAACCCAGCCTGTGCCCTCTTGCAGTCTGGGACCCCTTGGGGAATGACCACCTGCTGGCTTAGGCCCGCTCCCCGGGGGAGTGGGCCTAAGCTGGCAGTCAGACATCCCTCTGGCAGCCCAGGAGCCCTCGGGAGATGTCCACTTGCCAGCGGGGAGCAGGCATAGCTGCAGTTGGACATTCTTAGCGCTGCTAAGGAGGCAGGAGAGGCTCCCACCACCACCGCTGTACTGGCAGCCATAAGCCTGGCTTGTGGCTGAGTAGAGCTCCCCCTGTGGGAGCACACTGACCACCAGGGAGCAGCTCCTGCATTGAGCGTCTGCCCCCTGGTGATCAGTGTGTCATAGTGACCAGTGATTCCCAGTAGTTCTGCTGTTAGGGTCAATTTGCATATTACCCTTTTATTATATAGGATAGGAATAGGGATACAAATGGGTTACATTCCATTTTTTAAAAAGTTCATCTGTTGACATACTTAGACTGTTGTGTGATGGTCCCTACTGGACATAATAACAAAAGAAATACTGAAAGTACCTAAAAATCATAATGGAAACATAGGAAACTTAAAACTGCTTGTAATAGTATCTTAGAGCCAGGACCAAGTGTTTGAAAACTGTGATGAGTATTTACATTAATAATTAAATAGGTCCTTCAGCATTTCTGGGAAAATGTCAAGTATGTTGCTCTGAGTCAGTGGTTCTCAACCTTCCTAATGCCGCGACCCTTTAATAGAGTTCCTCATGTTGTGGTGACCCCCAACCATAAAATTATTTTCGTTCCTGCTTCATAACTGTAATTTTGCTACTGTTATGAATCGTAATGTAAATATCTGATATGCAGGATGTATTTTCATTGTTACAAATTGAACATAATTAAAGCATAGTGATTAATCACAAAAACTATGTAATTATATATGTGTTTTCCGATGGTCTTAGGCGACCCCTGTGAAAGGGTCATTCGACCCCCAAAGGGGTTGCAACCCACAGGTTGAGAACCGCTGCAATAAGTGATACACAAAAATGTGAGTCAATAAGTGTCTGCTCCGAAAAATATATTTTGCTATTTTTGTGGCCATTATCATTTTTGTGTGGTAATTTCATAATTTGTTATGATTTGAACACTATACAGATGTTATTACTATTTTTGTTTTCAAAAAGACTGAAGCATAAGTGTTTTTCTCTATAGTTTCCATTATCAAGGTAAATTTTTATTTTTCTCAATCACACACACACACACACACACACACAGACCATCAAGGTAAATTTTTTAAAAAATATATTTTATTGATTTTTTACAGAGAGGAGGGGAGAGGGATAGAGAATTAGAAACATCAATGAGAGAGAAACATCGATCAGCTGCCTTCTACACACCCCCCACTGGGGATATGCCCACAACCCAGGTACATGCCCTTTACCGGAATCGAACCTGGGACCTTTCAGTCCGCAGGCTGACGCTCTATCCACTGAGCCAAACCGGTTTCGGCAAGGTAAATTTTTTAAGAGGATCATTAGAAGGTACATGATTGGGAGCTTGAAATCTAAATTATTAGAGTTTAACTTCTTTTCCCCCACCTTCCAAAGCTACATGTGATTTTATAAGAGGATTGAATAGACTTTTTAAAAGATTGCGTAAATTTTTATTGTTAGAGAGATGTTCTATAAGACCTTTATGCTGCTGCCTTCCCCACCCATTAATTTAAAAAGGTGTTACCTGGTATTTTGTTCATAATTGGTGTATGCTTTGTTTTTATGTTGCTAAAGTCATCCTCTCTTCTCACCTATTGTAGTGCTCATAGACCTTGCAGATTGTCCTTGTAATACCTGGGGCTTTTAACTAAGAACATCATCCATTTACTTACATTTAATAAAATTTAATACATTTTAATTTTAATATAGTATAGTGCTTATATATTGTGCCTACTTACTATGTAGTAGGCCCTGTAGTAAGCTATTATGTATATTCTTTAATTTTGGTGACAATTCTATCAAGTTACTTAATTGCAATTAACATCCTAAAGCTCTGAAAACTGAAATTTTTGTTACTTTTTTGGTGGCAAAACCTATCATGACCTGAAATTATGTGAGGTTATTAGATCTATTTGTCCCATTTAGTGTGGTTCTTCATTTCACTAGTGAAATATCGATATGCTTGATAATAGGGTGCTTATTATCTTTCGCAAACAAGAAAAATCATGAATTGGGAAGCCTGTCTACATCCATGGAATTCAGAAAAGAACATGTGGACAGCTGCTCTGCTCCCTTAGTGGGGAAGCGGGGTGGGGGAGAGGATGAGGAGAGGCAGTAGGTAGGAACCTGACGGGGATTACTGCTTAGATTCATATCCTTACAACAGTGTATTCTTGGGAAGATCACTTACCCTCTTTATTTAGTTCGTTCAACTATAAAATGGGATAGAAATAGCACTTTAATAGGGTGGTTGTGATGATTCTCAGTTACTGAAGATGAGTATGTATTTAGAATAGTGCACGCCACATACTGCTGTAAGTGCTACTAAGTGGTAGAACTAGGATGAATGTGACAACAGCTAATATAGTCACTTAATATGGGTTGGCTTGAATAGCCAATCAACCTAGACCCTGTTCTATTGTGGGCTATAGTATAATTTGCATCTTTAAAATATCTTGAAAGAAAGAATCTATAGAAACTTCAGGTAATACTGGCAAAATATAACTCTCCTCTTTAAATTAATAAGGAAAGATGATGTTTTACTAAGGATGAGATAACTAGGAGTTCCTTGCAAAATGGAAGTTGGGAGATGCTTCTCAGTAGTTTTTCTCACTAACCCCTGGGGCAGATGGCTTTATGAGGAAATTTTGGTCTTTGTCATGAAGAGAAAGTTAAAATCTTAATAGGGAAATTGTTCTTACAGTCTTTCTGCTTCCGGTATTCTTTTAAAACTTAATTGAAAATGGCTCCCTTTTGAGAATGACATATTTCAAAATTAAGGAAAGGAAATTTTTTGTGTGCTCTTTGTACTTATTAAATGATGGGACCTGAGTAGTATAGCTGAGCTTAAGTTTTTTCTAAATATATTTTTATTGATTTCAGAGAGGAAGGGAGAGGGAGAGATAGATAGAAACATCAATGGTGAGAATCATCGATTGCCTGCCTCCTTCATGCCCCCTACTGGGGATCGAGTCCACAACCCAGGAATGTGCCCTTGACCAGAATCGAACCCAGGACCCTTCATTCCCCAGGCCAGCGCTCTATCCACTGAGCCAAACCAGCTAGGGCTGAGCTTCAGTTTTTAATAGTAATTTAGGCACTTTCAATCCTTTTACTGGCCTTGTCTTGTTGAGACTAGTATTCCCCCTCCATCACACTAACCCAACCTTATAACACACTCCTCTCTTTCTGCCAGATGGATTACCTTTCTTTTATTGCTTATTTAAGCCCCTGAATCCGTGTCTGTCTCTCATGGAGGAGGAAATCACACTGCTAACTGGTGACTCCTGGGCTGCATCAGGTCCTGTGTTGGCTTTCACCCACATGCTTAATGCTTTATTTTATTAGGGTTCAACTTAACTGGTTACCAACATTCTTTACTTCACTCCTCACCTAATCAGCTTCGGCCCTATAGATGTAGTCCACTTCCTGCAGAGCCCAGTGCCTGATCACGATTCAGTGATTTCTTTCCCTCTGAAGTTGGGAGCCTCTTGGTAATGACTATAGCATTCTAGTCTCACCTCCTGAAGTTGGGTCCTAAGGCTGGGATCTAGTTTTTTACTACAATTAGCATATTTGTTTTCAAAATAAAGATTTTGTGTTTACAGTACTTGGGGTGGGTTTGCTGGCATTTTGTCTATTTACATTTAAAATAGGACAAATTTAATATGCTTAAATGTTTTGGTGGAACTAAGGTAAACTAAATGTAATATACTTTTTTAAAAACTCGTTTAAAATTTTTATTTTTAATCATTTCAAATATTATAAACTCCATCTAGATTCACTAATTTTTGCTTTATCATTCTTTATAGAAACACTAGAGGCCTGGTGCACGAAAATTTGTGCATCGGGGCGGGGTCCCTCAGCCTGGGACGCCCCCTCTCACAGTCTGGGAGCTTTCAGAGGGTGTCCCACTGAGGGGGTGTCCCTCTGCGGGAGGCGACCATACTAATCAGAGGAAGGTGCTGCCCCTGTCACCCCACTGCTCCTGCCTGAACCCAAGGCTACCTGAGCCCCAGGCCTTGCAGCTGCTGTAGCTTTGTCGGGATGGACGCCTGGAAGACATCTGCCCTAATTAGCATATTACCCCTTTATTAGTATAGATTGTTGCCTTGAACTCTTTGAAATTAGCTTACATACATCCTCCTTTTTTAAAATTTATTTTTCATTTTTTGTTAATCCTCACCTGCGGATATTTTTTTCCCCCATTGTTTTTTTTTTGTTTGTTTTTTTTTTTTGAGAGGTGTAAGGAAGGAGGATGGAGGACAGGAGACAGACAGATAGATAGACATCATGTGAGAGATTGGTTGTCCCTGGCACGAGTCCTGGCAGGAGCCATGGTCTAGAGATCAGACCTGCAACTCAGGTATATGCCCTTGATGGGGAATTGAATGAACCTGAAACTCTGGTGTGCAGACTGCTCTAACCATTGAGCTCACCAGTCAGGGCCATCCTCTTCCTTTACCCCTTAATACTTGAGCATTTATTTCCTAAGATAAAAGATAATCTCATACATAACCACAATATAATAAGTTTTTAAATTCAGGAAGCATTGATAGAGTACTTTTATCTAATATGCAGCCCATATTTCATTATTTTGTCAAATTTTCCAATGTCCTTTAAAGCTTTTTTCCTCCTGTAAATGATCATGTATTGCATTTAGTTGCAATATCAAGTAGAGCATATGTAATAGGGACTATTCCTCAATTGAGGTTTGTCTTATATTTGCTCTTGAGGGGTCAGGTTCAGAGTGTTGTGTTCTCAGGGTACCTTAGCTGCAGGCACACAATAGTCTTTTTTCTCATTGGGGATGCTCACTTGGATTCTCCCTCAGGTCAAGGTGTTCTGTCATTCCCCAGTGTAGTTACTATTACTTTTCTTGCACTAATAATTCCTTTACTATGAAAATATACTGCTTCTCACCAAACTTAAAATGTTTTAAATTGTGGTAAACATATAAAATGTACAGTTTTAACCATTTTTTTAGTTTATAGTTTAGTAAATGTTAAGCACATTTACATTGTTGTGAAACAGATCTTCAGAACTTTGTCAACTTGCAAAACTAAAACTATACCCATTAAACAGCTCCCCATTTCCTCCTCCCTCTAGCCCCTGGCAACCATCATTCTACTTTTCTCATTCTATGAATTTGACTACTTTAGATCAGTTAAGTTGAGTTATATAGTATCTGTTTTATTGTGACAGATTTATTTCACTTAGCATACTGTTCTCAAGGTTCATCCATGTTGTATCATGTGACAGGATTTCCTCTTTAAGGATGAATAATGCAAATTTATATACATATTTGGTTTATCAATTTGTCCCCTCAGTGAGGACTTGGGCTGTTTCTACTTTTTTGGCTATTGGGAATAGTGCTGCTATGAACTTAGTTGTGCAAATATCTCTTTGAGACCTTGTTTTCAATTATTTTGGATATTTACCCAGGAGTGGATGTCCTGGCTTGTATTTTTAATTTTTTGAGGGTATAGATCAGTGATGGCAAACCTATGACACGCGTATCAGAGGTGACATGTGAACTCATTTTTTGGTTGATTTTTCTTTGTTAAATGGCATTTAAATATATAAAATAAATATCAAAAATATCAATCTTTGTTTTACTATGGTTGCAAATATCAAAAAATTTCTATATGTGACACGGCACCAGAGTTAAGTTAGGGTTTTTCAAAATGCTGACACACCGAGCTCAAAAGGTTCGCCATCACTGGTATAGATTTACATTTTTATTTTGTAAAATTTTCTATTGCATATGGCTATTGAATTTTATTTGTGTTGAGATTAACTTGGATATAACCAGTCACAGAGATGAACTGTGAACCAAAATAAGCTTGCTTTGTTTTCCCTCCTCCATGGTTTATCTTGCTAATTTAAGGAATTATCCTTGAAATGAAATAAATCTGGATATTATTTTTTAAGTTAATTGAATATAATTTTTTTTTCTTACTGTAAATTCTTTAAGGGAAAAGAAGTTTGGGAGGGAGTTTTCTTTTTGTCTTAGGTTGATCTTGTATTGGAGAGAGCTTTGGTCCAGCCAGAACACTGAGGCATATCTCAAAGACCCTCCTGACCTTTTTTCCCCTGAGCATTGAATTCCCCAGGACCTCTGTTTGTGTGCCTAAAAGTTTGCAATGCCTTTTTTGTTGTTGTTGCTTTATTTTCAGTGTATAATATTTTAAAAAGAATCTCCTGCAGTTGGAGTGTGCAACAATCAGAATTAGAATCATGTGTACTATAAAACTGTTGTAAACAGGAAGGAAAAGAACTCATCTCTAAGTTAGAGATGAGTTGCTTGATGTTGCTGTGAAGTTAATGCTGATGAACACTATATCAGCATTTAAAAAAAAACAGTTTCAGAATAAGAGGTAGGAATTATCAATATGTCTGGCTTTTAAAAAATTGAATAGTTGGTAACATTTTTAGTTTTCTTTGAGGTATTCCTTTGGAAAGGGGATTTGGATGATGGTTATGAGCTTCACTCACAGAAGGGATACCTATTTAGGTATAGGATTGATTGGTAATGCTAGAAATCTCTGACCAAGTACCATAATTTTCTAAAGCTTATCAGTGAGCAAACACAGGGTTCATTTAATGAAAGCCAGAATCATCGGTAAAATTCATATGTCAAGTGGAACACAAATAATAGAAAATATCCTTCTATTTCCTATAATAGTCACATCATGAATTCTGGCTTAAATACTCCACATTTACTTTTGTTTCACCTTTACATAGGATTCTTAGGTGAGGATTCTTTTTCATAG
Organism: Myotis daubentonii; assembly: GCF_963259705.1. NCBI lineage: Eukaryota > Metazoa > Chordata > Mammalia > Chiroptera > Vespertilionidae > Myotis > Myotis daubentonii. Next base: position 97,657,189 of record NC_081844.1, on the reverse strand, counting down.
TGAATTTCTTTTTATTTTTTTAAGTTGATCAGAGACCTTCATTTTGGTCCCTGCCATTCATTAAGCAACCAACACAAATGATTTTCTTTTTCTCTGCCTCAAGCAGCAGCATTTGCATCCAGACAGAAAGGAAGACACAGCCATGGAACTCCTTGTAGCGAAGAACTAACAGATTATTCTGGCTTAGGTAAAGTTAGAACAGGAAAATATATGTGCGACTTCCCAAGGACTCTGTCCTTCAAAGCTGAGGCCTGCAGAGGGCTAGCTGAAGGATGCAGGTAAAGGCTCACAAGTGTCCAGCTTAGTAGTCAATACAAAGTACCTTCCAGAAAAGCAAATTCATCCACAGCTTTGATTGAATTATCCAAATCTCACCTCTGGAGCCTTTTCCTTGTTGAGCACAGCAGTAGGCATCTTTTGCAATAGTCTCCACAAACAGTTCCGAGGCACGTGCCAGAATGAAGATGGCTTTCTGTCGGGTGAGCGACACATCAGGGTCTGCTGTAACCAGGGCCTTCACTTGCGCCAGAGGCTGCCTCAAGAGCCTGGCCCTGGGTGCACTCTTAGGAGCTTGCGCCTGTGGGGCCGCTGCCTTCCCACTGAACCCTTCGCAGGGCATCCTGCTTCCTGCAGCCCCGCCTGCGCCTCCACCCAGCATGCTGGGTGAGGCCCCTTTTCTCTTGCCTGGACACAAAATAACTGTTAAGCCTAAGTATTTTCCCTCCTCAAAATTTTGTCCCGGGACCCTTTGGTCCACAGGCTGACGCTCTCTCCACTGAGCCATACCAGGTAGGGCTCTTTTTAAAAGTTTTTAAAAAAATTGATTGATTTTAGAGAGGAAGGAAGAGAGAGAATAATCTTTTTGTTCCACTTATGCACTCGTTGGTACCTCAGATAAGTTGTATTGTTTTATGTAGCTCTACATTAAAATCTAAAGTCACCTCTCCTCTGTCCTGGTATCTTGACAAATTGGTTATTGAGTACCTATATATTAGAAAAGGCTAAATGCTCAAAGTGCCTTGCAGTTAAGTAGTCAAGAAGCAAATATGGACTGGCTGCAATGCTAGAATAAAAACCCACTTTTTGCAAAGTTTGATTTTAGTGAGAAGGGTGTCCTTTGTGGACTGGCCCAGACCCAAACTTGCCCCACCTTAGATAAAAAAAAAAAGTCTGTCTTCTTCCCTTTGTGGTTTCTAAGTATTTGCTATAAGTTGTTGGTTTGTGGTAGCCAAGCTAATAAAGACTTTAGGAAGAAAACTATTTACATGTTAGATCCAGATATCCTGATAATGTTGGCTCTTTCTGTTGCCTGATTTTAGGAGTGTCTACGGCCTAGTTATGAGTTACTAATGTCAAGAAGTTTTCCCAGCAAAGGTATTCTGAACCTTTTGGGGGGACATAAGGACATTTTTGAGAATCTGAGAACCAAAGACTCTAGGAAAACAGACATATATAAAACATTTGCATCTAATGTCTGTTTCTGCCTGACTACCTGAAGCAAATCCTTGGTTTCTAAGCATTTCTGCCTTAAAGGATTGGCATTATAAATTGTACTAGATGCCCAGTGCATGAAAATTAATGCACTGGAGGGGGTGTCCCTCAGCCCGGCCTGCCCCCTCTCACAGTCCAGGAGCTCTCAGGGGTGGGAGGTGACCTGGTGATTGGGGAAGGCACACCTCTGCTGCTGCTGCTGCTGCTGCTGCTGCTGCCACTGCTGACAGCGCTACCCTTGGCCGGCCCTGGTTACCTGAGCCCCGGGCAGCCACCATCTGACGCTTGCCTGCGACTTGGGCTGGCCCTGGGCAGCTGGGGGGCTGGGAGACTGGAGGACTCTGGAGGCAGGCGTGCGGAGCCTTGCTGCACACCTGCTGCCCCGGTGGGGCTGAGGGTACTGGGCGCCGCCATCTTTGATGGCAGGGCAGTCAATTAGCATGTTCCCTCCTTATTGGCTGTGTTCGCCGCCATCTTTGCGATGGTGTGAGGGTCAATTAGCATATTACCTCTATTAGATAGGATTGTGTTTAATGCTATTTGACTCAAATAGTGTTTAAAATTAACATGTACATATTTGATAGTGTGACTTTATTTTTATGTGTAGGAATCTATGGATAGCGAGTTTAGTTTAAAGGTTCTTGATGTGTAGCCCCGGCAGATTAAGCCACAGTTATTTCTAATTCTACATAAGAAACAAGATTTTTGACCATTTTATTAGAAATTGAGAATAGTATAAAGATTTGTGTTCCATGCCATTGCTTTGCAAACTGGGTCTGGACCTGTAAGCTTTGAAATCCATTTGATGCGTGTGACTAGCACGTATCACATAATATAAGGTTAAGTAGTCAGTGAAACTTTTACTTGAGTGTGTGTATTTATGTAGGTATAGTTGCAAACATTTACATTTAAAGCATTTTTATTGGATTATGATGTGAAAATACAGGGTGGGGCAAAAGAAGGTTTACAGTTGTATTGAAAAGACAATATATAAGAATAAACTCTGTTTCAATAATTAATAAGTAATATAAAAATAAACTTTCCTGGACTCAAAACTATAAACCTATTTTTGCCCTACCCTGTATTTTTTTTTTTACTAGAACAACCTTTTATTTTTTTAAATATATTTTTATTGATTTCAGAGAGGAAAGGAGAGGGAGAGGGAGATAGAAACATCAGTGATGATAGAGAACCATTGATTGGCTGCCTCCTGCACACCCCCCACTGGGGATCGAGCCTGCAACCCATACATGTGCCCTTGACTGGAATCGAATCTGGGACCCTTTAGTCTGCAGGCTAACACTTTATCTACTGAGCCAAACCAGCTAGGGACCCACCCTGTGCGATGTGATTTAAAAAGGTAGGGATCCACAGCTCTGTATCTGTCTGCTTTCGAGGTACTGAATTTCTAGTATTGTTGTAGGGAAGTGGTGTGATGAAGGGCTTAAGAGTTGGGATGTAATAGTCAAGGGTCAACTATTTTTGAACTTTAGTGATTAATAAAGTAGAAATGCGATTTTACAGATTCAATATTTTTTGGGTAGCTAAGGCTGAATTTGTTTTCTGAAGCTTTTGAAAGCTATCCTAACCAGAAGAAGATAAGTATATTACAAATTTATAATTGCATTTGCTTGGACATGTTATGTATATTTGAGTGAACATAAGTCAGATGCTTTATACTAAAATATCTAGTATCCTTTCTGATTCAAGACTGGAAAGGTCTATTCTAAATAAGTTCAACTATTCTGGCATTGGCTAGAGCGACCATTATAAAATATGGAGGGCTTTGGGATTTGGGGGCAGGAGGTGGTCAGTGATTTTTTATTTTTGTTCTTTAATGTGAAATAATTTTCAGGAAAGGTCATGTGAGTAAATAGTAGGTATTGTTTAAGAAATTGTAGTATAGCCATTAACTTAATGGCTTTCTTTTTCTTTCATTTCTTTCAAAGGTTTGGGCCCCACGGGATCCCTGTGACAGTATTTCCCAAAAGGGAATATAAGGATAAACCGGAAGCCATGCAGCTCCAAAGTAATACATTCCAAGAAGGGACAGAAGTCAAGTGTGAAGTGAATGGTGCTGTTCCCGACGACCCTTCTCCTGTCCCGCCACCTGAGCCGAGCTTGGCTGAAAACCTGTGGACTTCCAAACCACCACCACTCTTCCATGAAGGAGCACCTTACCCTCCCCCTTTGTTTATCAGGGACACGTATAACCAATCGATACCTCAGCCACCTCCTCGGAAAATTAAGCGACCCAAACGAAAAATGTACAGGGAAGAATCTACTTCAATAATGAATGCTATTAAACTACGACCCAGGCAAGTCCTGTGTGACAAATGTAAAAACAGTGTTGTTGCTGAAAAAAAAGAAATTAGAAAAGGTAGTAGTGCAAGTGACTCTTCTAAATATGAAGATAGGAAACGGAGAAATGAAAGCGTAACTACTGTGAACAAAAAACTGAAAGCTGACCATAAAGTGGATGGGAAAAACCAAAATGAAAGCCAGAAAAGAAATGCTGTGGTTAAGGTTTCAAATATTGCTCACAGCAGAGGTAGAGTAGTCAAAGTTCCTGCTCAGGCGAATACATCAAAAGCTCAGTTAAGTACTAAAAAAGTGCTCCAGAGTAAGAACATGGATCATGCAAAAGCTCGGGAAGTGTTGAAAATTGCCAAAGAAAAGGCACAAAAGAAGCAAAGTGAAACCTCTGCATCCAGAAATGCACATTCAAAAGTCCATTTCACACGTCGATATCAGAATCCTAGCTCAGGTTCCCTTCCACCCCGGGTTCGTTTAAAACCACAGAGGTACAGGAATGAAGAAAATGACTCTTCTCTGAAGACGGGACTTGAGAAAATGCGGAGCGGCAAGCTGGCACCCAAGCCCCAGTCTCGTTGCACCTCTACCCGCTCAGCAGGTGAGGCCCCTTCAGAAAATCAGAGTCCCTCAAAAGGCCCTGAAGAGGCCAGCAGTGAGGTTCAGGACACAAATGAAGTGCTTGTGCCTGGTGAGCAGGAACCACAGACACTGGGCAAAAAGGGCAGCAAAAGCAATCTCTCTGTTTACATGACCCTAAATCAAAAGAAATCTGACTCTTCCAGTGCTTCCGTGTGTAGCGTTGATAGCACAGATGATTTGAAATCCTCCAACTCTGAGTGTAGTTCTTCTGAAAGCTTTGATTTTCCTCCAGGCAGTATGCATGCACCTTCCACCTCCTCCACATCCTCTTCTTCAAAGGAAGAGAAAAAGCTCAGTAATTCCTTGAAAATGAAAGTCTTTTCCAAAAACGTCTCTAAATGCGTCACACCAGATGGCAGGACCATATGTGTAGGGGACATTGTTTGGGCCAAGATATATGGCTTCCCTTGGTGGCCAGCCCGTATTCTTACTATAACTGTGAGTCGGAAAGATAACGGCCTCTTAGTTCGACAGGAGGCCCGTATTTCATGGTTCGGGTCTCCAACAACATCTTTCCTTGCTCTATCGCAACTGTCCCCCTTTTTAGAAAACTTCCAGTCACGCTTTAATAAGAAGAGAAAGGGCCTGTATCGCAAGGCTATCACAGAGGCAGCTAAGGCTGCCAAGCAGCTGACCCCAGAAGTACGGGCTCTGTTGACACAATTTGAAACGTGAACACGGACAGTAAGGTAGGCAAGAACCATTGAAGGGTACCACAGATTTTTCTAGTCTAGTTAGGAGGAACTTCTGCAAAATAGCCTGGCCAAATTGGAGAGAGAAATAGAACTCATTGGCTGCTTTTTTTAAAATAAAAACTTACCTTATAGCCATTTTTAGACTGAGAAGCTAAACTGAACAATCAAATTTTGTCTTAAAGTTGTGAGATTTTAGTAATATTTTTCAGTTTTAAAGTCTAAAACCACCCTAAGGCACAGGAGCCATAGCCTCAACTGAAAATGAATTTTTGCAGGGACTTTTGCCATTTGTACCTAGTACTGTGTGTATGTGTGCATATATACACATAAATATGTGTGTGTATATACATACATACTATATATAAATAGAATCTAGCCTGTCACTATGTGACACAGGTTGCATATTTGGGATTGTTGTAAGGGCTGCTGAGCTGGGGGAAATAGTGTGGATATTTAATGACTACTTGTTTTTAAATTAATGAACACGTAACCTTTCTATGTGCATAATGATGCAAGAGCTTGATATTTAGGTGTTTGACAAACAGATGCTTGCTATTCAGTTTCAGACGGGAAATAGCTCAAGTGTTTGGGATTAAGATTGTCAAGGCTGGCTAGGTTTGAATCATCTCTCTCTCTCCTTTGTTCAATGAGGATTTAACAAAAACTTTCAAACTTCTGGTTTGGGAGTTCAGATAGGTTTGTTTATCTTTGGATATGTAAATAGTTGGTTGCTAAATTTGGTCAGATTACTCCTGACTGGCTGTTCCTAAATTCTTAGGATACGTCCTGATGAATTACACTTTGTGAATTGTCATATGTGTAATTATTGCCTTTGGATGTACCTAATTTGATAACTTTAAAAAATATTTCCGTTTAAGGTATCTGTTTGCAGGTCAGAAAATGAGAAAATGTAATTGTGTAATGCTCTGAAATGTAAAAAAACAAGCTGTAAATAAAATCGACTAAATCCAAATTATTTGTGTGTGTTTCTCAAAAAGCTTTGAAAATTTTCAAGATGGTAGAAAATTAATCTTTGTAACTGTGTAGTGGAGGTGAAAAATCAAACTCCTTATTTGCCCTATCAGAGAATATAATATCTGAGCATAGATGATAGTTTTAAAATGAGATGTAGTATAGAGGTCTAATATGCTTCTAGATTTGACCCTTCTGCTAGTTTCTCCTAAATGTATGGGTTTTATTTTTTTCATTTCTAACCTTAATATTTCATCATGTGCTTGATTTTTTTAAAAAAAATATTTAAGTAATTACAACCAGTCTCTTCTGGCTCCAGTGCATCAGGTATCATTGCTTTTGGAGCTGGTAACTTAGCTCATCCTTTTTCAACATGGTCCATATGTCCCTAAGATTCGATTTTTTTATTTTCCATTTTTAGCTTTGTATTGTTAGTGAAAAATATATCAGATTGCCTATGAAGGCAAGTTTATCCCAAGGTAATGTTGCTTTCATACTTTTTGTGTCTAACTTTTAAATTTGATATGTCAATTTGACACTTTGGGAAACTTGAAATATTTAAAGAGCAACTTTTCATGGATTTCTATGTAATCCAATTTGAAATACCTTAGTTTTATGGAATTAATAATGAAAAGATTAATGGAGATTTAAAATCAATAGTTTTCATGTTAGCTTCCTTAAGGTTATGGACTTCTATGATTTATATACTGATTTCTGCAAAAGAAAGTAGAATTTCTTCTGGGGAACTCAGTCAATGCTTTTTGATTATAATAAACACACAATTGAAAAAACAAGATATTTCACTTGAATAGAACATATTCTTTCCTGCAAACAGAAACAACTATTTACAATTTATTTTTGATAACAGGTTGAAAGAAGTTCACATGATTGAAGGGTTTTCAGGAAATATCTCAAGATTTTCTGAGTATTTGTTTCAGATTAACGAACTGTTCAGATATTTTTGAAAGTTTGAGTATCCAAGGTTCAGATTTAAACAAGGGAGCATAAAGTCACCTGAAATATGTAATTCCAAGGTTTCATATAATGATCCCAGGTGAGTTTCATCCGAACATGGTGGTTTAAACAGTGATCTTGCTAATATAGTCAAGTGCTTTGGCAAATGTGCTTTTGTGGCATAAACCAAATTTGGTTTCAGAAGCCATAGGAAAAAGAAAGAAAACAGTCATATTTGTTGATTACAAAACGTATTTTATGTAGTCCATACCTTTGAGGAAAGGCTTGAAGCACAATCACAAATGTGCATGATCTCCAATCATGCCATTATGAACTGGCAGTCTGATCATTTCATCTGAAGTTTCAATAGGGAAATGAGTTTTAAAGGTTTTCTGAATACTAATTCAGTAGTTGCATAGTAATGTTCTGTTCAAATAGAAATTTCCTAAGGAGTTAAATTTGCAGATGGAGATAGAGTAGAATTGAGTGATTGCAACCCCTTTTTTCTTTCACTTCTTGTTAAAATGAGCATTTACTTGTATGGAGATAACGAAATGGGTAATTTTTACCCTTGCAGAGAGAAAAACGAGGTGTGGGCCAGGTCTGCAGTGGTCTGAGTAAAATGGCTAAAACAGGACTAGCAAGGGGAGAAACCAAGTGAAGTAAGAGCTGTAAAAGCCAAAGATGAAATTATTTCTAGAAATTATCTGAAATTTAGTGTTAGAGTTTTTCCCCCCTTTTAGTTTTCTAGGATTTATAGGCCAGAAAGCTGACTTCATTTGGAAAGAATATCTGTCCAACCCATTTATAGAATTAGAACCAGATACCTAAATGATGAAGTAAAGTAGAATTCACTAGTCTGAAGTCCATTTTCATGGTTTGATAGTGTGTCCTGATGTGGTTTTGATGGGAAAATATATAGTAATTTTAGATTAGTACTAAGTAGAATAGACAGGATTATAGCTATAAAGAACTACAAGCAAAGAATATGGAACTGTTAGTAAAATCAACTATACTTTAGTGGGTGAGTTTCTAATTTATAAAATACTGAGTTGCCACCTCTGAGGTTGTACTTCATATTGGTTCTGTGGAAGGAAAGATACACATTTACATTCTTTGATAGATATACATCCTTTATATAGAATAACAATTGGAATTTGGAAATACTTTATAAAAACCTTTGATTTGCATTTAAAATTAGCTTTCTTTTAAATTTTGAATTTCTCTATCGTTCTGCATTAGTTCACTTTTGTTAAGGACTCATAGCAGAGACTGGCAAATGTCTAGAAAAGTTGTTAATATTTTGATTCAGGATGTTTTGATTTGGGCCAGGTGATGGCCTCCAATAGGGAATTTGCAGGGACAATGAAGACCCTTTTTTTTTTCAGTGTGGGAAATTTAGGGTTTGCTTTGGGATTATTGCTGTTGAAATGCCCGATAGGGAATTCCGAAATAGTCTGGTGTCATCCATGCATTGCTAGGAGAAAATAAAACAGCTAAGCTGTCCTGGCTGCTTTGGCTCAGTGGTTAAAGCATTGGCCTGCGGACTGAAGGGTTGTGGGTTCCATTTTGGCTAAGGGCTTGTACCTTGGTTGCAGGCTTGATCTCTGGCCCCGTTGGGACAGGTGCAGGAAGCAACCAATCAATTTGAGAGAGACACAGAGATGTTTCTCTGCCTCTTTCCTTCCCCTCCATTCTGAAAAAAAATCAATGGAAAAACAACAAAATCAGCTAAGCTGCATTAATTTTGCCTAGTTCTGACTTAGTTAATAGGCTCTTCATATTCTGTATGTATAGTTTATGTGCAATTACCATATTTCTTCAACAAAGTGAGTAGAATTAAAAAATGAAAGCTTTAGCAATTAATGTTACGCCATTTTAAATGAAAGAATAGTAAGTTTAAAGTCAGAGATCATCTAGGTCAGTGGTTCTCAACCTTCCTAATGCCGCGACCCTTTAATTCAGTTCCTCATGTTGTGGTGACCCCCAATTTCATTGTTACAAATTGAACATAATTAAAGCATAGTGATTAATCACAAAAACAATATGTAATTACATATGTGTTTTCCGATGGTCTTAGGTGACCCCTGTGAAAGGGTTATTCGACCCCCAGGTTGAGAGCTGCTGATCTAGGTGGTTGATATATTTTTGGTTTTCCAGGATGTCTTGGTGTCTTTATCATGGATAGTTGACACAGATCAGAAGAGAAACAGTTCAACTCTTTTTTTTTTTTTTATATATTTTATTGATTTTTTACAGAGAGGAAGGGAGAGAGATAGAGAGTTAGAAACATTGATGAGAGAGAAACATCGATCAGCTGCCTCCTGCACATCTCCCACCGGGGATGTGCCCACAGCCCAGGTACATGCCCTTGACCGGAATCGAACCTGGGACCCCTCAGTCCGCAGGCCGACGCTCTATCCACTGAGCCAAACCGGTTTCGGCAGTTCAACTCTTTTTAGGTGAATTAGTGGGACTGTATTTATCCATTACTCTTTTCAGAGTAGGTTTTTAGATTAAAACCATCCTCTCTCACTGATAAATTGTTTTTGACACTTAAAAAAAAAGATAATTTTATTGATTTCAGAGAGGAAGGGAGAGGGAGAGAGAGAGAGAGAGAGAGAGAGAGAGAGAGAGAGAGAGAGAGAGAGAGAAACATCGATCAGAGAGACTCATTGATTGGCTGCCTCCTGCATGATCCACACTGGGGATTCAGCCCTCAACCCAGGCATATGCCCTGACTGGGAATCGAACCATGGACTCCTGGTTCAGAGGTTGATGCTCAACCACTGAGCCACATTGGCTGGGCTTGGACACATTTATGAATATGGAATCCATTTAAATTGTTTGTTATGAAGTTAATTACATTAGTTTCCAAAACTTAATTTATGTACCATCACAATTGCCCCATATTTTCAAATTTGTGTACTTTTCATTTTTTTTTTGTCAGTACAGTAGTGGAAAACAAACTTGCCTTGACACAGGTAGAGAATTACAATACAATTCTAAGATCTTGTGTACCACACTTTGGTAGGAAACAAGAATTTTTATGTCTTTAAAGTCCATCTTGGGATGAATTGAACAATTTTCATGCATCTAATTAATCTCTGAAAAAACTAATGACCAAACTTGAATTTTTTTCTTATAGATTCCTATGTTCTGGCACAAATTAAAGATTGGTTGCGGGGAGGTGTAAAGTAAAAGAAGAAACTGTAGACTCAAATGGTATCAGGATTTATCAAAATACTGAATTTGTGAGTCAAAATTCTCATTTTCCAGCCGAATGAGATGTTTGTAGTATATGTTGTCTAACTTACAGGCCGCCTCTTGTCGGACACTTGCTTGTAAAACATTTTTTAAAACTGATGTTGATAACAGGCTTGTTTAAAAATGCCTGGTCTTAAAACTTGGTTTAAACATGCATTATTTTTTCAATTTTCTTTGTATCATAAAAATGAGACAGTTGACCTCCTTTTATTGCCTTAGATATCTGAGTCTTAATCGGAAATCATGATTTAAAACTTCTTAATTTTTTTCTATCCTGTAGTGAGTATTTAGAAGGAAAACCAGATATTCCATAGCTAAAGTGTTAGGCTGTTATCACTTTTTTCCTTTTTACACAAACTAAAAAACTTGTAATTATAATGTATATCAAGCTTCAGCCAGGGCTTTCAAAAAAAAAAAATTAAGATAATTTTGTAATCCCCTGTCCCTTAGTGCCCTCCAACAGATGCACCTAAAAGCTTTTGCACAAGTCCAGAAAGAACAATCCCTCCCAGTGCCCCTCCTGGTGAAATATAGAAGCATGGTGCTTGCTTGGTGAGAATGTGTTGTAGAAATGTGTCATCCTGTGAGTGTAAAAGATGGAAATGGATAGATAGCTATGAGCGTATAACTTGACCGATGCAGGTGAGTCTGAGCGTTCATTAACATTTTGGCGCCGGTTGTGCTTGACAACATGAGGCTTTTATTGATGAAAGGCAATCTCGTCCACTTTCCAAGCACACAGCTGAAAGTATAGTCTCTTGAGCCAGATTTCCTAGATGCAAAGGCTGCCTTGGGTCTGTCACAAGCTGTGTAATCTTAGGCAGGGTACTCAATGTCATTGCCTGTGAAACGGAAAATAATAGTACTTCCTCATAACGTAATTTCTCATTAAACCAATAAAGTGCCTGGTAGAAGACCTACAGTGGGGCCTTGACTTACGAGTGTCCTGACTAATGAGTTTTTCGAGATACGAGCCGTCTCTGGGCCGATTTTTTGCTTTGAGTTGCGAGCTAAAATCCGGGTTACGAGCCAGCTTCAGATACCCCACTGCTAGTTGGCGCAGCAAACGTCACAGTGAACGCCACAACATCAGCCCAGCATCACGTGTCTCACTCGTTCACTATAAGATTTGACATACGAGTAATTTGAGTTACGAGCTCTGTCATGGAATGAATTAAACTCGTAAGTCAAGGCCCCATTGTATATAAATACTTGCTGTCATTACCACAACCACCACTTTCTGTGAATGGGATAGAAATTCCTTTCAGGTAGTTTGTTTTTTTGTTAATCCTCAACTGAGGATATTTTTTCTATTGATTTTTAGAGAGCAAAAGGGAAGGGGGAAGTGGGAGAAAGAGAAAAATCACATGAGAGAAACGCATTGATTGGTTACCTCCTGCACGCACCCTGGCTGGGGCAGGGTTCCAACCTGCAACCCAGGTAATTGCCCTTGACTGAAAATTGAACCTGAGACCCTTTGGTGCTTGTGCTGACACTCTAACCCAGCCGTGGGCAAACGACGGCTCGCAGGCCAGATCTGGCCCGTTTGAAATGAATAAAACTAAAAAAAAAAAAAGACCGTACCCTTTTATGTAATGATGTTTACTTTGAATTTATATTAGTTCACACAAACACTCCATCTATGCTTTTGTTCCGGCCCTCCGGTCCAGTTTAAGAGCCCATTGTGGCCCTCGAGCCAAAAAGTTTGCCCACCCCTGCTCTAACCCCTGAGAAACACCAGCCAGAGCTCAGGTAACTTTTGATATCCTGCAACATACTGAATATAAATGAAAGAAATGTTATAGCAACATTATATGAAAATAACAATAATCATAGTGTAATCATCCACAGATATCTATAAGCAGGTATGAATTATTTCCAGCAGGCATGTGGAGGGCTGCTGGGTTGGAGGTCATGGGACTTATGGTGAAGGGAGAAGTGTATTAACATTTCAACACTTGCCCCCTTCATTTTCGGGTCACATAAAATCCCAGGAGTCTATTACTTGTGGGTTTTCTCCTCTTTTATGCCAAGCACAGGGCCTGACATAGCAGAGATGATAGTCCACTTATGAGTGAGGAAGAGGGGTTCTTGTTCAGACACTGATGTGTACTAAGGACTTGTCACCATTTCAGAAGCCTGGCATTTCCCACATCCTTTCAGAGAGGCTTGAATGAGCAGGTGGGGTTCAGTGGAGTAGAGGTCCTCCTAAGAGAGTTTTCCAAAAGTATTAGAACCACAAAGCTACCCTTGTCAGCTCTGGGCACTGTAAACTAGCTGGTTTGCACAGATGCTGTGTTCCCCTGGGACCATGGTGTTTCATTATTTTAATATTTTGCGGAATGGTGACAAGTGGACATGAATTTGAACGTTTCCTCTCATCCCACCCCCCTCATTTTTTATTGCTGTTGGTATGATTTAGTAAGAGCTGTTTCCCCTTTCTAGGAGGGAAATACTTCACATTCCAAGGTCTTGATCCGTGGCCACATTCTCCGGAGTGTAGTCATTTTTACTCATGGCTCATTTTTGAGATGCTGATTACAAAACTGATTTTCCTCCACAATTTAGCTTTTCGAAGGAAATCTGGCTGGGAGTAGCACATCTAGGTGTGACTCCTAATGTTCTGGTTAGAAAAATACTAAGGCTAGACGCCAGAATGTCTGTTGTGTTGATGCTTTTATCTGTTTGTTCATGTTGCAGCATGCTAAATTGTCATGTCAGTCACTGGTGACTGACACTATACTTTCCGCCGGACCGGTCAGTCACTGGTGCCGCCAGCATATCGGTGAAATCGGGTAACGTGGGCTAAACAGAAAGGAAGACAAAATAGGCTTGGCGCTTAAAGTGTTAAGAGAAAATTCATGTTGAGTGTTCAGCAAGATGATAGGTGCATGTACATAATCTTAATTCTTTAGTTTTTCATTCTGGGCTTTGCTCTAAGAGTGTGACCTGCTCTGCTTCCTTCTTTCATGCATCCAAAAAGGAGACCGAGTGTTTACTTACCCTGTTCTGAGTTGTCCTTTTATCTCTGCTGCCTCCCAGGAACGGTTTGCCTTACATTGTTGCATGTAAGCTTTGACTTAATGAACAAAATAAGTCATTCCAATGAAATGGCTTTCAGGAGGGTGTCCCTCCATTTACTGTACCACAGTCAGGGCTCCCTGGCTTTTCCTACTGGATCTTGTAGGTGTGGTCAATATCTAAAGAACCTTGAGACCCCAAAAGCCTTTGTGTGTGGGGGGGTGGGGGGGGTAGCAATGCACAGGGAAAGATGGTCATTCTTTGATGCAGATTCTTGACTTTGGCCTAAAATGGAATAGGAGGTTCTTTAGAATGATTGTTCAAACCTACTTATGGAGGGAGAGGTTGAAAAGAAATTCTCTTGTGCATTCAGATTCCTTTTCTTCTTGGTGTGACTGCTGTTGGGTTGTAGTAGTATATTTAAGTTTTCCTGTGAACAAAAGGCTAAAAATCTCATTGTTAAGCCTCATTTAAGGAAATAGTTCTCTGTTAAAATTCAGAATTATGTTTATAGATTAGGTGTATAAAATTTATCCTTTTCAATGTCAGAAAAGCCTTTTTAAAAGTTTTGATATGTTACTGCTTCTGGTTTAATTTAGCATTTAAAAAATATTATAAGGACCAAACATTCTCTAACTTAACGACCCCAGAGTTAACTATAGTGATTTGATAGATGATCTGTTAATACTTAAAGTAGGGAATTAAGCAGACAAGCGAATACTACTATGTTAAAAAATAAGGCTTGAAATAGCAATCTTTCTTTTGAATTATGCTTAGTATTTGAAGACTCTGTTCTGAATGCCTAAGTGAGAAAGCTTATCTTGTTCAGCTTGTGTTAAGTAGATATTGAGTCATTGATTCAGGTCCCTGAATAGTATGCGCAAGTGGTCACTGGCATTAAAGGAGAAAGGGAGTTAGGCACGTTTTGGTCATTCTGCAAAACAGGGTCTCAATGTTGTGATGTGGTAGGGATGGAGACTTCAGCCCTTGTTGAATGCTAAGATCAGGACTATTCCAAGACTATTCCAATACTAGGCTAGTAAAATTTTTGTCAGGAACGTTAAGTGCAAGTTAGCATTGGAGGGCAGCATCTTGGTTGTGCCTGAAGGCAGTTTGCTGCTGAATTGACTTGGGCCGGAGAGTGCCCTCGCCTGGCTAAGGCTGGTGTGTATACACCTCCTCTGTTTTCCTTGGTTTACAACCAAAGCTTCACATTTTGTGAAGCTAGTAAGTTATGTAGAATAAATTCATTATGAACATTCCACTGAATTTTGGTCAGATTCAAAAAAAATTTTTTTGTAAAATGGATTAAAAAGAACTCAAATGACTTCTCTACTTTTGTTAACTTGGTTTTTTCTACCATAGGTCTCAACAAATGGCAGCTATTACATCAGACAGTGACGAATCCTGCTGCTCCCTTACAGTGTCTGACAGACCACTGTGGATTCAGACTGGGAGCATTGACGTTAACAGTGAGACGGGCAGGTCTGTCTGTGTTCAGCTCTGCCAGAGTGAAGAGGGCACCATATCATCACTTGATCATTTCCAAAGTAGATGAGGCTAGATGTAAAAATTCATTAGTTCTTTTTCCTTAGCTTTTCATTGGTAGCTGCGTATCCCTCATGTAGGCGATCGTTTTAATGAGTCAAAATAACTTTTCATTTCGTGTTACCTGCTGTGCTAAAAAGTAGAGCCAGCCTCCTTCGAGCTTCCATGAATTGAGAGGAATTTTTCCTATGGTGGTAGAAGTTGGGTGTCAGATTGTAGAATTATGCCGAGATAGCAACTGAGCCTCCATGGATGGTCAAATAGTGGATTCCTTTATCTTTTCACTACCTCAACCTTTCTCACTTTTATATTCATTACTTTAATTTTGTAGCCATTTCTTCTTACTGTATATATAAGAATATATATATATTCATATATATATTCTTATTGAGTTAATCTCAAAACTGTCATTTACAACTCAGTGGGTGGCAAGAATGTGGCAGTGTAGTTGTAATCTATTTAAGCACATTTATGAAAACTTTGGATAATGCCTGAAAGGCTTATTTTGGTCTCTTAAATGGGAGGAAAGATTTCGGGATTCCGTTGTGCTGCTTTTGAATTTGTGATTTTTTTTTTGGTTTTCCTGAATTAAGGCTATTCGTTGGGCTGTATTGCTGCATGAGCTGTAATGTGCAAGCTGGGTCAGAATGGCACATTTTGGATCAGAGGTTGAGGCTGGGGAATTATGGACTCTTACCTGTATAGGGGTGACAGCTGCCCTTAAAATGATCTCTTAAGGGAATAGCGTCTGTTTCTATTCTGCACCTGTCATATGAAAGTAAGATCTGCTACAATCCTTGACTTTCCTGCCGACCTGAATAGGCCTCACTCAGATTGAAGCCAAATATTGACAGTTATAAATAGGAAATGGAAATGTACATGGGATTGGCTGGTTACTATTTTTCTCCTTAAATTTATAGAAAGGATATTTACTACCAAAGTTCTGAGTATTACATTAGTATAATTCTGAATATTAGTATTACATTATAGTATAATAGTTTTAGAAAATAAACACTGCTCTTAGCTGAATGTGAAATTTTAAGTGTTAATCATTCTGGTTCTTTAGAAGCAAGGACTACACCCACCTTCCACTCTGATGTGTGCTGTGTTTATGGCTAGAAGTAATTTTTCATTTCTTAGGAAGATAGAATGCCCTGTGGAATTTATTTATAGGCTTTGATTCAGTAAGTGAATGAAGCATGGCAACCGTTGGAAATTTACCAGAACTCTTTCTCCATGTTAAGAGTGGGAAAGACGCCTACTGTGAAATGTTTGGAAGTTAAATATTGGGAAGAATGGGGATTTTTCTTTTATTTTTACATTCTGTATTTGTTTTGTCTGTTATCACACTGAAAATACCTCATTTTTGGTTTAAAAATACATTTGACCAAAAAACTCATTGTTCTCTCCACAGATCACCTCTTTTGGAAGTCAAACTCCTATTGATACTGGGGATTGTAGAGGATTTCAGTGGTGTTTTTTCCACTTCTGGTATTAAAGGCAGGTTGGAATGTTAGGCATTCTGGTTATGGTATTGGTAGTAATTTTCATAAGCCTTGTCCTTTCTAATGTTCTGTTCAGAGTCCTGCTTTTTGTAGGAGGACTGGTCAGTCTAACCCAGCCGTGGGCAAACTACGGCCCGCGGGCCTGATCCTGCCCGTTTGAAATGAATAAAACTAAAAAAAAAAAAAAAGACCGTACCCTTCCGTACCCTTTTATGTAATGATGTTTACTTTGAATTTATATTAGTTCACACAAACACTCCATCCATGCTTTTGTTCCGGCCCTCTGGTCCAGTTTAAGAACCCATTGTGGCCCTCGAGTCAAAAAGTTTGCCCACCCCTGGTCTAACCAGTGTCTACAAGTTGTCTTCTAGGACACAATGGTGCTCTTTCGATGCCTCTGATGTTCGTGTCTACCTCTGGGGAGTCACCCCACACCCTCCTCTTTTTTGCTATTGGTACATGTGTGGACAGTGTGATCCGCAGCGGACTTTGACATAGCCAAGTTTTGTATATAAATGCTTCTAAGGTCTGCAGGCAGCCTGTGCTAAAGCCAGGCTGCTGGTGCTTCACAGCAGTGCACAGCAGCTAAGCTGGCTCACAAAGCTTCGTGTTGTAACCTGTGAAATGCAGTGTAAAGAACAAAGCTACAGTTCCCTTTAGAAATTTTCAAGTACAGATTGATAATGTGAAGATGACAACCATTTTATTTCTGTTGGAAAGAACACGAATGCTTCTGCTGGCTTAGAGTGGCAGTAAGTTGTTTGGTCAAGTTTTACTGATTTTAAAGAAAAAAATCAGTTGTGATCTCACAAAATCTATATAGGGCTTAATTAAACAAGGACATCACTTTTCTCATATAATTACTTGTGCTTAACTACATTTTCTTCCTTTTCTTTACTATATTTCAGCACAAAGACATTAGCAGGCTGCTGGTTTCGTGGACCTGTACCACAGTGACACAGAGAACACCAGAGCACCAGGATTGAATGAAATTGGAGACTCAGATTTTTAAAGCTGCACTAAGAAGTAAATGTTCAGGCAGTGGTTAAAACCAACAGTCTCTAAAGGGCACCTGTAAATTGTGCTATAGTAAACCGAAGAAAAGGTCTTAGGGGAATGTTTTCTAAAACAAACTAAACTATTGCAATAAATTATGCATGAGATGAGGAGAAAAGTGATGTGAAATACGCACACAAGAACTCATTTTATGTGCGAAGACAGTTCTTTTGATTGTGAAGTTCTTATCAGGAGTTTGGACAGACCTAAAAGGCATGGGATGATGGCAGAAATGTTGAATTATCTTTCATACTAAAACTTTGTTCTTTCTCCAAGGTTTATGTTACTCAGTTCAGATATGAGCAAAGGTATTTCTAAAATGACTCGCCTGTGAAACCAGTGGTCACATGTGCTGAGGCCAGTGTTTCCCTTCAGGGTGCCCCTGGAAACGACAGGAAAGATTTAACATCATCCTAAAAGGATGGTAAGGTACCCCCACCCTACCCACCCTGAAAATTTGGTCCTTTCTTTCATAAAGCAGGGCTGTATTACCTTAATACATATTAAGATGTATTTATTTGCCACCAGTATTTTAACATTTTGTGCGTTTTCATAACCCCATTCTTAACTTTTAAATTCTGAGTCAGAGTAGATAGGCTAGTGTTGATCTCAGAGTGATGTATATTCTGAGATCTAGTTCTGAAATCTACTGAGCTGAAAAGGCATTTACTCTTCCTATCATTATTAATTTTATTTAGATCCGAAAAGGTGAAAAATCTGAATTCTGATGTGGCGCTCTCCCCCCAGAGAGCTCCTCTTTCTGTGTAAGTGCAAGAAATTCTTACAGGTGTCAGGTGGGGCTTGTGCCTGGGGAACTGGCAGCAGAAACAGACCCATAAAAGATGGTGTCAGGCTTTTCATGAATTCTTACCTTTGGAAAATACGTATTATAAAAACCCTTAATTTTTCTTTTTTAATGAGCAGAGATAACCAGATTGACCTGTTAGTGCTACATTTTTAAGGTATTTTATATTTGATGGTGCCGTACTTTTAATAATAAATACTGAAGTTTTTTAGTGGCAATACCAATTTATTTTTTAAACCTGAAAGATAATCCTTATTACTTAATACAAAAGAAAAAAAGCCAAAAAACAATTCATTTGAAGCAACATAACTGAGCATTTGGCTTAAGTGTTCAAACTTTCCATAATCTTACTGTATAGGTTTGGAATTACTTAACTCCACACTCAGGATTAATAAAAGGTTCTGGGGGAGTTTTAGAACATTTAATATACCTGACTAAGGACTTGTTTCACAACTCAAAGAAGAAAAGGTAGGCACTCTCATTTCTGTGAGTTGAATACAAATCCTAATTACACTGTAAGTAATTAAAAGTTGTGACTGCATTCTAAAATTGTCTTTTTTGGAAAGTATTTATCATGAAGTCATTATACATATGATGAAATCTGAAAAAGCTCAGGAACTATGCCAGCAGGGAGTCAAGATTACAGGCCTCAGTGGCACCAGACTCTCTGCCCATCTTGTCTTTAGCTGTATTACCACCAGCAGTACCTTCCAAACTCCCTTCAAGAACCAGACAACTCATGCCATGTGAGTTGTATAAACAAGAGTTTTAAGTAAGCTTTAGCATTATTTGTGCAGAGTGATGGAAATGATAAAAGGCAAAAAAATTGAGAGATCAGGCTTTAAGGACCTATTTTTTCTCATGATAAATTCTCAAAAGGTGTTTTGTTATAAACCAGATTTTTCATTTAAAAAAAAAATGAAACTTGGTATTTAAAATCTAGGACATACCATGTTGCTATTTCACTTTCATTGCTTTAGTTGCTTAATATTTAAGCTATGCTTCATGCTACCTTTGTATTTCAAATCTTCAGAAGCCTATTTCATTTTGTAGACTTGAATGACAAATTTCTCATCTAAAGTATGCTGAGACATAAATGTTAAAAGAATGTTGTGTAACATCCAATAAAGTCTTGATATTTTTAAAAATTTAGTTATTTATAAACTATTTACTTTCTAGGAGTTAGGTTTTAAAGGTTATTGAAATTCAACCGCTAGTTGTCCTTTAAGGAGCTGTTTTAAGTAGCATTGCTTCCTTAGGAGAACCTATAAGTTCTTAATCACTGGAGGGATTTTATGGGACTTCTTTATGTCTAAGGCTGGAGGAATGTGAATGATGGAAACAAATATCTACTGGTGGGTTGTTTGTTTAAAGGACTCCTGCTCTTATGGATAATTGGTTGCTTCTTTAAAAGCCCAGCACATCCAATGTGAAAGTGAGGTCAAGTGTTTGATCAGAAACCACTCAGCTGTCAGGGAAAAAGTAGCCTCTTAAAACTTACCAGACAATTGAAGTTTTTCTGCACTGACCCAAAAACTTAGGTCAGTGTTCTTCCCCCCCATTTTGTGTAAAGCAATCCTTTGGAAGGCTGCCAGTTTTTCCAGAGTATACATGGAGTCTTTAATTGCAAACATTCTCCCATTTCAGCTTATCTAAATGAGTGTAGAAAGGAGGCCACTGGAATCTGGTAATATCTTTTCTTCCTCAAGTTTCTCACTAATGATAAGAGAGGTAGAGAGAACCAGGGAAGATAAATAAGCCATGAGCTCAGGATCTGGAAGGCCTACACGAGATCTCTCCCCCCTACCTCCATACCATGGTATCCACCTGATGGTGTCATGACGTGTGCCAGTATGTTTACAGACACAATTCCTACCAGATACAAGGAATGAGGGATGCAACCCATGCATACCCTTAGGATCTTATTCATGCCCTGGAATCGTGTGGACTGTACCAGCACCTCCCTGGGCATGGTGGGTATGTCACTGCAAATATGCACTGTGGCTAGAAGCCGTTTTACTGCTTTTATAGCTCATTTTTCTCTTTCAAGTAATGATGCCTCCCTCAGTAGTCAAATAGAGCATCCTGTGTTTTTAAAGCATACTTTTCTCTAGTGGTGAGTGTCTTGCCAAATCTCTGCTTATTCACAATGAAATTTCATGACCTAACAACACCTTTGCTTAGATGTCAAGAAGGTAATGAACCTGGGCTGAAAGAAGATACAACTCAGGAATACTGTGCCAGAGGAAGGAAGAGCTGGCCAAACACAGGCTAGGTTATTGTCCTTAAGAGTTAAGAACACTTCTGGGTTAGCCCTTTCATTATTCCCTCGTGAAGCATGTGAGTAGAAGCTTCTAACATTGGTGATATTAAGAGAAAGATGACATGGGTTCTGATCTTAGTTCTATCCAAGATCTTCCTGCAAAAAGAACCAGGCCTGGCCGCACTGGCCAAAATGGGGTGCGGAAAAGAAGTGTCTCACTCAAGCCTTCCTTTTCTCCTTAGCTAAGGCCCAAAACATGGGAGACAAGGGAATCTTTACTTGAACGAAATATTCTACAATCTTGTGTTTTTGAATTCTAAGCTCATCCCCTAACTCCTGTGGATCCTAAGTCAAAACAGAAACCTGTGCTCTAAAGATGATGAATGGGATCAGCAGCGTGAAGAAGTGGTGGGAGACGACTGTGTCCGGCCCCAGAAGAGCATAGCTGGCCTTTAGTAAGACAGAACCACCTTACAGAAGGCAGTGAACGGGGCCATCCTTCACATGTTTAAATGCAGCTGCTTTCGCATCTGTAGAAGACGGACTGGAAAAGCTTTTGCAGCAGCAGCAGAAGCTCCAGACTTTGATGCCAACTCCGCCAATGGCAGAACCCAATACCAGTGTCACACAGCCCTAGGAAGTTATCAGACCTTTCCTTCCAGTTGACTTCACAAGGCAAATAGCATTCTATTTTGGGACCAAACCATTCCTACAAGTCTTGTCTACATCTGTCATGATACCTGAGCATAGCAGCCCCAGTGCCCGATAGGAGTTCCCATTGAGATAGGCCGTATTTTTCAGCAAGCCAGAAACTAGTAGCTGGGACTGAGTCACGTCCACAATTTGTTAGCTATGGGCTTCCTTGGCAGTGGGGCAGCAAGCCCTGTGTTTAGCTAAGGGGAAAGAAAATGTGAGCTTCCAGTTTCCCCTTGAGTGAAAGGAAGAAGAAGGTGGGGCGTCCTCTTTCTAGTTCTGGCTGACAGAACCCGTGTGATGGAGCCTATTTCTAGATGGTGGATGTGAGGGTTGGAAAATTAGAAGAAAATGGCATATTTTTGTTGTGGAATATTTCAGACATTTGTAGAGGTACAGCAGTTTAACAAACTATGTACCCATCCCTAGTTTCAACCAGCTTGTAGCCAGGAAGACTGAAATTTCTGATGCTTTGAAAGATGAGGGCAGCCTAGTCACTACTTTTCATAAACTAATTTTATAACTAGTTTGCCCCTTGAAGGGTTGTAAGCAGTTATTCTTAGGCTCTGTGGTTATTTTTTACCACAGCACTTGGGCTGGCTAGTAGCAAGTCATCCATTTCCCATTCTCAGTCTAGTGTTGGTTAAGGGCTGCTCTCCCCCAACACAGGAAGTGAATGGAAAATGATCGCCTCTCTCCTCTGTACAGCTTTAATTTTGCAGTTCCCTGAAGGAACAGGTTTTCTAGTCCCTTCTGGTAGAACATGCACACATTTCCTTTTTTAAAGGACCCAGATGACAGGAGGACAGCCTGTGACTTCCGTGGTGCAGAGGGGGCAGGCTGAAAGACAAGTTGCTCAAACTGCTCCAAGGAGGTTTTTTGAAGGTGGCAGCTATGCACCAAGCACACAACATAGACCGATAGGAGTATTGGAGAAGTCAGGGGTGAGTTAGGGAGTGAGAGGGAAGTGGTCACAGAAGGCAACATGAACAGCAGCCAGGCTGGCAGCCACCTTGGCTGCAGGTTCACAGGCTGCACCCACAAGACTGCTGGGGCTCTAGGCTTTCCCTTTATTTAAAGGGCAAGCTTAAGATAACAGGAAGTTTTTGCTAAACCAGTTTATAAAAGACAAGATTTACAGATCTGCTTAGCTGGGGCATCAGAGCTGATATATCTTTAGTCAGGTTTACATTTAACACCTGCTGCTGGTTCCCCCAGGAAACTAATCAAGTAGTAAAATGCACTAAAAAAGTCCAAGTCTGCTCTTCCTGATTCTGTCTGGATTTTAGCTTAAGAGCTGTTTGAAGGTGTTCAGCAATCGTGTAGAGGTCAGCTCAGAGACCAGAGGCACACCACAAATAATCCCAGGCCTAGCAACATTTCCTGGGGGCTGTGCCCTACTTCAACTACACAAAACATTAGAAATACACTCGGCATTTATGAATTAAACATTTGTGACTTTGACAATACCTGAGCCATCTGAATGTCCAAGTGTGAGGGCTTGTCACTTTACTGAAGCTCAGATGTGGGCCCAGGGCTGCGATGTCCAGGTCATTAGCTAGTAGGTTCGGCCACTCCCCAGACTTGCATTTCCTCACCCAGTGTGACAGTCTTCCTATAAGCACAATAACTTGTAAAATCATAGGATATTGGGGGGGAGGGGTAGTGGAGCCAGAGGATAGAAATAACCCAGATGAACTGTTTGTGAGGGAAGGGAAACGCATGCAGAAGGTCGTTTCTAGAAGAGGCTGGATTTCAAGAATAGAATTTTGGTTCCATGATGTGAAGAAAACTACAGAAACCACTAGCTGGTGTGAATTTATAGTAATAGTCCTAGTTTCCTGGGTAAGCCTTGTACAGAGGCTCCAGTGGATGGAAAAGCTGCTCATGTGAAAGTTGGAGAGGTGATTGAGAGACGGTGCGGACATATAGAGGACATGAGATTCAATGGAAATGTGATCTGGGAGAAAGGGGGGAAGCTGACACTAGAGGACAAGTTGGGGATTTTTGAAAGTCCAAAGACAAATCCTCACAAATATCTAAGATGCAAAATTGAAAATTTAAAAATCAGAAGACATGCTTACAAGCCAGGTTGAACATTTCAGTATCTGAGGACATTCTACATGGCTACACAGGATGGGGCTCACCTGATTTTAAGGGGCTTTCTTTACAAACTCTTCTTTTTTAAAGTTCCTTATTGTTTAAAGTATTACATGAGTCTCTTGTTTTTCCCCAATTGACCTCTCCCCCCGCCATCCTCAAGCCCTCACCCCCCCCCCCCACCATCTGTGTCCATTGGTTTTGCTCATATGCACGCATACAAGTTAAGCTACAATTACTGAATTCACTATTGAGAAATCCTAGCTGAGCCCTCCAAAGTGGCCAGAGCTGCACACCTGTGCATACAAAAAACTGCAGAAACTGAACTCTGGAACCCAAGACAAGGGCCCTGACGAGATGAAGACAACAGGTTGTCTTTCATTGCCTCCCACACATTCTTTGGGAGGTGACAAGCAGCACATAAACCTAAGCTGACATTTGAATCACTTGCTGGATCTTAATATTTTGAGAAAAGCTAGTTGCTACTTATCTTGAGATAACATATTGGTTAGCAGCAAAGGAGACATTTTAAAACACAGTACTAAATAAAGAGCACAGAATCTGAACACTCGGGTAGTGATAGTTCACATGGAGACCACTTATTGAGCAATGTGCTTTCTGACTAATTTACTAAGTTTCTAGTAGAGCAGCAGTGCTATTTTGAGAGTAAATATGGCCCTTACCTTCTAGGAGCTCTTGGTCTATTCATGGAGGCAGATAGGTTAAAAAAACAAAGTATGTCTTTGAGCCTTCAAAAATACTCTAGAACAGTGGTTCTCAACCTTCCTAATGCCGCAACCCTTCAATACGTCATGTTGTGGTGACCCCCAACCATAAAATTATTTTCATTGCTACTTCATAACTAATTTTGCTACTGTTATGAATCGTAATGTAAATATCTGATATGCTATATGTGTTTTCCAATGGTCGCGACCCACAGGTTGAGAACCGCTGCTCTAGAAGGAGATCCAAAATTATTTTGATCCTTTGCAACAGCACTGGAGTAATATATGCAATGTCACAGTATGATTACTGTAAATTTTGGCATACTTGTTTTGGTTGGAGGAAGGCATCACTGAACTTTAAATCATACTTTAGCAGCAGAAGGCAAACAGGCTACCTTCTTTCCTTCCACTAATATCTACTTTTCAACAGTTTAAAGGTTCTTCTATTGTCAAATGTTTTCAAAACGTTTGAATCTACCTTTCCCCCCAGATTTTGGAAGTAGAGAAATAACAGTGGTACATATAAACTTCTAGGCTTAAGCAAACTTCATTTCTTTCCATATACATTACTTGGCCCACTCACTAGAGGCATTTAATGTGGGCCTTGTTTGGTATCCTGTATGATTTCAGGAGGGTATGTGTGTGTGTTGGGGTGGGTGGGGGGAGGCCTAAAAAGCAACACCTCTACACCCTGCAGGAATGGTAGTGTCTTCACCAGGGCGGTTTCTAGGCAAACAAGATTCCTATTCCTTGGAGCTCAGCTAGTCCTTCAGGAATCTCAGTCCCAACCTTTGCTTAGTCTCGGCCATTGAACTCAAGTCAAATCTAAGCAAAATATAGTCCATAATATTTTCATAGTAATATTAAGGGATTATCTGCTTTTTTTCACCATCATTCTGTCATGAGCATGCAGAATTTTCCAGACGACATGTGATACTGTGACAATGAGAATCTTCTATCAAGCCTCATGTTTAAGAGATTTGCAAATATGTAGAATGATGTCACTCATTAAAATGTGTTTTGATTTGGAAGATCTTTTTCTAGAAATTTTTCTATTAACATGAAATGTATTTACTTTTAAAGAATTGACTAAATATTTAAGAAATTTGTTTTAATTCTAACGTACATATCAACAGAATACTCTTTAAATGTTTTGGAGTGGGAAGGGGTCTGAGCACGACTCCCGCCTGACACGGACGCGCAAGAAGCACTTGCCGCTGATGCTGCACCACCCAGTTCTATGTTTCTGTACACGCGCAGGATTTCTCAAACCTTTTGGGGAAAATTTACCATAAAAGAATAAAAAAAAATTAGCAATATTCTTTCTCCCTCTCCCCTAGTAAATTCTGTGGAGAATTTCTTTTCAATCTGGGAGATAAGCTTAGCAAATCAAAGTCAATACTGTGCATAATTCCACTATCCACAAAGCAACAGCCTAAAGGGCTTTGAGAAGAGATCAAAGAACCAGCACAATCCTTAACATGTCACTTAGAGTTACGCATGTACTTCATTTCTGAGATGAAACATGGCACTGCCTTTGTCACAAACCAGTAAAACTGGAAGCTTTTCACCAGCATCAACTAATGAATATAAAAACCCCAAATAAACACCTACCTTTGAAACCTCTGGGTTCACGTAGTCTAAAAGAATATTTTATTCTGGGATTCACATATCACCATTCCTGAATGAAGCTATTTTAAGTTGAAAATAAGAGATGCTTGGTCAAAAAAAAAAAAATGATTTCATAATATCTGGAAACCTGGGGAGGGCCAACGCTTGAGGTGGTTTCTGAAGTCAAGTACAGGGTAGAATGGTCAACTCTTTCAAGGTCATCCTCAAGGTAGCAACTAAGACTTCGGGCAAATCTGTGGAGTCCAGTAACAATGACAGTGCCTGAACACTGCTCCCAGAGCCAGAGAAGCCTTCTGCTTCAGCTGTCATGGGGACAAAATTCACAGGCGCAGACTGTCACAGAAAGCATTTATTACCACAGAGGAAATCAGGAGCCCATGCCTGGCAGCCTGGGCAGTGCGTGTGATTGGGAGAGGGCAGTAGGCAGGACCCCCATCAGTCATGTCTGGGCAGTCTCTGACCAGCAGGTTTGCTGGGTCCAGGAGAGCTGGCGTCTGGGCTCGTATGTTTGTATGGCTCAGGAGGTCAGCCTTAACAGGCTCCTCCTGGACAAAACAAAGGACAGCCAGAACCAGGGACAAGAGCTGCACAGATACCAACTTAAAATGGAAATCAGATTAGGTTCATTACATCAGGACGTACATTTCACCCTGATCACAAAACACAAGGAAGGGTGCACTGGGCTCTACTGGATGGCCTTTGAGATAAGATGCTTTTAGAACGTAAACATTGGCAGGGCCTTTCCCCTTGCTACCAGCAAGCAGCACACAATTTACTAGCCAGCTTTAAAAGTTACTGTTATCTCTGTTATCTGTTATTATTTGGGTTTTGAACAAAATTGATGGAGTAGGAGCCAGTAGAGGAATCCTGTTTGATCTGGAAATTTTCTGTGGAGAGTCCAAAAGGTCGGAGAACCAAGTTCCCAAGATCTTTTAGTTTACCTGCAATGTAAAAGCAAAAACGCAAATAAATATGGGGAATGAACAGAAGCAGGAAGACCCCCATTGAGCTCGCCTTACTATCCGATTACAAAATATAAAGAGCATCTCTTGGTAGTGACAGAAACTCCTGCTTTTAAATGATGAGGCCTCAGTCCCCAACTTCCCCTCTGGAGTGCAGTCACTTCGATGCCATCCACCCTGGAACCTGTGTGTACATGAGCAGGAGGGAACCCAGCTGGCTTCTGGGAGAGCAAAACTTCCTGGCCAAACTGGCCAGACCCACCAAAGGACATAGACCAGTGGTTCTCAACCTTCCTAATGCCGCAACCCTTTAATACAGTTCCTCATGTTGTGGTGACCCCCAACCATAAAATTATTTTCGTTGCTACTTCATAACTAATTTTGCTACTGTTATGAATCGTAATGTAAATATCTGATATGCAGGATGTATTTTCATTGTTACAAATTGAACATAATTAAAGCATAGTGGTTAATCACAAAAACAATATGTAATTATATATGTGTTTTCTGATGGTCTTAGGCGACCCCTGTGAAAGGGTCGTTCGACCCCCAAAGGGTCCGGACCCTCAGGCTGAGAACTGCTGACATAAACTCTGGGGTGAGTGGTGGCCAAATCACCTGCCAAGGGCACCCTGCCAATCCCCACTGCCTGGCGGTGGGACACAGGCCTCTCCACATCTGTTCTCAACTTCCACACCAAACTCATCACTCTCGGGGAAGGGGTGATCTTGTTCATTTGTGCCAGGAGCCGGTCCATGCTTGCTGTTTCAAGGGACCTGGCATATATGGCATACTGTTCTTAATATGTTTGCTCACCTTCTTGGCACTATGTGTTTTAACCAAGGTCTCTGAGAAAGGTTGTTTCCCCAGGTAGGGATTTTCCCCTGAAGTTAGGGAGGGAATAAAACCTCTTAACTAAGTGTTAGGCGGGTAATTAATCACTTTAACTACGAATAATCATGCTTAAGCTACATAATCTTTACTCCCTGGAATGGAGATAAGAAACGCCCTAACCTTTGGAATAGAGATTGATAGGATTGGAATCAACTGGTATAAATACAGATGTAACAAGACAGAACTTAGAAGACAGAACCTACACAGAACCTAGAGACAGAAGAACTTTGCTGGAGAGAACATGGCAAAAGATCCTGGACAGAAACTGGCAACAGAACCTAGAGACAGAACCTAGCGAGAGAACATGGCAAAAGATCCTGGAATGAACCTGACTATAGAACATGGCAAGAGAACCTGACTAGAACCTGGTGACTGAACCTGGCTGGAGAACCTGGACAGAACCTGGCTGGAGATCCTAACCAGAACTTCGCTGGAGATCCAGACCAGAACTTCACTGGAGATCCAGACCAGAACTTGGCTGGAGATCCTGGCTAGAGGTCCTGGCTAGGCTGCTGATCAACTGAACGCTATCTCCGTGTCATTCCTTCTTCGCCAACTCCGTCCACACCTTTGGGGACCCCTGGACCTGCTGGGGTTGGACTCCAGCACATTTGCACAAGCCTGTCAACCTCAATAGTCCAGCCTTCTCTCCCCAAGTTTCAGGCTTTAACTACCGGCGACTTCCTGTCCTAAAGCCAGAACTGAGACACATGGTGTAACCAAGGGATTTTATGCTGATTCTATATACAAGAAAGTCATGGAGCTTGTATGTCAATAGTTGAGGGAGTTTCTAGAACATTTGAGAGATTCTTAGGGATTTTGGGGGCAAAGGGATGGAATATTTGAAACCAGGAGTGTTTTGGAAAATATTGGCTAGGATGAGTGAAAAAGCAGTTTCAATCCTTTCTAAAACTGTTCTTAATTTTTCTTGCAGGTCTGCTTCCAATGGAGATGAGAATGGGGGTAAAAGGGAAAGAAACCCCAGTCACCAGAGGTACAGGGTCCTCCCACCTTATCCCTGTTAGCAACTTTGTCCCTCTGAGGCCTCCCATCTTGAAGTAAAGCCCAGGTAAAGAACATGAAGATGTCTGTCCTTCAAATGTCCAGGCCTGTACTAATAACTCATGGAAAGAACTTTTGGTTTCATTCTAAGATTTATCCCTCTGAAGCTCATCACATTCTGAGAAAGCTCCAGGAACGCAGAGCAACCATTCTCCAGGCAGGCTTCCCAAACATAAACCTGGAACGCATGCTCAGTGCTTCTCTTTAAGGAGCACCACTGGCGTAGAACTTGTCCCTGCACACAGGGGGTAGCACAGAGCATGGTCTTGGTAGAGGAATGCAGGAATTGGGGACCACACCAAGCAGAGACAAGATGGGGCATCCTCAGGAAAGTGTCACCCAGAACTTTGGCAGTCTGTCTTGGCGTTGAGGAGAGGGAGGAAATGAATATTTTAAGAAGCCCAATAAAATGTCCCTGCTGGCATAATCTGTGGCTCCTCTGACACAGCAAGTGAGCACGCATCTTGAGAGTCCCAAGAGGGCAATTTCATTTGGAGGAACCCCTGTCCAGAGCCACTACTTGGGTGGAAGATTCACGGCAGGCCCCTCCCCAGGTAGGCAGGAGTGAGCAGTGTGTCCAATGGGTGGAAAGGGAGGAGGGAGGGTGCATGGCATCAGGTTTAGGTTCCCACAAGCCAGGCCCAGCGTCTATGGTTCTTGTGTCATAGGGAAGGTCACTGATGGTTTAAGTACTGAGCTTTTGGGGTTGTTAGTGCTGTGACCAGAAGAGGAGAGCCTGGAGGGGGCTGACAGAAAGGCAGTGCCACATTGTGGGAAAGAGGCCATTTATTCACTGACCAAACATCTGAATGTATACGATGTTGGATATAGCAACTCAGAAATGAGAGGGGGCCAGTCGAACCTAAGGGAACAGCGAAAAACTTTCTGGTTGGACCAACAAGTTTCTAGCATCTGAAAAGTTCACCTTTTGCTGTTTAAGATGATGGCAGAGAAGCACCTTCAGTAACGATCATGCTCCTAAAAAGATGCACATTCACACACATGAATTTTCCTGCTGTTTAAGAGTCAGGTTGGACACTCAGACAAAAAGCAGCTTCCTTGTGCCCAAGACAGGCTCATTCGCCTGTATGTGCCACACTTTTCATTGGTGGCCAAATTCCACCCCCACCCCGCCATCCGGGCAGTAGTCCATTAGGTTTCCCTATTCCCCCTGTAGCAAATCTGGCACCATCACTCAGCCTGACTTTGGGGAGCTTTGTCCAGGACACCTATTTCCACCTCATCACATCACTGACCACATGCCTGAGATCCTTCAAACCTCAGATTCCCTGGCTTTCGTGGCCATGACGTTAATCTTTCCAGAGAAAAGGACAAAAGCAAACACTCCCGTTGTGACCACTTTCCTCAAATATAAAGCCAATCGGATCATCCTGTGCTCAGCAAGGACTGTGGCACTGGGGCTGAGGCCACCTGGGTCCCCACTCCTGTTCTGATGACATTTATAAATGACAGGCTGAGAAGGCAGGGCAGAGCATGTGTTACCCATTCCGAATTTCAATCAGGATTTTTCCCCTAAGGAGGGGGGTATATAAGTCTTCTAACAAAAGAAAGTCAAGTTATAGAGAGAAAAGAAAAACCTGAATAAAAGCTCATTTTGTTCAATAACCACATAATTTCCTACACCAAGCAGTTTTTAAAATCTTTAACTACCAGTGCTCCAGCAGAAGCTATCATTCCCACAGAAACTCGCACAAAAAATCATGCCAAGTCCATGGCAAAAGCTTGCTCCCCTTCTAAGGAAGTGACGCTATTTTGCACTCAGAATGACCACCCTCCAAGGCTCTCACGGCACACAGACCACAGCCACGCCACCGTGACAAGGAGGGGAGAACACCCAGAAAGCTCTTGTGGGGCTGAGTCCATGCAGAGTGACTTCTCTCCTCACACTCCCCGATGGCAGGTAACACCCACAAGCAATACTTTTATATTCATTAAGAAAAGAGTCCAGCTATTAATACTATTCATGTGTAACAACAAACCAGTTATTACTTACCAAGCAACTTAAATTGTTTAAGTCGGATGGGAGATTTCATTACCGAAGCAACTGAAGGAATTAATTCAACTTGAATATTTCACATGGAGGGAACAATATAAGTAAAATCCAAAGCCATGAAGATATTAGAATTTACAGTGACGGGGACAGATGGAAGTTTTGATCCCAGCTGCCATTGACGACACAATCAGGCTCAGTTTGCACTCATTCCTTCCCGGTTTTGCACAAAGCCTGGAGAGCACTGCCTAGTTGTCTTTCCCATGTCCACTGTGGTCATCCATAAAGCCATCTCTTTCAGCAGGAAGTCTAGCTCAACTAAATGCACTTACTTTTTTGGGGCTAAAATAAAGCATCATCGTTAGGAGAGAAACGCTCTTTTTTGACAAAAGAGAATCTCCAAAATAATTTTTCTGCTCAAACATGGTGTAAAGTTTAATTAAATAAGTAAATTAGAGAAAGCCTTTTGGGGAGAAACAGGGGAAGGCTCTAGAACAGCCGTGGGCAAACTACGGCCTGCGGGCCGGAGGCCCGTTTGAAATGAATAAAACTAAAAAAAAAAAGACCGTACGCTTTTATGTAATGATGTTTACTTTGAATTTATATTGGTTTACACAAACACTCCATCCATGCTTTTGTTCCGGCCCTCCGGTCCAGTTTAAGAACCCATTGTGGCCCTCGAGTCAAAAAGTTTGCCCACCCCTGCTCTAGAAAGTGCCAGTCTGAAGCAGCTCTCCCTGGAGCCTGCGTCCAGCCAGCAGAGCCGGAGGGCTGTGGATCGCCTAGCCCATGGTCGGCAAACTGCAGCTCGCAAGCCACGTGCGGCTCTTTGGCCCCTTGAGTGTGGCTCTTCCTAAGCCTTAGGAGTACCCTAATTAAGTTAATAACAATGTACCTACTTATAAAGTTTAAAAAATTTGGCTCTCAAAAGAAATTTCAATCATTGTACTGTTGATATTTGGCTCTGTTGACTAATGAGTTTACTGCAGCTCGCGAGCCACATTGTGGCTCTTTGGTCCCTTGAGTGTGGCTCTTCCACAAAATACCACGTGCGGGCGTGCACGTACAGTGCAATTGAAACTTTGTGGCCCATGAGCAGAAGTCGGTATTTTGTGGAAGAGCCGATATTTTGTGGAAGAGCCACACTCAAGGGGCCAAAGAGCCGCATGTGGCTCGCGAGCCATGGTTTGCCAAGCCGCAGTTTGCTGACCACTGGCCTACGCTAATGGGCTCTTCTCAATCAGCTCTCTTGTCAGAGTGATCCGTGGGGAAATCTGTTCTCATTCTCTGGGTCCCAACACTTACAGCTCATAAAAGGCCAGGCTCAATTTATTATAAAAGATTTTAGGCACATGTGACTGCATTATATTAAATATAAGTCATGTGACAAATTTAGAAAATATTCGTAAGGAAGACCCTATACTCAATCTTGAGTAGGGAAACATCAGGTTATAAGCAGAATATGCTGGGCAGACTATTCATGAGGGGGTTTCTCTGATTCCAACTATAAATCTGGCAAACAAGAGAACTAACTAAAACATGGATCCAAAGAATCTATTTGCCCTGCCCTCCACTCACAGCCTTTTCCCCACGTCCCCGTTTACTCCTAATCCCCGTCTTCTCACGTACATCTCCTCAAAGAGACTCAGTGCATTTTCAAAACAGAAATTCCCTCAATTCTGTCATGGTATTGGCTGGTAGTGACTGCATCCTAATGAATTTAAAGCCTTAAGCTGTTTACTCAGTGAAGAAACTCAACTGTTTTCATGACACTCATGATCTGAAATACAGGTTGGTGGTATCCCAGGTTGGGAACTGTGTTTGCATTCTTATAGGCAGGGAAATTTTCAAGAAAAATAAACAGCAGTTTGGGTTTTGAAAAGCTGACACCCTCTGTAAACCACAGTGCTCCTCCTGGAGTGAAAACAGCTAAGAGCTCACTAGCCCCATGGAACTGAAATTAAAGGCCCAGAGTTTGTTTCAAACTGTGGTGCTGTCCCTGGGACCCACACTTCCCAGATCCTTATGGTCAAGAGAAATAAGGGAAGCAAACTTACCTAACATCTCTTCCTTCAGTCTTTCATTTCGTTCTTCAATTTGCTTAGGTAATCTCTGAGGGAAAAGAGGAGAAACAGGGATTGGTAAAAAATCCCTCAGCTTTATTCTGAATTTGAGGAACATTAAAAACAAATGTGAATGTGAGATAAGGTAAATATGTGATAAGATAGATATGTGATATTAAATAAAAAAGCAAGTCTTTGTTTGTGGGTGAGCCACACGAAGATAGGAGTTTTGTTTGGTTCACTGTTCTATGTCCAGTTTTTGGAAACAGTGGCCCAAGGAAAACCTCAATAAAGATGTGACCAAACATATACACAAAAAAATGCCTGAAAGGATACCTACCAGAATTTTACAATGGTATGTATACTTAGGTAGTGGGATTATGGGTGATATTTTAAATATTTTTGCTCATTTATGTATTTTTTACCTTGAAGTCCTTTCTTTAAAGAATCTAATTTACTGAGAAAGAATCAGATCGATAATGGATGTTTTTCAACCTTGGCACTATTGGCATTTTGGACCAAGACATTCTTTGTTATGGGGGTTGTCTTGTGCACTGTAGGATGTTGAGAGCAACCCTGGTCTCTACCCACTTAAGACGTCAATAGTACATTCCAGTCATGACAATGTCTCCAGACACTGCCAAACGTCCCTGGGAACCAGATCATTCCTAACTGAGAACCACTGATCTAGATTAGAGTCTCCTCTGGTCCCTTTTAGCTCTGTAATTGGCCCCAAGTACTCTGGGATTCCAGTAATAACTCTATTATAAGAATTAAAATAAATTATTGATACATATAAAAACTAGCATAAAAGGCTTCCTTTCACAGAAGGCTTAAAGCTAATATGACAAGGATAAAGGCTACCAAGAATCTGGCCAAGGTTTTAAGTATTCCGTTTCGTCATGTCAAAGTTAGTTGATCTTACCACTATTCAGAGATATGTTAAAAGTCAAATAAAGGATTAAAACTGGTTTCAAATTGCTTATGTATTTTAATTATCCAAACCAGGCCGTCTCCCATTACTCCATTTCTAGATAAATAAGAGATCTGTTATTATGGAAGGAAGTATGTATAAAAACAGAGTAAACCACCTAGGATATTATTAATGCGAAAAGATCAGTCAACACTTCTCAGGTTTGCTCGGTAGAATAATCGTTCCAAGAGATAAGTGAGAAATCCTGCAGAGCAGGGCAGACAGGAAATAGAAACAAGTGAAGGAATCGGCAGAAGGCAGTATGGAGCAGTGTGGCCAGCAGTGGGATGGGAGAGCTCTAGCCAGATGGTGCATGCAGGAGTTCAAGAAGAACCCGGTATGTCCACATCTTCCAATTTTAAAAAAATATATTTTTATTGATTTCAGAGAGGAAGGGAGAGGGAGAGATAGAAACATCAATGATGAGAGAGAATCAATGATCGGCTGCCTCCTGCACGCCCCCCACTGGGGATCGAGCCCACACCCAGGCATGTACCCTGACAGGGACTGGGACTATGACCTCCTGGATCAGAGGTCGACACTCAACCACTGAGCCACACTGGCCAGGCCTTCCTATTTATTTTCAAGAAGAGTATGCTTTGATTTTTATCTAGTCAAATCTTCCCATTTTTCAATGTTGACAAGTGGCCTCAATTAAAAAAAGAAACAAAAAGCTGGCTTAAACAAAACATGTATGTAGATCCCCACCTCCTGTCTGCTGGCCCATGTTCTCCCAGGTGGGGCTCAAGACAGGCTTCTCCACCCGAACGGCTCTCTGCAGTGAAGAGAGCTGTTTAGTTAAAACCAGGTTTCTCAAATTGATTTGACCACCATTATTATGGGGTAATAACATATGCACATCCAATTCAGTAGTACATCCTTTAGAATATATGCTGCTCTATGCATTAGGGACAATCACAGAGTGGTTTTAAAGGTAAAGTACAAACCTGAAGTTATTTTTAAAGTGGGAAAGCAGTAACATTTAGCTAATTTACAACTGACATGAAAATATTATAACATCTAGCCCAGCTGGCATGGCTCAGTGATTGAGTGTTGACCTATGAACCAGGAAGTCACGGTTTGATTCCTGGTCAGGAAACCTGTGGGCTGGATCCCCAATGTGGGTCATGCAGAAGGCAGCCGATCAATGATTCTTTCTCACCATTGATGTTTCTCTCTCCCTTCCTCTCTGAAATAAAAAAATATATATTTAAAAAAAAATTATAACATCTAGAAGCAAAAGGAACGCAGTGTTGGGGATAAGACTAGAAGTCATTTTAAGAAAGACAAGAAGGTTAGTTTAGGATAGCAGTTCTCAACTTGTGGGTCGCGACCGCTTTGGGGGTCGAACGACCCTTTCACAGGGGTTGCCTAAGACCATTGGAAAACACATATATAATTACATATTGTTTTTGTGATTAATCACTATGCTTTGATTATGTTCAATTTGTAACAATGAAAATACATCCTGCATATCAGATATTTACATGACGATTCATAACAGTAGCAAAATTACAGTTATGAAGTAGCAACGAAAATAATTTTATGATTGGGGGTCACCACAACATGAGGAACTGTATTAAAGGGTCGCGGCATGAGGAAGGTTAAGAACCACTGGTTTAGGATCTATTCAATTGCAAATGTGTTAGGCCTATGACAATAAGTAGAAACTTGGTGACTGAATAAGAAAAAGGATGACAGGAAACCAGACATTCCTTACCTACAACACCAAGCCTCACTTTGGTGTGAACTGTACTACAGTGTACAAGACTGTCCTAGTCCAACAATGAAGTAAGATTTCCTAGAGACGAAAGGTTTATACAGGTAACACAGTGAGAATGGAGTTTAAATGGTTAATGGTGAGTCTCTGGCTACCACTTTCAAGTTCTGCTGCCCATATATTATGATAGGCTCCTCAAAAGTATAGAAACGGAATGCAGTTGTGTCCCAAGGATGTTTTCAGACTCACTGCGTAGCAACACAAGGAAAAGAAGAAAAGAATGAGGTTTACCATACAAGCTTCCCTGGCTTGGTGCACTGATGGGTCTTTTTCTAGAATGGACTTGTAGTCTTCCAGGGCTTCATCGAGCTTGTCGGTGCTCTCATATAGCTCCGCTCTCCTCAGCAGGGCCCTGATGTAACTGGGGTTTAGCTGAATGGCTGTAAAAGGAGAAGAGGTCATTGTTACCATGAAGGAAAAGGGCCTATACATACTTGGCCATATCAAGTTTCTTAACCCTTTGTACGACGTAAGAGTCTATAGACACAGCAGGATGGTTTCTGTTTTGGACACGTGGCAATTAACTGGTTAATCAACTATCATTCAGGGTCGAAAGCAGCGGTTCTCAACCTGTGGGTCGCAACCATTGGAAAATACATATAGCATATCAGATATTTACATTACGATGCATAACAGTAGCAAAATTACAGTTATGAAGTAGCAACAAAAATAATTTTATGGTTGGGGGGGTCACCACAACATGAGGAACTGTATTAAGGGGTTGTGGCATTAGGAAGGTTGAGAACCACTGGAAAGGAAGAGCCATTTGTCCAAGGCTATACCTGGGGCCAGCAAGCTTTTTCTGGAAAGGGCAAGACTAAAGATTTCAGACATTGCAGGACAGACAGTCTGTCACAACTACTCAACTCTACTATTGTAGCATGAAGCAACCAGACAGTGCCTGAGCAAACAAGGCTGGTGTGTTCCCATAAACCTTTACTTACTGACGCTGAGATTCAACCTTCATATAATTCTCATGTGTCACAAAATATTATTTCTCATGGATATTGGTTTAACCAAATCCAAACACAAATCTGGAAAACACTGTCTTCCCCTTCCTCTCATTTTCCTGACATGGCTCCTCCTCTTTGGACCGCAGCTGGAAATGACTGTTGTCCAGTGCACACCCTGCTAACCAAGCTTACAATTTTCTCATCATTTGGTTACAGAGAAAGGAAGTCTGAAAATCAGCAGTTTGTTCCTAATTTAAATTTTTCAAAGCCACATATCACACTCAGATTAAGGTTAAATTCCTTCTTCCAAACAAAACTACATTCAGAATTAGTTCCAGCCCAAGATAGTAATAGATCAGAAGTAGTTAGCTACATTCTAATGTAGCATAGTTTAATTCAGATACTAAAAAGAAATACAAAATACAAAGAAAAGAAGGACCCAGTAGAGAGGATGATGAATTAATGTAAAGGAAAAAAAAAAAAAAAACAGAAGAGAGAACTCATGCTTACTATGAGAGTTGGACTAGACAGCATAAGGTTCTTTCTAACCCTATGGTTTTCTCAAAGAAATTATTATCTAAAGAGAGGAAAACAAACAAAAATACAAATTACGAAGAGTAATAATTAGCTAGTAAACCCCATGAGTAGTAAGATGCAAGGGAAAGTGATTATGTATGTTCTCCATACCACGCTGGTTAGAAAGGTAAGAAAAACGCCCATCAAAAATTTTTTGAAAACAAAACAATAGTGATCCTAAGTCTAGGTGTCTCTAAGTTGGTGGGATGGAAAGACCCTGATAGAACTCAGATAAAAAGTGGCAAAGTCTTGATTCAGTGTGTGGAACCTGAAAGGGTAATTAAAATGATGGCAAGTAGGTTTAGAAGAATTATTACATCTGAAGAGTACCAATTCCCAACAGAAACTGCCCCTTACTCCCCCAGCCTCCAAACACACAGATCCAGATGCCCTGATAGCAGCTAAGATCTTCTGTTTCAATTTCAAAGTAAAGTAATTTGGACACTATAGGACGTAAATTCTGTTCCAGCAGATTCTGCTGCCAAGGTAGCTCTGAATTTTTCTTCACGTATTTATTTATAAGCTAAGATAAACGGACTCAACTATCCATTCAAGAGCACACTTACACTACGGTGACTACAACATAATACCGCTGAGAAGGGCTAAACCACAAAGCTGCTTCTTTAAAGGCCTCAGAGGAAGGGGGCAAGGTACAGGTGCACACCCAACCCAGAGCCTCTCTCTCTGCTGGTCTAGCTGAGGTGAGGCTCTTAATGTTAACAGGTAACAAGACCAAAAAGTTGTACCTTTGCTGCAGTCACTGATGGCCATCTCTTTCTTGTCCTAAAAGGAAATATAACATTAATAGGTGTCACCCTGGTTCTGTCTTAATGGTCCAAAGGCTCAATGAAAAAGCTGATCATTAATAATTGCTTATGGGGATGCAGAATGCTCTTCAAAGAAAGCACACAAAAACATGCAACTTACTTCCAAACTAAAATTCAAATATGGTGACTTGAAAGTCTTCTGCTAACAAAATATTCAAGTAGCTTCTTCCTAAATATCTTAAAGACTGTTGTCATGGATGTATTTGATTTGCACAATGCTTTACGTCAAAATGCTGATACTGAGAAAACTTTGTGATCAATAAACAGGGCAATGACTAAAATATGGATAACTGAATTAATAACCCTCTTCTTTGGCTAGCTGACCCAAAGTAGGATCTTCTAGAAAGTATACAAATGGTATGTCTACAATAACACAGTGTGGCTTGTCATGCAGTCTCAGTTAAAACCTCAATGTATCCACTGATGAAACAAAGATACACAACAACCTACCAAATGAGACCCCTCACTGACTGAGCTGCTGAATCGAAAAGCATGGCACAGCGGACAGAAGACCAATGTCGAATGAACCTGACTCTTGTTCCAGCTCTGACACCAACCTGCTCTTTAACTCCCCAGTTCTAAAATGTCTATTTCCCCCAATTAGCATTCTACAATATTACAGAAATGTTAGTTCAAATAAATATTCAACAATTCTGTAATAGCTACTGTAGCAAATACTAAATATTTTGTAGACTATTTTAGAGCAATGTCTACCAAATTGAATTTTAGGATTTAATTAAAAACAGTTCCAGGATGGGGAGTGAAGGCTGAATGGGTGCAGGGTGTCCTTCTGGGGTCATGAGAAAGTTCTGGTACCAGATGGTGATAGTTGTATAACATTTATAAATGTATTTAATGGAACTAAACTATATGCTTTAAAAGGTTAAAACGGTCAATTTTTAAAAATATATATATTTTTGTTGTTTTCGGAGAGGAAAGGAGAAGGGAGAGAGAGATAGAAACATCAATGATGAGAGAGAATCATTGATCAGTTGCCTCCTGCATGTCCCCTACTGGGGATCGAGCCCACAATCTGGGCATGTGCCCGTGA
Source organism: Myotis daubentonii (assembly GCF_963259705.1). Taxonomy (NCBI): domain Eukaryota; kingdom Metazoa; phylum Chordata; class Mammalia; order Chiroptera; family Vespertilionidae; genus Myotis; species Myotis daubentonii. The sequence continues at coordinate 97,618,355 of NC_081844.1, read as the reverse complement.
CTGGAATCGAATGCAGAACCCCTAAGTTCGCAAGCCGATGCTCTATCCACTGAGCCAAACCAGCTAGGGCTAAAACAGTCAATTTTTTGTCAGGTGCCTTTTACCCATAATAAACACAGAAGGTTCCAGAGTCATCTGGAAAACAAGGCATTATATCTCTTCCAATGTTCACAGCAATTCACATATTAAAAGTTCAAAGAAGTCTTGTAGTAAAGAAATCTGTGTAACTTTGTATAAGTCAGTATTTCCCCAATATATTAGCTTTCTATAAATCCAGGACTCACAATTTCATATCTTAAAGTTCTGAAAAGGAGTGGCTCTTTACAACTGATGTGCACATCTGCTGTGATGGTATTCTCTGTGCCCCTAAGTAAGCCTTATTAAGCTGCAGTGCGTCTTAGGAACAGTTGACGCCTTTGCGGATCAGGAACAGTGGCCTTTTACTGCAGAATCCTCTGCTTCAGGCTGAGTCTGCTAACAGCTCAGGGGACCCAGGTGTTGCCTGCTGCTTAGAGTGAAAATCTGCAAAGTGAGGTATGTGGAAAAAAATCAGAACTTCTTTACCACCCTTCCATAACTTCTATTAGTCTATATACATATATAAGTCAAAGTACATAATATATAAGGAATGTAGTTTTAAAAAACTCAATCTGCTCTTTTAGGGCTCTGACTCTCTTATGGAGGCAGGCACAGACCTGACACTCTGCCCTCAACCGTCTGCCTTTTCTCTCTCCGGACATGAAATGTAAAGCTTGGCCGGGCGCATTCAGTCAGGGATGCTGAGCCTGCAAACTTGCCTTTCAGAAATTCTTCTTAAAGCAGTGAACCCATCACCTCCGTGAATAAACTCAGAATATGGTCCTTAATTGTTCAAATGCATTAATCCTGGACATTTCCAAGTTACCAATTTTTGAATCTTCTTAAAAATATCAAAGAGTGCAACTTAAAAGAACAAAACAATCACCCACCCACCCCACTGGAAACCTATCTTTTGTAAAGGAAATGGTCACAGAGCAACTCTCTCCTGTGTTCTCCTCGCATGTGACAAAGACCACACATTGCCCTAACTCAGAACCAGGTGATTATACTAGCCCGAGCCTAGCAATACCAATAACTTGGCAACTGTGGAAACAAAGAATCCCAGTCCCAGGAGCCAGATGGGCACGGTGCATTTCTTTTGACACTGAAGGTGCCCTCGATTCCATTTAGCAGTGACAACTTCCAGTCTGAGAATGGGACAAGATGTCTCCAAGAAGCAAAAGCAAAATAGGAGAGTTTTCCAAGTTAGGTGTGAGTTCTGACTGATGCTGGATATATTAATGAGTAATGTTTAAATACACTTAATTATTTTATTTCCCAATATGTCTGTTTATATCCTCTAGAATTATTCTCTAATGCCACATGCATCACCCCCAAACTACTTCACTTTGGAGACTGAATCCAATAATAAAACAAACCAAGTTCTGGTTTTAAAAGAACAACATCTTTCTGCACATCTAAACCATCCTGGATTTCCCTCCCCCGGCCCCCTTTTTTTAAACCTGGTTATCCAAAGAGACTTCGGTAGCAGCACTAGAGAATTTCAGGCAACGTCAATGAGAAAGTGACATGGATACCTGATCTAAACAAATAAAAAGACCACTCTGCCCAAGCCAGGGCCTGCTTCGTGGTTGCGTACAGGTATGTTACATGACCCACTCTTTGAGCTTTGGACACAAGTAGCCAAACAAGTGTAGTGCTTTTTAAAAACTCCTATCATTTCAATCCAGCAAAATATACTATGTTAACTAAATAGGAAATCAGACAAATCTAACTTTTAATACCAACATGGTACAAAAGAAATACAACTACACTCTTTTCTATTCTACATTCACCCTGCTACACTAGGTTCTCGAGCCTTTAGAAATGCAAAATGTTCCTGAACTTTCCCTGACTCCTATCTTGCTGTTGAGGGCACCACTCATTCCAACTGGTGGACATTTCTCTCCACGTCATACTTTCAACAGGAAAATCAGACCCTCTGAAAGAAGCATCTAGAAATCCCAAGTTTTAACCAGTGCTTCTCTCGAGTCTTTATCTAGACTCCCAGAGCCTAAAACAAGCCGCTGTAGCTATTCCAAGCCATGCGCCACTAAGGTCTTTGCTTCATTAACCTTCCCTAGTTTGGTGGAAACTTTGACAGTCTTCTTTCTGTAAAGTGTTCCCTCAGCCGCTTTAATGAGGAATGTTAACAGTAATCTGACTCAAGCTTTAAAAATATGTTTCTATCTTTCTTGTGCCCTTTATATCAGGGAAATATATGAGCAGGAAAAGGGAGACACCAACGTTAAGGCCCTATGTGAGTTTTTGGAGAGAAGCTATCCTACAAATACACTGCAAGTTCATGTGCTTCTTAAAAAAAGAAAAGGTCAATGTTGTGCCGGGCCGGCATGGCTATGGCATACTCAGCCCCATGTTGGGCGCCTTATGTGCCACGCCAGCTCAGCCAGGTTCGGTGACCCTGAGAGGGGGCGCTGAAGGATTGAGAAAAGACAGACTAGAGAAGAAAGCTGGGTCTGGGTGGGACGCTGTCCTCTCTGAGGGAGAGCGCCACGGACTGCAAGCCATGCCTTTAATTTATAGCCAAATGCCACGAGACAAAGTAAGGGCATGGTCAAGATGTTTACAACATTCTTGTGTGTTTCGATTCTATTCAATTACATGCACCTGAACTCTATCAAGTCCACATCACTCAGACATGTGGGGCCACGTGTGCGGACCATAGGTTCAAGCCTACAACTATAGCTGCTGGCTATAATTGTGCTGGAAGGGCTTTGCCCTCCAAGCTGGGACGTGCACGTGGCCACGAGAGGACTGTGCCCTCTCATTAGTCCGAGGCTTGAACCTGTCCAAACACTGTAGCCACTTTCCACACAATGTCACATACCTGTTTCATCCTTGCAGCAGCTCTATTTGAAAACAGAATAGACCTGTCTTTCTGGAAGCAGGATGGGCACATTTGAAGGGCTTGACTGTAAGAACGTTCAGCTTCTATGTAATCTGAGGATAAGGTAAAAGGTGAGAGGTTACTATTTTATTCCTGATAGACTGTCTTCCATAGGATCTCAGAGTGCATAGGCTTCCAGTCACAGGACAAAGGTCTCCAACAGAATACTTCAAATGTTCAGCTTCCATATGGCTTATCCATTTAGTAAGGAGCTTTGAGAGGGGTCTGGGAACTGGACAGATTAAAGAGACTGAAGTCTGGGATTAATGGCCTGTTGACTAAAGACCTTAAAAGAGAAAGTGGTAATAAATTTATATATTCATTGCCACACAGAATAATCAGGGTCCTACAGGAAAATTGTCTATTCACACCTTTCTCAGGTTAGAAATACTTAATACTAAAATACAAAGAGATAAGTTTTCAAAATCAGAACCATTAGTTCTCTTAGAACAACAGAAGTGATGACTGATTAAACCAGGATGTAAGAAACAAATTTTTAAACCTAAAAATAATAGGGAGAGATGTTACTACTCCTAGATTTTTAAAGCATCTACCCTTTACGATGTGGCAAAGGCTATCATAAGATCAAACAGTTGCCCAAAGTATCGGAATGAGCCCGACTTATTCCTAAGTCTATGGAGGAAACCCAGAAGAACATGAAGAGCACCTCTCTGCTTACAGCATCCAAAGAAAAAGGCACATGAAAGCGCAGCCCAAGTACAAGCAGGATTCCTCCCTGGGCCCTGCCAGAGCCCGCGGCTGGTTTTTATAGGCTATTCAAAGTGAGGAATGGGGCCCTGGTTTTGCAGCAGTGCAGCAGAGAGCCTGTTAACATTCCAGGTTAGAGATCTCCAAAGCCACAGCTGAAGAGTTTTCCTCCCAATTTCTGGATTTATAGAGATTGGATTATAGAAAAGAAGAACTATGCCTGTGTCAAGAGACACATGGTAACTGGTCACTGTCAGCTGAGAACAATTTGAACCTGGTAAAAAACAATATTGTAAATGCTGGAAGGCAGAATGTATTGAAAGCAGTTTATTTGCTAGTTGTTTCCAAATGTTCTTTGGGGCTTTCTCCAGACTCTACGAAAGAAAAAGAAGAGTGAGAAGACATCAGTGCTGAAACCGTTCTCTTACCTCCTTTCTTAAATTGCTCATTTCCCTCCTCCTTCAGTCTAGTGCTCTCTTCTCTTCTTTTCTAAAAGAGACCAGAGATTAACAGAATTTGTCACAATATTATTGTAAGTGAACAAAAAGGTCAGCTTTCTTTACATATCAGCCTATTTAATAGGCAGCAATTTGACTTTTAAAAAAGAGTGTGTGTATGTATGTGTGTGTGTGTGTGTGTGTGTATATTTATATTTATATTTCAGTGAGGAAAGGAGAGGTGGAGGGAGATAGAAACATCAATGATGAGAGAGAATCATCAATCAGCTGCCGTCTACATGCCGCACACTGGGGATCAAGCCTGCAACGTGGGCATATGCACAGACCGGGAATCGAACCTGTGACCTCCTGGTTCAAAGGTCAATGCTCAACCACTGAGCCATGCCGGCCTGGCGAGCAATTAACTTTTGAGAATTGGGTCAGTTCTATCTAAATCTCCAAAAGATATAGAAAAAAACACATAACTACCTGGCTAATCACCAACACATTCTTGATTGTGTTTAAAATGCAAACCGTAGGTTTCTTACGCTTCTTTCTTTTGCACAGAATGGTAATTCAGGTATCATTTAATTTCTATTTATGCATACTGAAACTAAGCAACACATCCACTGGTATACACACCACTGTAAATTCAAAATCCGCATCTGGTGTTTATTAATCGCATGATCTTGGACGACTTCCGGATCTTTCTGAGCCTTACTTTCTTCACCTAAGAAATGAGGCTTTAACACTTTTATGGACTAATGTGATAATGTACATAACGCTCCCAACACAATGCCTAGCAAATAAGTGTTCACTAAATATGAGCTATGATTTTTCTGTAAAATAAGTAATTTAATACTTACTTAGCTACAACTGTGGTTTGTGTCATGAAGGAGACACAGGTATGATGGCAGAGTGCATTGTGGGGGGCATGCCTCACCTGCAGGGTCAGGGCAGTATGCTGCCAGCAGGCTAACAGGAGGAAATTTGAAGAGACCCAGATAAACAAATCTCCCTTTTCTTAGCTTCTTCTAACAACTCAGAAATTCACACGGATGGCAGAGCACCCATCAAACTCAAAGGCCAAGTGAATGTTACTCGGCAGAGCAAAGACTACACAGGTTGAGTCTCTGTGTTTCCAGCCCCGATCATCGGGGAACACAAGCAGAACCAGCAGAAGTAGCCCCCCACTTGCCGCCTTCTGACAGTGTGTTTTTTTGTTGTTATTGTTTGTTTTTTTTAAAACAAAATCTCCTTCATTCTTGAGTCTTCTGACTAAATAAAAATTCCAAAAGCAGAAACACAGTTAGCAGGACATTTCACTTACAAGAGAAGCCTGGAGCCTAAATAACTGATACTCTTAAGATTAGAAACCAAAGTGAAACTGTTATGTCTCTGGAGATTTGTAAATATGCTGCTGGGTGCTTCCCGAATGCCTTGTTGTTATTATACTCTGGATGAAATAGAGCACTTGATGAACCTCAATAAAGAGACTAAACGGTAGGTATACACTGAATTTAATATTTATGGTCTCTACTATGTGCCAGATGCACAGCAGATACAATAATTCATTTTTAGATATATCTGAAGGGCTATTCTAAGGAAGTAGAAAAAAAATAAAATGGGGGGGTGGTGATGGGACTAAAATATAAGCGTAGAAAACAGATAGGAATCAAGGCAGCTCAGTTAAGTCAAGAAGTAAGAAGACACTAAGTGTCCTTTAGCTGAAGAGTCTGGACAAGACAGGCTTGTAATAGCAGCAAATGAATCCTAACCATTCCTCTTTCTTTGCTCCACCCAGATTCAAAGTCTGGATCAGCGGCATCAAATGAGCCAAGTGTATGTCACATGCCTTGGCTGTCACACAATGGAGTGAGGGACACTGAGTACTGTCACTCAAGATTACACAGAAAAATTCCTCCAAATATGAAGGGGGGTTGGATGCGTAAGCCAAGAAAACTCCATAATAAATCTAGTTAAGAGTTATTTCAACCCTGAATAACTAAAACAACCTTGAGAAAGAACAAAGCTGGAGGCATTTCACTATCTGATTTCAAACTCTTTTACAAAGTTATAACAATTAAGACAGTATGGAACCGGCATAAAAACACACACATAGGTCAATGGAACAGAGCAGAGACCAGAAATAAACCCAAGCATACATGGTCAATTAATTTATGACAAAGGAACCATGACTATACAGTGGAGAAAGGACTGTATCTTCAATAAATGGTGTTGGGAAAACTGTATAGCCACATACGAAAGATCTTGGTGTTGATTTTCTGAATCTGACATCAAAAGCAAACACAACAAAAGCCAAAATAAATAAGTGGGTCTACATCAAACTTAAAAGCTTCTGCACAGCACAGGAAATCGTCAACAAAAATGAAAAGGCAATCTACTGAATGGGAGAAAATATCTGCAAATCATGTATCAGATAAGGGTTGATATCCAAAATATATTTTTAAGAGCTCATACAACTTAATGGCAACCCCCCCCCCCCCAAATTTTCATTAAGAGAACCCGAACAGACATTTTTCCAAGGAAGATATACAGATGGCCAACAGATATATGAAAAGATGTTCATCATTAGTTATTAGGGAAATACAAATCAAAACCACAATGAGATATCACCTCACATCTGTTAGAATGGCTATTATCAAAAAGACAAAAACAAGTGCTGGAGAGGATGTGGAGAAAAAACCCTCTTACACTGCTGGTGTAAACTGGTGCAGCTTCTATGGAAAACAACATGAAGGTTCTTTAAAAAATCAAGAACAGAACTACAATATGACCCAGCAAGCTTCTGGGATCTATCCCCCAAATTTGAAAACATTTATTCATGTACCTCTATGTTCACTGCAACACTTACAATAGCCAAGACATGAAAACAACCTAAGTGTCCATCGATAGATGACTGGATAAAGAAGATGTGGTATATATATTGAGCCATAAAAAAGATGAAACATTGCCATCTGCAACAACATGGATGCATCTTAGAGTATTATGCTAACTGAAATAAGTCAGATGGACTCATGTGGGATATAAAACAAAAAGCAACAAATGAACAAACAAAACAAAAATAAACTCATATTTACAGATAACAGAATGCTAGTTACCAGAAGGGAAGAGAGGTGGGGGAGGGCAAAGTGAGGAAAGGGCGCAAAATGTATGGTAAGGGAAAGACACTAGACTTTGGGGGTAAGCATGCAAGAGTATACAGATGTTGAATTAAATGTTGTACATCTGAAATATAACATCCTATCTAATAAAAGAGTAATATGCAAATTGACCATCCCTCCAATACACAAGATGGCCACCCCCATGTGGACACAAGATGGCCTGCAGGGGAGGGCAGTTGGCGGGGGGGGGGGGGGACCAGCCCTGCAAGGAAGGGCAGTCGGGGGTGACCAGACCAGCAGGGGAGGGCAGTTAGGGGCAATTGGGCCAGCAGAGGAGGGCAGTTAGGGATGACCAGGCTGGCAAGGGAGGGCAGTTGGGGGGGGGGGGACCAGGCCTACAGGGGAGGGCAGCTAGGGGCAGCCAGGCTGGCAAGGGAGGGCAGTTAGAGGTGACCAGGCCAGCAGGGGAGGGCAGTTAGGAGCAATCAGGCTGGCAGGGGAGGGTTAGGGGATGATCAGGCAGGCAGGCAGGTGAGCAGTTGGGGGCCAACAGTCCTAGATTGTGAGCGGGATCCCAGATTGGAGAGGGTGCAGGCTGGGCTGAGGGACACACCTGCTCCCACCCCCCCATGCACGAATTTTGTGCACTGGGCTTCTAGTTTATATAATATTATTAACCAATGTTACCACAACAAATTTAATTTTAAAATTATGAAATAATTTCAATTAAGGTAAAAATAAAGCCCTATAATTATTAGCAAATTCAGTTTATTAATTTTAACACACACATACACACACCATATATCATTGTCCAATAAAGTTCTAACAGTGAAATGAAAAGTTGGTTTCAAATTAGAAAATATATCAATGCAAGGTAACAAGTTAAAAGAGAAGATACGTTCTCATGAATAAATGCACCACAGGTCTTAAATAGATTATTTATTTACTAGAGGCCCGGGGCATGAAATTCATGCACGGGGTGGTGGTGGTGGGGGTGTCCCCTCAGCCCAGCCTGCACCCTCTCCAATCTGGGACCCCTTGGGGATGTCTGACTGGCTCCTAATTGCTCACATGCCTGCCTGCCTGGTCGCCCCCAACTGCCCCTCCTGCTGGCCTGGTGGCCCCCAACTGCCCCCCCGCCCCTGCCGGCCTGGTCGCCCCATGCAGTCTGCTGCTCAGTAGTTAGGTCGTCCCTCACTAACCCCCTGCCGGCCTGATCGAAGGCAGCCATCTTGTGATGGTGTGAGGGTTAATTTGCATATTACATCTTTATTATATAAGATTTTTCTTTTAATCTTTATTGTTGAAAGTATTACATAGGTCTTCCTTTTTAAATATATTTTTTAAGTTATTTCAAAAACACAAATTCTTTAGAGAAGGGCAATTCAAGTTAACGGAGTTTAATGTCCATCTTTTAAGAAATTTCTATCTCCTCTGCAGCTACTTTTTGATCTAAATCTGTTCTCAAGTGCCAACTCATCAGGAATGTTCTGACTACTGATGAATCACTCAGCCTACCAGGTCAGGCTCTTGTAAAGTGTGTGTGAGTGCATGTGTGTTAAGAGTTTAATCATTCTTTAGTAAATTTAGAACATTAAGACCCCAATGGGCAAGGCACGCCCAGAAGGAATTACTGATTAAGGGCCAACCTGAGCAGCCAGCCCAAGAAAAGCTCACGGAGTCTTTATAACTAGCACCAAGGGTTGAACTGGAAGAAGGGCTCCATAACATATTTCTATGGCCATTATTCTCAGGAAGGCATTTCATTTTTTTGGCTGACCAATCACAACTCGGTGACCTATGAAGCAGTAAACACTGGAAAGAAGCCGCTGCTTCCACAGATTGTGTAAAGTGAGGATTAATGCAATTATCAATATCATGCTGAACATCTCCTTGGAAACAGCTAAAAATAGCACTTTGAAGAGAAAGCTGCACCATTTCCCAGCTGTGCCAAGAGACTAACTTGATTCCAGTACAAAGACTAGGGTTTATTCTGCTGCTGGAACAGTCTTTTCCCGAAGGATGGCATGCATACTGTGTAATGGTACTGGAATCCAAGGACAGATTTTATAGTGTTAAGTCTTATTTAACATGCTAAGTGCCAGGGGCAGTCACACATAAATGACTGCTGATATTCTTCAGCATAATCAGGTGCAAATCAGTCCAAACTCTGGTCTAATGCGGTTAGGAGACTCTTACAGGGCTCAACAATGCCTTTTAACACATTCCAGAGAGGCCTCACAGAGAAACATCTGCTCTAGAATTCCATTCCATAACAGTGGAATCAAACAACTTTACAGGGCTCTGTACTCCTCACTCATCCCCTTCACTGAAAACTCAGGGGAAATAGTGACATCAGTCTGCACTGTACAATCATCACAGGAACTGTCAAGGAAAACCCCAAAAAGACAATGCCCTTGATAAATGCAGTTTATTTCAACAGTTATTACCACAACTTCAAACTTTTCAGCCTGGTATTTAAAATTCAGTAACACATACACTAGTATAGCATCTCACTGCTTAAAATCTGCTATCACATACATGACTCATTTGCTTTTAAGACAATCCTAAGAGGAGGGCATCAAGTATTTAACTATCAATTTTACATGTAAGCAATCAAGATTCAGAAATCACTTGTTCTTTATACTACATCAAACTTCTATCGCAACCTACTCAACTTCACCTCCTGCTACCCTGCACAAGTCCTCTCTTCTAGACAGACTGATTTCTTTGTTGTCTCTCAAAACTCACCATGCTTAATTTTCATTCAATTCTTTTGTTTATTCAAACAATGCACTTATTTCTCTTCCATATCTTCCCCTGACTGTCCAAACCAAATTTTCCTATTTTCCTAGTCTAGCACAAAATCTACCTCCTCTCCAGGACCACCTTTCACTTCCCACATGATCTTCCTTTGAATGCAGACTGTACATAATTTCTCTACTTTGGAAATTCAATTCTGCTTCAAAAAAATTTTTTAATTGTAAGATAATAAAAGCACTCAAAAAAAATTTGGAATGGTACTTAATGCTTAAATAGTTTCATGGGTTGTAAAACACTGCACACTCCTTAGACCTGGGCAAGAGGGGCCCCTGTGAAGGCCTTCTGACCACAATCTTCCTTCCATGGGCCCTTTTCAGACCATGCTCCAGGAGTTCCTGCCGACATCTTCCCAGTCCACTTCCAGGATCTACATGGGCCTCTGCCTGGGTCTGTCTGCATGCTTTAGGTCAGTGAATACAACTGACTTAAAGAACTTTACTGGGCTCTGTACTCCTCACTCATCGTAAACTTGGAGCTTACAAGTGTATATGCCTTTTATCACTTTTATATATATTTAAAAATAACCTTTGAGGCAGAATTGAATTCCCAAATTAGAGACATTTTTTAGTCTGCATTCTAAGGAAGATCATTAAATTTATTTTAAAATATTCTCTTAAATAATCCTGCAGTGAGCATGTATTTAATAGACAACAGGGAGAAAGCCAAGAGGTTCACACCAGCAATTTCCATACTGTAAATCTATCAGCAGCTTTCTGCTGCCCCCTGCAGCTTTGTAAAGTAACTGCTACAAATGAAACGTTTAAGTCCAGCATAGTCACCCAGAGACCAATCACATCTAGGTAAAGCAGCGGTTCTCAACCTGTGGGTCGCGACCCCTTTGGCAGTCGAATGACCCTTTCACAGGGGTCGCCTAAGACCATCCTGCATATCAGATATTTACATTACGATTCATAACAGTAGCAACATTACAGTTATGAAGTAGCAACGAAAATAATTTTATGGTTAGGTCACAACATGAGGAACTGTATTTAAAGGGCCAGAAAGTTGAGAACCACTGCTGTAAAGGAAGGGTTGAAAAAAAATACATACTGGTTAAAGGGCTGGAAAATGGAGGCACATGCAACAACTTTCTGCTTGAGTCCAATCTAGGCGGGATGAGAAAACTATACACTGAAACTGCAAGGACACCAGCCCCACAAATTATTCTGAAAGGGAATTCTTCACCATTAAAAAATAAACAAATGCTCAAGTATTGTTTTCTTGGAAATTGGACATCAGTTGCTTTCCAAATACACGCTTGTTTTTTCCACAAATGAAGCCCTCTAGGAAGCCTGGAGGGAGGATCTCTGGATTTAAGCTATAGTGGGAACCTGACTCTCATTGTCTTATTCTGCTGAGGAGAGATCATTGATCTATGAGGAATTAATCTTGGAAATATTCCCTTGTTTTTTAACTCAGAAAAATTCTATTTCCAAAACCTCAATTAATAGAAATAAATTTCCTTATTTTGGTATTGCTTAAATTCTACCCAATAAGTCCTCTTTAGACACTGAGCACATATGAGGGTTAAAAGAAAAAAATCCTATTAGTAAACTATTCTTCTGATGTTGGATGCAGTCAATATACCGGTTAGGTCATTACTTCGCTCTGGAAGTTTAGTCATCTGTATCAACCTGGCTCTCTGGCTCCCAAGTGTGGCCACAATTCTCCCAATATCAAAATGACTTGGGGATGCTTGTTGACAAAGGAGATATCTGGCTGCCACCCCACCAGCCTGTGGTCTCAGACACTTCGCAAGGCTTTGCACCGTTACAAAGTTTCCTGTGATTCTTAGGCACAATAAAGTTTGAGAAGCACTGAAGGACACTTTACCTCTTCCATCAGCAGGTAATCTAAAGATATTAACTTCCAAATGTCTTGGAGTAAACAAGCCTTATTTCTCCTGGTTTAAACTCAGGAACAGAAATCTAAGGTCCCTTCAGTTCTTAAATTCTAGGATTTAATTTAATCATTTGTCAATAGCGTTCATAAACCTAATACTGGTAAACTCTAAGAAATTAATAAATAAGACAATCTTAGTTCCAAAGAATGCCCATTAGAAATGAAATAAAAGGGAAACAATAAATCAGAAAGATTTTCCTATGAGGTTAACAAAATATGCAGGCCACTATAGAAAACCAACCAGGAGAATGTTCTCTGCAAACACGCCACTCTAACAGCACTGATAACATTATAAAAATAATTCAATGAGGTAAGGTAGCAGAAACATGGAATTCAGAAGGATCAAGTACCATAGGATTTAGGAAAAATGAGAGGAGGAAAAGGATGGATATAAAACGTCTATTCTAAACCAATACTGCAATAATGGTTCCTGGTTAAAAATAAAGCAGCCTTAAAGGAAAGAATAATCCTTTACTTTTCCAGAGCCTAAGGAAAATGTTTTACAATCCCAGAAGCCATGCGCTCTGGGTCCATGTTCACCAAATAAGACTTCTGTATCCCTTACTTACATGGATCTATGTATGTATTGACTATGTGTAAATGAACACATAGCAACTGGCATTACGGAGCAAACCCATGAAAATGACTAAATCTGCATTTTGCTTACAGATTAATTTCATCTCTACTCTGGCTTATCCACCTGTTTCCTATTGGAATAAGCTTGAAATTCCTTATCACGACTCAGTGTTCCATAATCAGACCCTCACTTCATCACCTCATCCTCCTCCTCAATCACTACTCCAGCTAACTGGCCTGGCTCTTTAATTCCTTGCATGCCAAGGGTATACCAAGCTAATAGTTACCTTAGAGCCTTTACATGTTTGTTAACACATCTGACTCCTTTTTCCCTCCAAGTTTCTGCTGAAATGCCCCTTCCCCAGATTGGCCTTTCCTGATCTGGAATAGTCCTTCCCATCCTCCCAACCCTCCCTACCCTACAGCACTTCATCATATCTTTTTCATACCTCCCAACTAGAAATATACTTATGAGTGAAAAGAAACCCTCTCCATCTTTTTCACCATTGTATCCCTATGGACCTCAAACAATGCCTGGCATATGGAGAAATGCAAATATTTCTTGAATAAATGAATGAGATAAAAATCTCTATAACTTGTAAGACCAATTACTGGCCCTCATGAGAAAGATAACCATATGGTCCATTCAACAGCTATTTAACGAAGAAAGACTATGTATGTGCAAGGTCCCATGACTGTGGTCCTGAAACTGTTAGTGTGCATACGAATTACCCAGGAAACCCCCACTGAGGCCTAAGAACTTCATTGTGACAAGTAGTCGATAAAAGGCGAGTCTCTTGCAGGATCAATACCACCACAATACAGTATATCCTATAGGTCCCAGTACTATAAGCTTCTTGTGTCATAAGATTATAGCAATAATTCTCATCTCCTACCAGATCTGTCCTTTACCTCAGCCAAGCCTTCCAGAATCACTTATTTGCTTCACAGATCTACTACATCGCAAATGTCAGCTAAAATCCCATTCCTCTGGGTCATCATGCCTACATTTAGGTTTTCACAAACAGTTAAAATTTGTAGCTGAAATAAACACACACATTCACAAGTGCTTTCCTTTAGAGATTTTGCCTGTTTCACCAAATCGTAACTGCCTGCCTCTTCCTTAATTCCTCTTGGTTTATGAATTCTGCTGAGAACTCACACTCTTGAGCCTAGATTATCTTCTCACCCATCGGTCAAGTCGAGTCAGCTTGAATAACAGACTTAGGCTATTAACCAGTTAACTGCTACGATATTTTGAATTAAAAAAGGCCCGCCACTTGCGTCTATAGACACGCATGGCGTACAAATGGTTAAGGGCCTCATGCTCTACCGACTGAGCCAGCCGGGCGCCTCAGGCTTTGGCTATTGATAATTCTGCCCAAGAGAGACATTCAACAAAATACAGATGTTATGATAGCACTTCTTTCTCAAATCCTCAAAGGTTAGTTTTTTTTGTTGTTTTTTTTTTTTTTTTTATCAAAGGTTAGTTTTATGTGCTTTCAGTAAAAAGTCCATCTTGGTTGTCAAGAATCAATTTTTATTTACATTCTCAAAATGGAATAACTTTTGTTGTTGATTATAAATGTAACACATGCTGACTATAAAAAGTAACTATTGCAAAACTATATTAAAACCCCCAAATCAGACCCCTCAAAGCTACCCATTTTTCCTAATTTGGTGTATATCCTTCCAAAAGTTCATGTATAAGCATATTTTCACATAGGTTTTTAATTAAAATGAACCATCACTGATGTCCTAAGACCTAACACCTTCCTTGTGTCTCCTCTACGCTCAGTACTCACACTGAACACTTCTGTGACTAGCGTTTCTCCCACCCCGGGTAACTCTAACTCTATGAGGACCACCAGCTGATGTCCTACAATTTAACTCAACTCTGACACTACCTACTTGGAAACAGCAGCAGATCCCACAGGTTAAGGGGCTCAGTCCCCACAAGACTGGCCCCACTCCATGCCCACTTCAGATGATAACTTTAAGACCAGGCTGTGACCTCTGCTTTTGACCGTCTGGCTCTAAATTGGAGGTTCCCATGACCTAATCCTCAGTTTCAATTAATCTGCTAGAGTGGCTCACAGAACTCAGGGAAACAATTTCCTTACTACATAACTGGTTTATTATAAAGGATGTAACTCAGGAAGAATCAGATGAAGAGATGCATAGAGCAAGATATGTGGGAAGGGGAACATACTAGTATATGCTCCTGAGTGTGTCACCCTTCCAGCACTTCCATGTGTTTATCAACTCAGTTCTCTGAACCCCATTTTTTTGGATTTTTAATGGAGGCTTCATTGGGTAAGAATGACTGACCAAATCTTGGGTCATCAGTCATTAACTCAAACTCCAGCCCCTCTTCCCTTTCAAGAGGTAGGGGTGGTGGCACTGAAAGCTCTAAACTGACAACCAGACCTCATCCTTAGGAGCTTTCCAAAAGTCACCTATTAACATGAACTTAGGTGTGGTTGAAAGGGGCTTGCTAAGAATAAAATACACCTTTATCTCTTATCACTTTGGAAATTCCAAGGGTTTTAGATACTCGGTGCCAAGAACTGGACAATAACCAAATATATATTTATTACAAATCATATTATCACCCCTACTTAATTCATTTAACACTACATTACAGGCATTTTTCCATGTCATTTCTAAGATTTGGCTCCTTCTTAATGACTTCATTGCACATACTGCATAAATATGCAAAAACATTTAAAGTGATACCCTCTATTTAACATTTCTAGTTTTCCAAAATTATGATGCTGCAACACATCTTTCTATAAACATCTGTTCATATCTCTAATAACTTCCTTAAAATAAATGATAAGAAGAGAATCAGAGGTTTAAAGCTGTGCTGTCCAATATGGTATTCACTAGCCACATGTGACTATTTTAATTAACTAAAATAAAAAATAGGAAAATTCAGTTTCTCAGCTGTACTAGCCACATTTCAACTGCTCAGCCAGATGACTGTTATTTTTTAATTAAATTTATTGGATGACATTGGTCAGATGACTGTTAAAATGCGGTAGCCGATGGCCAGTGGCAACCGTACTGGACAGTGTAAAAATAGAACATTCCCATCATTGCAGGAGGGTCTATTGATAGCCCTGGTCTAAGTTCATATAAAATATGATACCTATATCCCATAAAAATGATGTAACAATATTAACTCCCAACATGAGTTCCTATATCCTCTTTTTGTCAATATGAGATCAATGTTCTCATCTAATACATGAGACATGTTTAATTTACATATACATTATTAAAGTCTTTTCACATTTTTGGGCCACTTGTGCTTATTTTTGTTGTTGTTGAATTATCTGAAATTCGTCCATTTTAAGAATCAAGTTTAAAGATATCCTGTTCCCAATGACCTATAAAACCTAACCTATGTGCAGCAAGCAAAGAGACATTTCTTCAACTGTTTTGCTGGTTTCCTAATAATTATTTCACAAAGATATTTATCAAAACAGCGTAAAAAATATTTATCAAAACAGTGTAAAAAATAGCTAACAGTAGTACTACAGTTAGCTAAAGGCTGTCTGCACTCTCATAGGTTGTTTTCTTACAGTGAAGTTAATGGTTTACATTTCTATAAAATAATGGCTATCACTAGCATATTATTTCTAGGAGATATTGTTATAAACTTTCAAATTAAGCTATGAAAACATATGGGATGATATAAAGTATATAAAATGTTTGTTTTTTAGAAGTGATTATATTTATACAAAACTCTGGAACAGGAAAAACCAACCCATGGGATAGGAACCAGAACAGTGGTTCCCTTGGTTGGGGGGGTTGGGAGAAGGAATGAACGGTCAAGCACATAAAGGGAGTTTCTGGCATAATGGAAATGTTCTTTTTTTTTTAAAAAAAAGTTTTTATTAAACAGTGTCGTATCACCTGCAGGCACTCATTAAAAGAACTATTTAAGGATTTATTCCAGGAAGAAGAAATACTAATTTGGAGGAATGGTGTGGGACACAGGAAACAAAGCATTAATGGAAAAACACACTGCATGCCATTCTCCAAACACCCCTGAGTGGCCATAAGCATTGACTGGCCTCCTTCATAATCAGAGGAAAACTGAGGAAAATAAAGGACATGCAATGTCACACTCATCAGGTTGGAGAAAATGAAAAAGTGCAATAAAACCACATGTTTGCAAAGATGTTGAGAAATGAGCAACTCATATGTGGAATCTAAAAAAAAAAAGAAAGCAAACGAACAAAGAAAACAGAAACAGACCCATAGATACAGAGAACAAATGGGTGGTGGCCCAAGGTGAGAGGGTTGAAGGGTGGGTATAAAATTAATAAGGAAAAAGACACAAAGCTGTCATGATTTCTATGTTTATGACGTGGTGTGTATCTGCAAATAAATTTAAAAAGAAAAATAAAAAAAATGTTTTTATTGATTTTGATAGAGAAAGGGAGAGGGAGAGAAAGATAGAAACATTGATCAGCTGCCTCCTGCACACCCCTGGCCGGGGACTGAGCCTGCAACTTGGGCATTCCCAGACCAGGAATGGAACCAGGGACCTCCTAGTGCAGTGATGGTGAACTCATTTTTTTGGTTGATTTTTCTTTGTTAAATGGCATTTAAATATATAAAATAAATATCAAAAATATAAGTCTTTGTTTTACTATGGTTGTAAATATCAAAAAATTTCTGTATGTGACATGGCACCAGAGTTAAGTTAGGGTTTTTCAAAATGCTGACACGCCGAGCTCAAAAGGTTTGCCGTCACTGTCCTAGTGTATAGATCAACACTCAACCACTGAGCAACACCAGCCAGGCAAAAATGTTCTCTTTCTTAATAGGGGTGTGAGTTACATACAGCTGTCAAAACTCAATGAACTGTACAGGACAGAACATAAACAGTTTCACTATATGTAAATTATATTGAATTTTTTAAAGTTTAAAAAGTATGTGCTGTTTAGAATATATAATTGATAGGCAATAAAAATTTTAAATATTTCTAGAACTTAAAATGTGAGTTCCTGGCCAGGAGAGACAAAAAGTTTTGCAAATTGGAAATGGGGTGCAGACTATGTATAACACTTGAGCCAAACCACTCAACTGTCAAACCAACAACACTAGAAAATTCACTGTAATATCAGGGCAAATTATATTAAGGCATCAGAAAATTGCTACCATTTAAACATACATATTTTTCTAAAGTCTATACCAGTGATATGGAAAATGAACCAAGCATTCACTTTCTGGAAAATCATTTCCCTAATGTCATCAAATAGTACTTGATTTAATTTTCCGAGTCATTTTGGCTGAGGTAGTTTATGAACTTGACTCATTTTTGCCCTTTATCCTCCTCTACTGGTGGCATACACTAGCACAAAAGCTAACACATGCATATTAAAACCAACAGATTTAATATCTCGGCCCATTACCAATCTATCATAACCTGTTCAGCAAGTGAGCTCCTCAGAGGCTAAACTACAGGTCTTTTGTTGTTGTTAATCCTCACCCGAGGATAATTTTTCCATTGATTTTTAGAGAGAGTGGAAGGGAGAGGGGGAGAAGATGGGGGGGGGGGGAGGGAGAGAGAAGCGCTGATGTAAGATAGACAAATGGATTGGTTCCCTCCCACATGCCTAGCTGCCTACCGCACACCAAAGCCAGGGAATGAACCTACAACCCAGGTACATGCCCTTGACAGAGAATCGATGCTCTACCACTGAGCCACACTGGCTAAGGCTAAATTGCAAGTCTTGTTCAAGTTCTGTGCAGACAAACTCAGGTATTTTTTTTAAGTTTAAATTCTTTCCTGTTTAAAAATATTACATATGTCTCCTTTCCGCCCCCAAGCTCAGATATTATGGTAACTCTTCAAAGGACCTTGCTCATGAGATCAGAAGGATATATGGGGGACACCAAGAGGAGGGGGCCCAGAGGCAAAGAAGCAGGAAGGTGTACATTTTATTAGTGTATTGGCTTTGTAAGAAAACAGCTAATTTTGTTATTAAATTCTATATTATATTTTCTTTGGCATCAAACAGATCTGGGTTTGAGAATCAATTCTGCCATTTATTAGATGGGTGATCTTGGGCCAGTTACTTTACCACTCTGAACTCGGTTCTCTTACAAAGGATGCTAACAGTATTTGTTTCATAAGGTGTGTTGTGAAGATTAAATGAAAACACAAGTAACATTTTTAGCTCAGCAGCTGGCACATTATAGATGCTTAACAAATTATAGCTACTATCATTATAGCTACTATCATACACAATTCCGTTTCTTGAGAACACTATGTAAATGATACAGGCCCCAGAAACTCCCCTCTGTAACCGAACCACCACCAGGATATTCAGGCAGTCATTTTTTGCTAACAAGGTACTAATATAAATAAGCAGCATTCCATAATTTTAAAATCTAACAATGTCCATCCCAAGAATTTCAGCAGCCAGCTATAGATAAGGTCCCCCCAAAAACTAAAAGGTTAGAAAATAATTATACAAGATGAATATAAGAAATCAAAGGTCACAGGAAAAAAATAAAATTTTTTGCTAAGCAGACACCCTCTATGCTTCCCTGTCATGCTACTGATTTATCTCAGATGCATCACTACTAAAGCAATAAAGACACAGATGGGCAAGTTATTCTTAACCACAGCGGTGTTTGATCCAGCGTCAGCCCCATTTATTCACTTTAAAAAGCACTTTACGTGGCAGATCATGCACAGTAAGTAAAATACCTGTTTCTCTTCATCTGGCATGTTTTTTTCCAGTTCTATTAGGTATTCTTCGTCGAGTTCGGAGGAATTCACATCATCATCAGGTTTGTTCTCAACCTTGTCCACTCCTGGCTCCTCCTTCTCAAATGAGGCACTGCAGTCGTGAAAGTGCTCCTCTTCGCCCTGGTCCTCCTGGGAGTGGGCCTCAACCTCCTTGAGCAGCCTGTTCTGGGGCTGGTGATCCTTGGGATTAGAAACTGAAGGACCAGCACATTCTGCTTCCTGGGGATCTGAAACTTGCAAACCACTGAACAGGTCCTCTGGAACCCTACAGTTTTCTGACTTCTCCCCCATGCTGAACCAGTGAGGGAGGTGAAGCTGGTTCTGGAAAAACGGAACACACGTTGGGCAATGGTGCTTATATTCAAACACAATCCTCTCACACCCGAGCAAACTTCTCCATCAAAGCTCAAAACACACTCTAGCTTCCTTTTGTTATAATTTATTATATATAAACAGAGTATCAGGAGCCCATGAATAATGCCAAATACCATTTTAACTGATATCCCTTTCAGAACTTCTTATAAGCAACAATAGGGACCTATTTGAATGTGACTTCTACTTTCCAATGCTCGGTGGTTGTCCAATAGCAAAAGAAACGCAGAAGCTAATACAATGACAAGATAAATGAAGTGACCCAAAGGTTATTCAGAATGAAAACCCAGGCCTTAAATAAGAAACTACACCCTGTCTTTCCAGCACCACCGCACGAAGGTCAAGAACAAGTTTCTGGGGTAACCCACTTTGGGCTCCCTCCCTTGCAGCAGGAAGTCTGTATATCCCCCCCCCAAGCTTGGTTCCCCTCGCCCCCCATAAATTTTGTTTTCTCCCCAAAAGAGTAAGTTTCTGGTGGAACTCAAAATGCGAAGTGATCACCAACTTCACCCCAATCCGAGAGACAGAACCCGTGCAGGTTACCGTGGAAGGGGGGCCCAGGTGGTCCAAATGAGGGTCCCCGTGGGGGTCAAAATCAGGCACTAAATAAGAACGGGTTCTCAACCCGGGGGCACAGCGTAACACCTGGGGCGCTTTAGTCCAGCTTTTACACCCCACAGATTCTGATTTATCGGTGTCGCTGGGTTAGGGCATCGGTCATTTTAAAAAGACGTCCCCGGTGATTCCAATGTGCAGCCCGCTGAGAACCACTGCGGGAGAAGCTGAGTCAGACGTCGCAGCCCCACCCTTTCGGTAGCAGCAAAATTACACCAACGACCCTTGGGTCGCGACGAGAGCCCGAATTCGCCCCCGCTCGTCCCAAGCAAACTTAAAATAACAGCACTATCCGAACAGGGAGACTGCGCCGCCACAGCAGTGCTCCGGTCTCCCCGCTCCCAGGTCTACCGGAAGGACGCAGGAGTCTGAGGCCCCAGTTTCAAGAAGGGGCCACGCCGCCCTTCCCAACGGTTCGTCCCGCGGCTGCGTCCCTCACCGACAACTAAAACACCCAGCTGGTTACTCACCGCTTCACAGCTCCTCTCCTCACCTTCCCAGCCGGCGAGACCCTCTACTTCCGCTTAGTCAAGTACACTTCCGTCGGCGCCGGCCAATGGCGTCGCTGTTGGTAGAGCATTCTGGGAAATGTAGTGGAACGGCGCGATGTAACGTCATTGTACGGCACGGAGCACCTGTGGCGGCGGCCATCTTGTGTTACGGCAAGACTACGCGTCAGCACAAAGGAAAAAAGGCCGTCTCTGTGGCGTTCCGCTCCCTCCTTCACCTGCCTGCCCTCACGCTAGCCGTGTATGGAGGAATCCTGAAGCATAAACCTTATCCAAAAGCAAAGTCTTCCCTCTAATGGTCTTCAAAGTGTGCCTTTCAAGGCCCCGCTATATCAAAACAGTGTTCAGACTAATACTGTTACTTGCCTTCCCTATAGTTCCTGGTGGAGTTTTCCAGAGGCTCAGCGGACTGGGTGCAGACCGCGTGCTATGAGAACCAGCTGACTTCTATTAAAGCCAAAGATCTGCAAGCATGGAAAACAATGCTCCTCTTTTCACTTCATGTAGTTTGTTTTGGAAAATAGTTATTTATAAAAAGATTATTTAGAGTTAGCGTATAATGGGTGTAGTGTTAACTTTAAAACGCTGTAGTATTTACTGACTCATTTAAGTTTTAATTTCTAATACGGTGAATATTGATAGGCGTAGCCCACATAAACAAAAGCTCTCTGGGCTCCTCGGTAATATGTAAGAGTGTGATGAGGTCCTGGAACCACACGGCACTGCTGACCTACCCGTTCATCCAAGGAGTGCTCACCAGACATCAGGCTTGGGCAGGAGCTCAGGGGTGAGGTTCCCGTAAGGTAGCCAGACAGTAGCCGGCAGTGGCAGCAGAGGACTAAGTAAGTTTCTGCAGTTCCTTGCAGAGAGAGCTGGAGGGGCTGTTTCCGGAAGAAAGCAAACTTGTTTTTTGAATTTATGTCTACATGAGGTTATTCATACAGTTCTATTTTTATGCAAGTCAAAAGCTTTAATATACCAAACGTAAATATTAAAAATGTATAAAAATTTTGAAACTAATATTTTTAATTTTTAAATATAGCGGGAACTTCGTAAATATAAGTGGTTAGTCCTCTTATGACTTATAAGAAGTGCAGTTAATTAAATTTTGGTGAATTTAGGAGCAAAATAAATAACAAATATCCAAAAGTTCATCCATGTGTCCAGAAAGGCGTAAGAGGCTGGTCCAAGAACAAGGGGGGACCTATCTTACTTTTGGATCCCCTAACGCATCTTACCTACAGCTGTCCCAAATGCTGGGCATCAAGGAGACACAAGCAGCGGTTCCCCTCTTTTGAACAGGATGGGTGACTTGCCTAGAAACTTCTACAGAAACAGATACCAGAAAACAAAACAGAAACAGAAAGTAAGTGTGCACAATACAGTTAGAAGCTCAGAAGGCAGACAGAGGGGAGTCTGGATCCAAGAAACACCCCAAAACTCCACGAGAAAGTAGCCAGCGCAAAGAGCTCTGTGGGTACCAGCACCTGGTTGCTCACCGGCCTCTGGGTTGCTGGGGTTCGTCTTCTTTGGGTCCCTTTTCAGGTGCCATGAAATGTCAAAGGTTCAGAAATAGCCAAAGTAAAACCCATGAATCACTGAAGTAGAAATTAGTAAAAATTTATCGTGCATACACCAGACGCACTCAAACCAAAACACAGAATGAGGCGCAGGGATGATCCAGTCTTATGAAGCAGCTTATATAGCGAACGAGGAAGCAGCGACTGTTTTTTCTCCGCAGCGATTAGCAATAAGCTAAATTAATGACTAAACTGGTTTTATCTGCTCAGGGAACTCTCAAGGCTGGTCTCCATTTGCTTTTCATTTGAACAATAAGTAGCTGAATGATGCTAAAGTATAACAGTGGTTCTCAACCTTGGCTGCACATTACAATCACCTGGGAATCTTTTTAAAATCCTGATTTCTGGGCCTCATCAGAAATCAGGATTTTAAAAAGATTCCCAGGTGATTCTAATGTGCAGCCAAGGTTGAGAACCACTGGTATAGAACATAAAGCAAGACCCATAGTTTTACAGATGGAAGCCCACCTGTCAGTTCCTGGGACCGAGGAGATTTCGTCTCTTAGCACTCATGGCCACTCGAAAAGGAAGGAAGGCTTCTCATCGAAAGGGCAGTTCTGGGGTTATTCCCCAGGGTAGAGACCTTTTGTGTCTTGTTTACAGTTGCAAGTTGTCAGTGAACTTCCTCTTAGCCCATGGATGAATGATCTTTCAGGAATTATGGTCCGAACACTGTCCATTCAGTGCTCTGGTGAGTTGCATAAAGAGATTTTGAGACTTCTGGAATTACCTTATAGGATTCTTGTAAATGGTTTCATGGCTTATCTAAAACACAGAAAGGAAAGTGCTTAAAAAAGAAAAAAAAAAATGCTTCCCTAGTAACACCACTTAGCACAGTAAGTACTCAATAAACGTTTGCTGTTACTGTAATCTTTATTACTCACGAAGGCCTCACAGTATTACCACCATTATGATCAATTATTAATAGTGATGGAATTTAACTATTATTAGTGCTACTAATGATAATTAAGAATATTATTAGTAGTGATAATATTTGTGCAACTCTCATTCACATCCCCCAAGACAGGAGACTGAGCACCTAAGTTTGTGGAAAGAAGGAGGAAGCTGAATATGAATGAATAAGGAATGAATGAATGCGAGGCACCATGTTAGACCCTGTGGTGGGTACAGCAATAAAACAAGAGGGTAGTGAAGGAGCCATTTTCTCTTTGCTTTTCTTTCTGGGGGAGCAGCGGGTTATTTCTTAGTGTTACAGTCAGTAAGGGGCTGCCCTCTTGGTCTGTGGCCAGCTCTCCTGGGAGCAGGGCAGGGACTAGGGAGAAGTGAGCAAGTGTCAGCATGGCGGAAAGTGATGGAGGATACAGGAGAAGGAGCCTTATATGCAAGGTGGTCCTTTGGGTCACGGCAAGACAACAGGATTGCTGCCCAGTATGGGGGTTAAGAGTGAAGGTGCTGCAGTCAGACGGCCTGAGTTTGCTCTGCCTTTTAGCGGCTGTGTGATCTGATCTCGGACAAGTCACTGAACCTTGATGCCTCCTTCGTAAGGTTTCATGAGGCTTAAGAGGGATAATGAACCTAAACCTGGCACACACTTTAACTGGAAAGAAATTGTTTTGTAGAGAATCTGCAGGCAGACATGGAAATCACTCCTGCCTCCCCAGTGACTTATTACGCCCACACTGTGCTAAACTATTGGGAGGTTCTATGCTTTTATGCTCCCTGGATAGAGATTTAATAAATCTATGCTTTACTGGCTCAGTCCTTTCAGTGCCCAAAGTGGATATATTAATACCACGAGGCTTACTGAGCCTGGCTTTGGGAATAAAGCTTTATACTCTGAGACCATTCTTCATCTTCCCCCAGAATTGGGGTACCTGAACTTGCCATAGCAGGTCCAAATCCAGCAACAGTCAGGGATGCCAAAAGGTTCCTCAAGGGTGAGATGTATGTAAACTACATAATTTAGATGGAGAGCCTGTATAGCACTTCTCAAAGATGCTATTGCTCTTTATTCTTTTCCAGTTCCAATCCTCAAACTGAGATTTCTCATAGGAGACACAATCAAGAGTTAACATTCTGAGCATTTAAATATCTATATTTCTGTTTTCCCCTAGATCAGCATGTTCACCAGCAGTAAGATATGAGTCATAGATGTAATTTCAAGTCTCTAGTAGCAGCATTAAAAACAGTAAGAGAAGAAAATTTAAATAATGTCTTATTTAACCCAATATGTCCAAAATATTATTATTTAAACATGTAATCAACATGAAAATTAACAGAATATTTTACATTCTCTTTTTCATACTAAGTCATTGGGATCATGTGTGTATTTTACTGTTATCTCAACCTGGACATTAAGTTTTCATTGAAAATACTTAAATCTATATTCAGATTTCATAACATTTATAGTTAGAAAAGTAGATTCATATATCCAAGTTTTAAAAAATATACTTCCCAATGACTGAATCAAATATTAGTTTTTAAATGTATTTATTTTTAAAATATTATTTTATTGAATTTTAGAGAGAGAAACATTGATGCAACATCAATCAATGCCTCTTGCATGCCCCCTACAGAGATGGAACCCGCAACTCAGGCATGTGCCCTGACGGGAATCGAACAGGCAACCTTTCCGTGCACAAGAGGATGCCCAACCAACCAAGCCACACCAGCCAGGGCTAAATGTAAGTCTAATTTAATTAAAATTAAATAAAATGAGAAGTTTATGTCCATGGTTGCACTAGCCACATTTTAAATGCTCAATAGCTGCATAAAGCTGGTGTCTACTGCATTAGATGGGACAGGCTTAGGCCTTCCAGAACAATAGCTAATGGACATTCCTAGAGAACTACTATGTGTCAGGGGCTGTGCTCATTATGTAAGGGGTTGTGCTCATTATTGTAAGTCTTACCTACAACTTGTAATTGTAGGCAATACCCACAATAACCCTGGCCTCCCCGCTTTCACCCTTGCCTCCTATCCTCCCTTCACCATTCAGGAAGCAGCCCGATCCTTTAACAACACGAATACCAAACAAGTCTTAACCATTTTCATTGACTTCCCACTCTGATTAGAATAAAATCTAAAATTCCTTATCACGACCCCTGAGGCGCATGCGGTCTGGTCTCTGCCTACCTCTCTGACCTCACCTTGCACCACTCCCTCTTGGACACTGTGCTACTCTTTGTTCCTGAAACACAGTCTCTCCCCATCTCCAGACCCTTGTGCTCAGTGTTTCGTCTCCCTGGTGCTGTTACCAGCTCTTCCCAGGGTTTGCTCATTCTCATTCTTCAGATCTTACCTCAATATCATTTAAGCAGCTCACTCTATTATGCCACCCTGTCCTTTTCCTTCGTATCTTTTATCACATCTGTAACAATCTTGAGTATTTCTTTTTTTTTTTCTTTTTTTCAAGTTTTGGGCTTTTATTATTTTTTTACACAAATGTTCATAGATGCTTTATTTGTAATAGCCAAAATCTGGAAGTAAGCCAAATAGCCATCAACATATAAATGGATAAACAAACTATGACATGTGCACATAAGAGGATACTGCTCAGCAATAAAAAAGCACAAACTATTGATACACACAATAATATGATTGAAGCTCAAAATAATAATGCTGAATGAGAGCCAGGCCAAAGAAAAATAGAGTACATACTATATAATTCCATTTACATAAAACTCTAAAAATACAAACTAATCTACAGTGACAGAAAGGAGATGGGTGGTTGCTTTGGGATGGGGGATAGGAGGAATGGGAGGGAGAGACTATAAGGAAAAGTAAATATAAGGAAAGTTTTTGTAGGAATGGTTATGTTTGCTGTATCATGATGGTTTCATGGATTTATACATATATAAAAATCTACCAAATTGTATGGTTTAAATATGTACAATTTATTATATATCAATTATGCCTCTTGAGTATTTCTTTACTTGATTATTATAATTCCCTCTACTAGACTGTAAGAGCCACAAGGATCGAGAGCTTGTCCTTCTTCCTTTCTTTGAAATTCCTAGAGCCTAGCACAGTGCCTGGCGCACAATGAACATTCAAATATTGTATAAATGGATGCCATTGTTAGGTATTATTATTTCAAATTATAAGGTGGAGCTCAGAGAGGTTAAAAGTTTTCTCCAAGGTCACACAGCTAATAGAACAGACCAAGGACACAATCCCAGGTCTAGCCACAAAGTATGTTTTTCAAAAGAGGTGGCAGATACAGTAACCTTAACTGCAAGGAGAAGGGGCCTTGGAAGGTGATCTATATCTATACAAATGTACATGGATATACACTTGGCAGGAAAATTCAGCCGTTTTTCAGTGTCAGGCAAATGGCTCAGAGCCTGGTTAAAGATGAGGCCTTTGATGCTGGTGATGGATGGATAAAGCTACCAGTTAGGAAGGAAACCAACTTTCCTGTCATTTGTCCAATTATCCCTGCGTTTAGAGGTTGCAGAGAAAATGACTTGTTGATCTATGACTTTTTTTTTTTTTTAACCATGGTATATTGGCTCACATTTTTCCAAGACAATTGAAGCTATATGACCCATGGTGAAATCTCATTTTATCTCCTTGTGTTCTTAAGTAGGCTCATCCAAGTGCACTTAAGGTGCATTTTCCTCCTTATTATTGAATTTTGTCCTAGTTCTATCCCAATCTGGCATCAGCAATTATATGGCTGTAGCAGGACACTTATCTGGAAGTAATAGAAAGACATCAGCATCTCTGGGAAATGGGGCTAAAATGGAATAATTTAGTAACACTCAGTGTTTGCTTAGCACTTCAGAGGCTGACCCCATGTAAGTGAATATGCATACACTCTGCAACTGAGTGAGCTTAATGTAGATTATGTTGGTTCTCCTAGCAGCTCTGAGCTAGACAAAGTATGCATGATACCCATTTTACAGAAGAGAAAACTGGGGAGACCGAGAGCTGAAGGGTCTTGTTCAGGATGACCATGATAGCTAGTGGCAGAGTTTCATTTACAGCCGGAGGGGCAAAGAGATCTTCTGGCCAAGGAGGTGGTCTCATTTGTTCCAAGAGTTCCTTTGGCCACGAAACTTAGGGGCCCTTTTAAGAAAAATGGTTTTTAATATGTTTTTATTGATTTCTGAGAGAAGATGGGAGAGGGAGAGAGGATAGACACCTCAATGATGAGAGAGAATCATTGATTGGCTGCCTCCTGCATGTCCCCTACTGGACACTGAGCCTGAAACCTGGGCATGTGCCCTGGCTGAAAATCAAACCGTGACCTCTGGTTCATGAATTGATGCTCAACCACTGAGTCAAACTGGCCAGGCCAGAAAATGTTTTTGTGTGTGCAAAAAACAAAACACACAGGATTATGAGGAAAATAAATTATATTGCAATAAGTTACTCGAATATTTAATCACATTTTTGAGATACATGTACTTATAAGCACATTAAATATGGTAGGTGTAATAAATACCATACTTTTGAGGTAGTGATGATCAAAAAACACTATTTTAACATATTTAAGCTACTGTAGTATGCTAAAAAAAATCTCTGATTTCTTTTGGTGAAAAGTCACAGGTTCTACTAAGATTAGTGTGATCTGCTGCCTACAGTCATAATAGAAGGAAATGCTCAATTTTAACTAGAGGTTAGTGGAAACAAGAATATAATATTTTTTCACCATCCAAATTCATGACCTTCTCTCTTGAATTTTATCCATGGCCTTGTGGGGGGGCCTGTAGACCCCCATGTTAAGAACTCCTTGTCTAGTCTAATTCCTCATAAAACAAATGAGAAAACCGAGGGGCAGAGCAGGAAGGTGATTTATCTAGGACAGTGGTTCTCAACCTTCTGGCCCTTTAAATAGTTCCTCAGGTTGTGACCCAACCATAAAATTATTTTCGTTGCTACTTCATAACTGTCATGTTGCTACTGTTATGAATCGTCATGTAAATATCTGATATGCAGGATGGTCTTAGGCGACCCCTGTGAAAGGGTCGTTCGACCGCCAAAGGGGTCGCGACCCACAGGTTGAGAACCGCTGATCTAGGATTGCTTAGCAGTGTACTAGTAATAGCAGGCATTAAACTAGAATCTCAGGGTTGAAAAGACACTTCTTCAAGGCTGTTATGAAAAAATCAATGCAATAATCTATGTAACGCTTAGCACAGAATCAAACATGCGGTAGCCGTCAGGCGGGAACAGTGACCACACACACAGCAGACGCACAGATAGGACTTCCTGGAAATCTCCTTAAAAGGGGGACAAAGTCACCTGTAAGTACCGTTTGCCCTCGTCCCTTCCCCTCCGCCCGGAGGAGAGACATTATGGCCACGTAGAAGGGACACGGGCCTCTCCTGACCCCACGAAGCGGCCACACTATCTATTCCTTAACTGCCGACATCGGGACTTTTCATGTGAGGGAAACAAAAAAGCCTTCCGACTCGTCCAAACCACTACTACTTGTATCTGCTATGTGCAGCCAAACTCACGCCTTGACCGACACGCACCTCTTCCTGGCCGGTGACCAAGCCTCTCTGAGCCCCGCACCTGGAAGAGCAGCATTTAGGGGTTCTTGGCAAGGATTCAAGGAATCAAAGGATGCAACGCAGTGCCAGGCACATTAAATGCAGATGCTGTTGTTGCTGTTGCAGTGCATTGCCGTTCAACGTGCTTTCTACCACATTGGCTCACAGCTTCAACCCCCTTCTCCCCCCTTCCGCCCCCCCCCCCCACCCCAGCCTCAAAACATGGCAACTCAGCCTGGATTAAATGCCTACCACAGAAAGGAACAGCTTATGAAAGCGCTGACAGAGACAAAACACCTAATAATTAGTGGCTAACAACCACACACACGGAAGCAATTAGGAGGTTTATATAAATCCAGGGGACTCAGGCAACTTCTCATTTATTCCAGATTTCTTGCATGAGCCTCAGAGATGTTATTTCTGCCACAAAGCTGACTTCACAGGGAGGATGTGGGGTGAGAAGTGAGTGCAGAGGTTGTGGGAGGCTGCAAAGGACCTTCAGACTTCAAAGCCCCTCCCCTTACTTCCTGCTCCAGTGGCCACTCTGCTGGACCTTCTGCCATCAGAGCTGGGGACCCATGGGATGGGGGAGGGGGGGCGGTGTGCGGGCATGTGTAAGCCCACGGGCCTAAGAAGGGGTCAAAGGGTAAAGAGGGACTGGAGGTTCCTAAAGACCCACGTCCGGCCTACAGTCTGGTCACAGGACGGAGCTGTTTCCCCACAGGGCCCTTTTCCTCCCTTAGCTCTGACAGATTGGGGCCCACTTGGCAGCTAGTGCCTGCAAAGTAGGCTTCCTGGGGGACTCTCACACTCGGGCTGGGTTGCTTCTTTAGATGTACCGGGCAGGCTAAAACTGGTAACCCCTTTCAATTAATATCCTCTTATCATCATCTTTTAAAGTAATACCATTTTAAAACGTCAGGTGGAAGAATAGGACTAACTTGGAACCTCTCACCACTCCCCAGAAATGATGTTAACAACAGTGTGTCCTTCCAGGAGATTTCCATGCCCTGCCTGTTATGGACTGACTGTGTCTCCCCCCAAAATCATGTGCTAAAACCCTAACTCCCAATGTGACTGTATTTGGAGATCAAGCTATGAGGAATAATGAGAGTTAAAGGAGATTATAAAGGTGGGGCCCTAATCTAATAGGTCTGATGTCCTTATAAGAAGAGGAAGAGCCCTAGCTGGTTTGGCTCAGTGGATAGAGCGTCAGCCTGAGGGGTCCCAGGTTCGATTCTGGTCAGGGGCACATGCTTGGGTTGTGGGCTCGATCCCCAGTAGGGGGCATGCAGAAGGCAGCCAATCAATGATTCTCTCTTATCATTGATGTTTCAATGTCTCTCTCCCTCTCACTTCCTCTCTGAAATCAATAAAAATACATATTTAAAAGAAAAGAAAAAAGAAAAAGAGGAAGAGGCACCAGGGATACACACTCACAGAGAAAAGGCCATGTGAGGACACAGTAGAAGGCAGCCACGTGCAAGCCAAGGAGAAAGGCCTGGTAGAAACCAACCCAGCTGACATCTTGGTCATAAGACTTCCAGAATTGTGAGAAAATAAAATTCTGTTCTCTAAGCCACCCAGCCTGTGATATTGTATTGTGGCAGCCTGGCTTAATATGCTGACTTAATTATGTAAGTACATGACTAATATACTTAATTATATAAGCACATGAGCAGGACCATTTCTCAAAATACTACATTGTGCTTAACCTCTCTATTTTTCCCTTCCTCCTTTTACCAAGCAGGCAGTCAGCTTTTGCAATTCCTTAGCTCAGGGATGGCTAATGCGCCCCCTTCTGGCGGGTGAGGTGGGACTGGGGAGGCAGTGACACTAACAGGCATTCTTCTTGTCTGTCCATCCCTTCCCCTGCTGGGGAATTCTGAGGAGTCGCAGCAGATCCCCAATCACACTCAGGGTCAGCTCGAAAGGCCTTGGACCAGAAGCCAGCTCCTGTGTCCTCAGCTCTAATTTCCAAACTGTAGGCCTCTCGGGCTGCTCCCCTTGCCCCATTACGGTGACACAGTGACAGGGTGGGGTGAGTAGGGGCTGGTACAATCTGAGTTCTTAGCCAGAACTTGCCCACAGCCTGTATTTCTCAAGGTTTGATGGGTTACAGTTTCTAAGAAGTGACAGCAGTACATGAAGAGTGTACTTCAGTCATTAGCATATTCACATCGTGATTTTTGCTATTTCTGTGGTCTTCTATTATTGACATAAATCTTAAAATATTTCAATCCTTTACGACTTGATAAAATGTATATTAAAAGGAAAATTTTATGTCATCCACATAATACCAGTGCCACTGGCTCTAAAGAGAAGTTCTCGGGGACTCTTCCCCCTCCCCACGTGGGAGTCCGTTCTGATTCTTTCCCCTTCCCCATGTGGGAGTCTGTACTTGTTCTTCAATAAATTCCCACCTTTGCTATACCAAAAAAAAAAAAAAAAAAAAGAGTTCTCAGTAAAAGTAAATACAATGAAAGCAGGATTATTACATTTGAGCTCTGAGCCTAGTTGAAGGCAGGACCCTCCCCCGGCAAAAAGATGACGACCCGCTTTATTGCGGTGGTCTGAAAGAGAGCCTGCAATTTCGCCGAGGTATGCCTCTATTAAAAATGTTTTCAATCTTGTCTCTTCCAATAAAATTGGTGCTTGAGGAGAAGCCCACATTTGTCCTCTAGCTCTGTGGAGTCCCTGGCCCAGCTCTGGATAGCCCAGGTAGGAAAATGCAACCTGAATTTCATCTTCCCCACTAGTCCCACAGCTCTCCTGGGAAGGGACTCAGAGGTAGGCTCACCGCTCTGGCCCAGGGGACGAGGTGGGTAAAGCCACTTCCTCAGTGTGAGGTGCACTTTCTGCCTCTTTGACTTGTCTCCTCCTGCAGCGGGGGAGGGCCAGCGATGCAGAGCCCCTCAGCTTTGGAAAGGACTGTGAGTATGGGTCCCACACCTGTGGGGTCTGAGGCCTGCTGAGATGTGTATTGGTTCCCTATTGCTGCTGAAACAAATCACTACAAGCTTAGAGGCATGAACAGCACAAATGCATTCTCTGACAGTTCTGGAGGCTGGGAGCCTGAAAGCAGGTTCCCCGAGTTCAAGTCAACGTGACAGCAGGTCCCTCTGGCAGCTCCAGGGGAGAATCTGTTTCCTCGCTCTTCCCAGGGTCCAGACACTGTCGATATCCTTTGGGTCCTGGCCCTCTTTCCACATCTTTATTTTTATTTTTGTAAACATGGAACGGATCACGAATGTGTGTGTGTCATCCTTGCCCAAGGGTCATGCTACTCTTCTCTGCATCTTTAAAGTCAGCAACGCAACATCTTCAAATGTTTTTCTCTCCATCCTTCTGGGTCTGTTGCCACGTATCACCTTTGGGCTGTCTCTGCCTCGGCTTGTGTCCCTCTGCTAGAATGACACTGTGATGCATGATGTCCACCGGGATAGCCCGGGGTAATCTGCTCAGCTCTGTCCAGATCTTTAATTGGATCACATGTGCGAAGTCCTTTTTGCCAGGAAAGGTAACATTTTCGAGTCCAGGGATTAGGAGGTGCACATTTTTGGAGGCCCTTATCCAGCCGACTACAGACTATAGTAAATTTCAGGTAAGGTCCAAGAGGAGAAGTGACCTGTCTGCTTGGTCACCACTGACTACCAATGGCTTGCACGTTGCCGGGCACATAGTCCCCAGATCATAAAATAGCAGTTCGACTCATGAAAGGTGTACCGCACTCTTCCAAGGTGCTACCTTCTGCCCACTGTTTCAGGAGGTTCCCAGATCCCCGGAAGCCAGCACATACTAGTAACTCCAAGCTAAGTTTTCTTAACCCGGATTTCTAGAATGTCTGGCTGCAGCTGAAACGCCAATGGGGGCTCCCAGGAAGTGGACAGAGCAGCGCAAGCTGAATTGCAAAGCAACTTTGTTCCTAGTCGCCTAGGCGCGCCGGACAGCAGGTGGCGCCTGGGTCCGCCCGAAGGCCGAGTCTGTCCCGCTCCGAGCACCTGCGGAGGGAAGGGGCGCGGAGCCGCCTCGGTCACCGCGGTGCCTAAAGAACTGTTCCCCAGTCTCCGCACGTACCGTACCGCGGAAGGACACCGCGCTCCGCTCCGGAGGCGGGGAGCAGCTCCGAGAGGCTTCGTCGTCTGTGCTGCATCTTCTTTGCCGGACCCGCGGTCAGAGCTTCTGGCGGTGGAAGAAAACAAACTGGACACCAATATGCACAAGCCTGCAAAAGGAGGAAACGGCAACCTCCCGTGATTTAAAAGGCCCGAAAGCAATTGCCGATGGATTTCTGGAAACAGGCTCCCTGAGCTGCTTACAACACTGGCCCCGGGGGAGGGGGGAAGCAGCTTTCCATCTCAGTGTTTAGCCAAGTGGGTCCCTGCAGGGGATCTCGAGGGGGAGTAAAACGTGGTCCTTTTCCTCAGGGGGTGCCTGCTCAAGCACAGTGTTCTAAGGACCACCTGGGAATCAGCAGGGGAAGTAGGAGGCCGCCTCAACCCTGCATGAGCTCCTGCTCTGCAAGAGCTTGGTGGTGGTGGTGGTGGGTGGTGGTGGTGGTGGGTGGTGGTGGTGGTGGTGGTGGTGGTGGTGGTGGTGGGTGGTGGTGGTGGTGGTGGTGGGTGGTGGTGGTGGGTGGTGGTGGTGGGTGGTGGGTGGTGGTGGTGGTGGGTGGGTGGTGGTGGTGGGTGGTGGTGGGTGGTGGTGGTGGTGGTGGGTGGTGGTGGGTGGTGGTGGTGGTGGTGGTGGGTGGTGGTGGTGGTGGTGGTGGTGGTGGTGGGTGGTGGTGGTGGTGGGTGGTGGGTGGTGGTGGTGGTGGTGGGTGGTGGGTGGTGGTGGTGGTGGTGGGTGGTGGTGGTGGTGGTGGGTGGTGGTGGTGGTGGGTGGTGGTGGTGGTGGTGATGGGGGGGAGGCTGGGGGGGTTGGAGCTGCATTAGCTATATGCACTGGCCCTCTCCACACCTGCTCGAGGCAGCATGCACATACAGGAAGCATCTCAGTACTGATTCACCCTTCAGATGGGGATCCATGGGACCTTTGGGTAGTGCCGCTGGATGGTATTTTGTGCTGCTCATTCATGTTTCTATCCCCAACCCCCATCACGTTCCCTTCAAGCAGGCAGCAGGCTTTGTGCTTCAAAGTTTCAGGCAAGGCGTGAACAGAGGGGATTCAGAAGTTGCAAGGTTTCCTGGCTTTTGTTTTCTAAAGTCCCAGACCAGAAAGAGGGCAGAGTTGGGGTGGGTAGGGGAGAAGGGCCCTTGAAGAAACAAGAACGTGAGAAGAGCTTCCTTCCATACAGAGATTTATCCAGGCTAGGAGTGTGCAGAGCAATGTCGGTCGGCTCTTTGATTCAAATCCTTGTCTCTTCCACCTGGAAGTCATACCATCTTGGACTATTACCTAAACTTTTCTAAGCCTAAAAATGAGACAATACTAATGCCCACCTCATTGATGTGCCCTAACATTAAGACTTTAGTCCCAAGGTTCTGAGATATTGATCCTTGTTATGGGCTGATTTGTGTGTCTCTCACCCGCCCCCTTAAAATTCATATGTTGAAGTCCTAGACCCCCAGTACTTCAGAATGTGATTGTATTTGGAGCCAGGGTCTTTAAGGAGGTAAATAGTGTAAAATGAGGTCATCAGGGTGGGACCTAATCCAGTATGATTACTGTTCTCCTAAGAAGAGGACATCTGGATACAGACACACACACAGGAAAGATTATGAAGTCACCCGTTGAAGACGTCCATCTATCTATCAGCCTCAGAAGAAATCAGCTCTGCCAACATCTTGATCTGGGACTTGCAGCCTCAACTGTGAAATAACAAATTACCGTTGTTTAAGCCATCAGTCTGTGGCACTTCGTTATGGCAGCCCTAGCAAACTAACATAACCCTAAACAAACTTCGGAGGTCCTCAAGGTTGAGCAGCAGAAAGCTGCCTGTCCTAATTTAAAACATTTTTAGGCTTAAAAAAAGGAAATCCTGCCATTTGCAACAATGTGGATGAACCTGGAGGGCATTATACCAAGTAAAATAAGCCAGACATAGAAAGACAAATACTGCATGACCCCACTTACATGTGGGATCTAAAAACACTGACTCGTAGAAGCAGAGAGTAGAATGGTGGGTGCCAGGGGCTGGGAAGGGGGAAAGAGGGAAGTGCTGCCAAAGGCACAAAGTTTCCATCATGTGGGACAAATAGCTTCTGGAGGCCGAACACACAGCATGGTGACGATGGTTAACAGCACTGGATGGCAAACGAAATTCGCTAAGGGAGTAGATCTTAAACATTCTCACCACAAAAAAGGTAACTATGTGAGGTGATGGGTATGTGAATTGGTTGGAGTGTGGTAGTCCCATTTCACAACATATATGTATATCAAAACATCACATTGTAACCTTAAATATATACTAGCACAATTTTTATTTATCAATGATACCTCAGTAAAGCTGGGGGAAAACAATGAAACCACAAAGCATATCCTTCCTGGCCCGATTTTCTACGTTTTTTTCTATCATGCCCTCTGTCTACTTTGCAACTCAAGGCCAGTAGGTGCCAGACCTCAAACCTTGCCCCGCATTTTACCAGCTCTGTCGAGAGAGTACGAACACTTGCTGGGTACCAGTTAGGTATGAGGGTAACGGTTATGAAAGTGAATTCCAGGGGCAGACCAAGTAGAATTCTCCAGTGTTCCGTTTGTTTCTAGTAATCTGTTAGGGAATAACAAACTCATAACTTTTACTAAATTTCATGTTTACCCTTAGTTTAGGTCAATCACCTCTTTGAGTAATGTTTCTTCACACTGTAGGACACAAAATTCTTGTACTATCATAAGCTTGTGTCTTTTTTCTTCAAGGTAGACCCTGAGTCCTAAAACACTGGAATTTGATTAAAAAAAAACCACCGAATTTATTTTCTTTGCCTTTTTATTCAGATTTTCTAAACTTTTGATATCAAAGTAAATAATTGAATAATTAATATATCTGCTAATAGCTACTGTTTGTCGGATGTTATCCAAGTGACTGGCATGGTGTTTTACCTTCATGATTTTATTTGACCCTCCAAATGTTCCTATGAAGTGGGTACTATTATTATCCTTATTTATTAGTTAAGGAAACTAAGATTTAGACCCAGGTCATGAGTTGCCTGAGGTCACACAGCTACTACATGGCAGAGGTGGGAATTTGAGCCCAATTCTGGAGGATTAACAGTTATCATACCTTCCCGAACCACTTACCTCTTTGATTGGCAGATGTGTCCTTGTGCCTCAGTGACAACAAATGACTCAGCAGTGCTTGGGTGGCCTGGGAGAATAAAGTAGGGCTGCTTTGCTGCCAACTAGAGTAGAGAGGACCTGTTTGCCCCAGAGCTCTTGAATTGTGGGCCCTCCTGGGCCTGACCACCGGGAGATGACCTGGAGAGGTCAGCGTAATGCAGGGTCTGGCTGGGGGTAGATCTGGAACACAGCATTTTTGGGGGATGCGAGCCACGGCCTGGTAAACCTCCCTTCTGGAAAGAGGCAGGAGGCTGCCATTGCCTCCCTCTGCTGCCTGTGTGGCCTCCAAGTACCAGTAATGCGTGAGGTCATCAGAACTGAGTGGCTCAGGAAATGCCTTTGGTGCCTGTGGCTTCAGATATCTGAGGTCCAAATTATAACTTGCATCTGCCCAGTGATTTACAGCTCAGCGTTTATGCCACAATGATCTCATTGACTCCTTTTGGCGTCCTGGTGGACTGTGATGGTCATATCCATTTGACAGATGGGGAAACGGACCAGAAAAGGCAAGGTGAGTGCTCAAGGTCACGAAGAGTGCCAACTTGAACCCAGGCCCCACTGATTCCCAGTCCTATTCACTTGCACTGGGCCAGTAGTTTTCAAACCGCACTGTGTGGAGTTCTAGGGTGCTTGGGAGGGCCAGAGGCAAGGACTGAGGAGGAGGTGGAGAAAGAAGTGGCCCACTTCACTCTGGGCCACACCCACATCAGGATTCTGTGTAAGGCTGGTTTGAAACATTTGTGTTGCTAACAAAGTATTTTCAGAGGATTCCCCAAACTTCTTCTTCCCTGGGAATTGGATTCAGGCTCCTCTTTCTCTACAGGGGCGAGAAGAGACCTACTTCCTATTGCACTCAACTCCAAGATGGCAACACGTGGGACTGTAAAAGGTACTGGGTCCAGTTTAGTGTGATGTGGTCACATTATTCATCTTAGTCTCCCCCTCTGTAGAGACGAGGGCTTGGCCTACATAATTCTGAAAAAGCAGTTTAGCTTAAATAACCTGGGGGTCTGGGCTATCAGGCTTAGTTAATCAGATCTTAAACAGGGGCGAGTCACCTGAAATGACATGAAAATGTAAAGTTTTTTTGTATGTGAATTTTTCTGTAAGTATGTCTATAGTTTTCATCAGAGTCTTAAAGCAGACTGTGATAAAGAACTTCTAGCTTCCCAGGACTTTTTTCTTTTTCTTTTTTTGGCAGAACTGCTGGGAAATCTTCTTTTTTGGGGGGGAGGGGTGTTCAAGTAGTAAGAATGATATGAGAAAGCTATTTGCAGAAAGGAAACAAGGGCAACATATAAAGATAAGCAGAGCTAGATAAAAGAGTAAGAACCCATACATTTTGTTTAAGCCCCTAGATCCAGCCATGCCTGATACCCCTCACTTTTTTTCAGCTACATGAACAACAGTCTCTCCTCTCTGAAAGCATTTTCTACTTCAGTTGCCTATAGAACACAAGATAGATTGAGACCCCAGATAGATTTACTATTATTGTAAGAGGCCCTTGCCATTTGAAAAAATCGTGAGGCTCAACTTAGAAAAAGGAAAGCAGTGAGAAAAGGGGATTGAGGTGGGAATGGATATTCCTCATGCTTTTTTTTTTTTGAATTGCAGGTAAGAAAAATACTCCCTACCCTTTATTCTTTTAGCAAACTGGGGGCTTTTAGAAGTAGGAAAGACCTTGGAATCAACCCCATCATGACACAGGTGGGGAACCAAGACCTAGAGAGGGGGCGTGACTTTCTGGAGGTCATACAGTCATAGGCCTGATGCCAGAATGGAGGTTACTTTCTGAGGTGACCCACTTCTGTGTGACTTTCCTCAGTGTTTCTTTCCCAGGCAGCCGCCAGTTAGAAGAACTTAGGAGGGATCTTGTGCCCAGGTGTGTTGCTTGGCCACATGGATCCATATCTTATCCAGAAAATTCTGCGGTCTGGGTTTTTTTCAGGTTCTGTGGGCACAGGCAAACAATGGAGTGTTTGGCCTAGGGCTGCCGGGAGGAGGTGAAGAGCCCATTTCTCTGCTGGGTCCCACCCCTCCCAGGTGACAGACCCACCGAGGGTCCTGTCCAGGATTGGGGTCCAATTGTCAGGGCCAGGCCAGACATTGCCCAGTGCAGCCCACAGCAGGAAGATTCAGATATTGCTGAGTCAAAGGCAGACAAGCAGGATTTATGGGACAAGTGCAAGGGGTCACTTGCAGCCACAGGGCCAGATCTGTTTAGCTGGGGAGTGAGGGTGGTGGGGGCAGGAATAGCAAAGGCAGAAATGGATTCCATGGGGCCCCCACAACTATTCCCCACAGCAAGGCCGGAGGGACTGGGACACACTTGCAGGGGAAAGAAAAGGACCCACCAGACCCTGCCTGCCACCCCTCAGCCCCCACCCCATCACAAATTACTCACAGCCGCACAGGAGAAATGATCTTTAATGTCCGGCTTTGTTTCCAACTCCGCCAAAGTGCCAAAGTGCCAGCGTTCAGTGTAGTACAAAGAGGGGTTGAGAGGTACGAAGTCACGAGACAAACAAGGCTCCCACTGCCTCCTGGGCGCGCACTCGCTCTGCCCGCGCCACACACACACATGCAGACCACACGTACACACGCACGGACACACGCACAGACACACGCACGTGTACCCACGGTTAAATACATGTACAGAGGGACTCATTTTTATATATATACACAGAGAGAGAGGCGTAATCCCGGCCGGCGTCGGGTCCCCCAGGCTCTCGGCATGCTCGGCCCAGCTCTGCGCTGTACCTGGCACCCATGCCCCTGCCAGAAAAGCAGCTGCCCCTCTCCCCACCCCCCTCCCCCCGTTTCCCCTAGGGCCCGGCTCTCCCAGGCGCGGACCTTCCCCTCCCCTCCGCCCCTCCCCCCACCAGGATTTCCTTCCCAGGGACAGGGAGCTGCGCGCGCGGGGCCCTACAACGGCCCGGGCGCCAGGGGCATGTTGGTTTTGAAGCCGGGCTGCCCGTTGGCCACGTCGGCCGCGGCCTCGCCGCCCTCGCTGCTGGCGTCCCCTTCGGTCACGGGGCTCTCGGGCTCGGCCAGGAGCTTGAAGGTGAAGAGCGGGCCCGAGTCGCGGCGGCCGCAGTGGCCCGGGGGCTCGGGCAGGCTCAGGAGCGCGCCGGGCGCCTTCCACTCGGGGTAGGCGCACAGCTCGACGGGCGGCGGCGCGCCCCCGCGGCCCAGGTAGCCGGGGCTGGGCGAGGCGGAGGGCAGGGTCCGCTGGCTGCCGCTCAGGCAGCTGCCGCCGTCGTCTAGCGAGTCCTTGCGCGACTGCGAGCGCTCCAGCGAGCAGCCCCGCGTCCACGGCCGGTAGGTGTAGGCGCAGTTGCCCAGGCGGCGGCGGCGGCGGCGGCGCCGGCGGGCGCGGCACTGGCAGCCCAGGATGCGCAGGAAGGCGCGCTTGAACTCCTTGCTGGAGCACGGGTAGATGATGGGGTTGAGGCAGCTGTTGAAGTAGCCCAGCCAGAACACCACCTTGAACACGGTGTCGGGGGGCTTCAGGGTGGAGAACAGGGAGCCTGCAGGGGGAGGGTGGGGGGCACAGGCAGAAAGACAGACAGCGGTTTGTGAGTCGTCAGGCCCTCCAGGGGCTGCACCCGAGCAGCACCCGCCCGCCCGCAGGATCCTCCCTGGGTCTGGAATGCTCGCCTGTCTGTCTCAAGAGGAATGAATGCTACATTCACTTTCAGGGCCAATACGAAAACTCCGCCTTCGCCCACGAAAGCTTTCCTGCTCTAGCCGAACATCATCTAAGCTCCTATAGCTCTAGATTTCCGAGGGCAGCGCTCACCAGTTTCTACTACAGTGGTACTAGTCACCCACAACTGCACGCTTCTCTCGGGTCAGAGGCACTCTGCTGGGCACTTTTATTTGTATTGTTTTATCCATCACAAAACACCATGAAGTAGACGCTCATTTACTTCCATGGCAAATATGAGATACATTACAGACCTTCCTGAGAAAGGTAAAACTTTAAAGGCAAGAGAAGACAATGAAAACAAAGATCTTTTTGATCTAGGAATGAAGAAAAATGACCCAACTCCTCAAAAAGATAAACTACAAGAAAAGGGTGGGAGAAGATATTTACAATGTCTAATAAGACAGGCAAAGGGTTGATATTTACAAGGCATTCCCAGTAGAAACATGGACAAAGAAAATGAACAGGAAATGTATAAAACAGGAAACCTGAGGGTTAATGAGCACATGACAAGAAGCTCAAAATATTAGATAGCCAAATAGATTACAATGAAAACCATACAGAAATATAACTTATATCTGTTAGGCTGGCAAAAATTAGGAAGATGGACGACACCAAGTATAGGGAGAGCTGTGGGGACTTGGGGAGCCTTCTGCATGGCTGGTGGGGGCAGAGGCTGTGAAGACTGGACAAGACTCTAACACCGTGTGGTCCAATTAAGTCTAACACACCTTCTAACCTAGCAGCTCTGCTTTAGGGCACAGATCTCAAAGAATTTTTACATACGTCCATTAGGGACACGTATGAACATGCTCAGCGCAGTGTTGTTTGTGGTGACAGGGAATTGGAGAAAGCCTGGGTGTCCCTCACAAGGAATTATGAACGGCAGAGTTCCATATAATGACCATCAGGAGATGCACAGCATGGAGACTGTGTAGCACGTAGAGGCCCCGGTTGACAAGTCCATATCATAATATGGAAAGTCTTAAGTACATTGTTCTTTGTGAAAAAAAAAAAAAGCAGGACACAATGAGATTTATAACAATACTATTTAGGTAACATGCCAGACAACCACACACATTTTGCAAAATTACGTTCAAATTAAAAAAATACATATTAAACACAAAGGAATGACTTAAGGTGGAGGCAGAGGGAAACGGGAACGAGGAATGGGAATAAAAGGAAGTAAGTCAGTAAAATAAGAAGGATGCCCAACACACACCTATGATGATGAGACGGTATGAATCCCTTTGAATGTGAGGTCCCAAACATTTTATGTTTATATTAAGTTAAAAACAATTTCCATTTGAAACGCAAGGCAACTGAGACTTGGAGAGGTTAAGTGATTTGCTCCAGGTCACACAGCATGTTTGTAATATAGCTGGAATTTTAAACTAAATTCTGTTAGAATACAAAATACACTGTGTGTGTGTACTTTTTAAAAAGTGCTACTAATAATACTTTTTGTGGAAAATGAGAAAATATAGAAAGCAAAAAGAAAAAATATTTTAAAAGTATACATAACCTCTCAATGCCGAGAAATCACATTTTGGTGCATGCACTTTCAGAATTTTTATATGTAAACTAGAGGCCCGGTGCATGAAAATTTGTGCACAGAGGGGGGTGGGGGGGAGTCCCTCAGCCTGGCCTGCACCCTCTTGCAGTTCAGTCTGGCTTCCCTCTGTGGGAGGCAACCGGGCAGGCAGATCAGGGGATGGCACCAGCTGGTCCCCCCATCGCCCCTCCGCTGCCCACTGGTTGCTGCCACCCCCCCATCACCATCCCCTCCCTCTGCCCGCTGGCATGTGCCTTGGCTGACCTGGCACTGCCTGCTCACTGGTCCTGCCCCCTCGCCAA
This sequence comes from Myotis daubentonii, assembly GCF_963259705.1. Taxonomy (NCBI): domain Eukaryota; kingdom Metazoa; phylum Chordata; class Mammalia; order Chiroptera; family Vespertilionidae; genus Myotis; species Myotis daubentonii. Next base: position 97,576,636 of record NC_081844.1, on the reverse strand, counting down.
CTGGTTGGTCAGCCGTTCGGTCGATTTGCATATTACGCTTTTATTCTATAGGATATTTTTTAAAAAATGGGATTATATTTTACAGGATATGTTGTAACTTCAATCTGTGTCTCTAACCATGCCACTCTGCCTTTTATACAGTGACTTTTGTATCCCTGTCTTATCTCCTCTATTAGATTGTGAGCTTCCCAAGGGCCTGGTCGTCAGGATCCCCTGTGAATCCATTTGTTGAACAGAGAGCATGAACCTCTAGAACATATGGATGCGAGGGGCTTCAGCAATCATGTCCAAACTCCTTGTTTTACAGGCGGGGACACCAAAACCCAAAGGGTGGCTGAAGAGTCCACAGGTAGGTGGTGGCAAAGATGCCACAAAGATTCCTATCTTTGATTCTGGATTGCACTTGAGTCCTCCCCCTTTACTCCCTCGCATCACTTCACCTTCTTATTATTTGAGGTTTAACCTGTTGTCACAGGGAGCCTTCTACTTTTCTGCTTAGCAACCCAGGGATGGTGGCTGGGGGGAGATGGCTGGGCTCCTGGTGCAGGGCTTAGTCAGAGAGGGCTCCACTTGGGAAGAGAGCTATCCATCCCCGATGCTAATTAAGTACACTCACCTCTTTTCTCAACTCAGGGGAGCTGTGGGAGTGGACTACATTCTGGGTTAGCTTTAGGGGAGGTAGATGAGGTCTACTTTGTGACAAGGCTTGTACCATTAGGTTTGCATCTCACCACCCAGATACTTCTTTGGATTGAGACACTGCACAGAGGCCCCAGCTGAAATGCAAATACGGCTATTCTTCTCCCTCAGCAGATTTAGGCAGGTCCCCATTGGATGGGGACAGGGTTTGAGAACTCAAAGACCTGCTTTTGAACCCCACCTTTTTGTGTGTTGGCTGTTTGACTTTAGAAACGTTATTTGGCCCTTTCAGACTCAATTTTCTCATCCATGAAATGGGGACAAATAATCTGTTTCATAGGGTCGTTTCAATAGATGAAAACATCCATGTAAAATTCTTGACACAGGGCCTGGCATCTTGAAAATAATACTAATAAATGGTGGCCATTTTCCATACATACTTTATATCCTGGCCTAGTCATCACCCTCCTCCAGGAATCCTGCTCCTCACCTCTCTCAGATTGACTTCTTTATTCTCTGCCCCACAGAACATCGACAACCAGATCTTATTCTCTTTTTTAACTTTTTATTTGAGTCCTAAGTATTGTTAAGCAATCCCAGGGCTGGCCAAGTCATTGTTCATCACCAGACATTAAATTCCTGCTGGGCAGGAACCACATCTTTATTTCCTTTTTTCCCTCTGTCCAGATTTTTATTCCAAAATGATACATAAAGGGACGAATAGGTAGAGGACAGAGAATTTTTAGGGCCAAAAAACTACTCCATATGACACTATAATGGTGGATACATGTCATTGTACACTTGTCCAAACCCATTAAATGTACAACAGCCAGAGTGAACCCTAATGTAAAGTATGGATTTTGGGTGACAGTGATGTGTCAATGTAGGCTCATCAACTGTAACACATGAACCACTCCAGTGAGGGGTGTTGATAATGGGGGAGGCTGTACACATGTGGCTGCAGGGAGTATATGGGAAGTCTCTGTACCTTTTTGTAAATTGGGTGTGAACCTCAAATTGCTTCTAAAAATAAAGCCTATTAAGAGAACCTCACTTAAACTAAATATGCAATACATGCTGAATTTTAAAAGATTACACATTGCAAAAACACTTTAGAATATAGAGTTCAAATAGAGGGGACCAGAGTTAATAGTTTTGTTTTTATCCTCTTAGGATATTTTTAAAAATGGAGTCATACACATACTTTTCCCCAAATTGCTCTCTTTGCATCGCATATATATAAGACACTTTCCCAAGTCAGGACGTAATTGTGCGACACCACTCCTCCACCCCCTACCTCCTGCTGAATTACATCCTACTGTCTGGATACACAGTCGTTTTCCTAACCCTTTCCTAATGATAGCCAAATAGGCGACTTCTAATTTTTAGCTGTTACAAACTGCAGTCACAAAAAGCCCCTTGCATTTGATTTCTGCACGTCTGAGTGTTTCTGTAGAATGAATTCCTATCAAAGGAATCACGGGGCCAGTTCCACATTCAAGCAAAAGCACTGACAGCCAGCAGACTGCCTTCTGAACTGGTGGGTGGCAGCAGTTCACTCTCACACTGGCTGTGTATGAGTACCAGGGGCCTGCCACCCGAGTCACCTCTGCACTAACACAGCAAATGATTATTATTTTTGTAAATCACTGTGGTGGAAACCTGATTCCAGGAAGCCTGTGTCTGAAACCTCTGTTCGGTGACTCGATGTATCGTTTTGGGTAAGCTGCTTTCCCTTTCCACGCCTCAGTTTCCCTCCTTTGGGTGAGTTGTTTGATCTGGGTCCTCTCTGGCCTTAGAATTCAGCCTGTGAAGTCTGAGATGGAACCCCCCCCCCCCCCCCTCCATCCCTGCAGGGGTGTGTCAGTTTCTCTAGACTCACCACACAGGGGCAGTGTAGGTCTGGGACTGGACCAGCTGGTGCCTGAGATTCCTTGCATATTCCGCCCCTTCCCTCCTCCCTCTCCCCCTAGCAGCATAGCAGTTACTGGGAATAGGGGCCCTGTTTGCCACCCTGGCCCACCCTGTTAAGCCTAGTTAATTAAGGAAGGCGCAGAGCCTCTTTGGCATGAAAGAGGATGGGTGGCAGGGATCTTTTCACCTGGGCATCCAAACAGACCTCGGGGAGCCCACAGTGCTGCCAGGAGAGGGGAGTAAATATCACCAGGAACTGAGGGTTCCTGGAAGCCTGCTCTCTGCTGGAAGTCAGAGCTGTGCTGGGCTCTGTGACAGTGCCACAAACTCGCTGTGCGTGTCCCTGAGCCTGGCTCCACTTCTCTTGCTTAGGACATGGTCCGGTGCTGCCTGCCCTGTGTCTTAGAATCATGGCTTGCCAGGGCTGGGGAACCTTCCTTCATAGAGCTCCGAGAGGACAGGTGACTTGCTCAAGGGCATTCAGCTGGTAAATGGCAGAATGACCATCAGAACCTGTTTAAGTTGCTCATTTGGTTCCACAAACACTTATTGGAACATTGGGGTTAGTGGTTAAGGTTCAGCTCAGAGGTCACAGGTAGGCAGCTGTGTGGCCTTGGAGAAGCTACATGAGCTGGTGTGGCTCTGTTTCCTGGAAAATAGGGAGGGTGATAGTTCTTCTGTGCATGGATGAGATGAGCTTATTAGGCTTGGGAAGTGCCTAGCATGTTGAGAGCACTCAAGTGCAGCTATTCTAACTGCTTCAAACACAACTACTATTACTACTGCCAACACTGCCATCTCTGCCAGTATTACTGCTACAAAGATGAGGAAGGAGGTGAAGAGGTTGAGATCTGTGCTGACCACGTATTGGGACTCTTACTACACTGCTCTTTATTTAAAAAAAATTTTTTAATTGATTTCAGAGAGGAAGGGAGAGGGAGAGACAGAAACATCAATGATGAGAGAGAATCTTGGGTTAGCTGCTTCCTGCATGTCCCCTACTGTGGATAGAGCCCACAACCCGGGCATGTGCCCTAACCAGAAATGGAACTGTGACCTTCTGGTTCATAGGTCAACATTCAACCACTGACCCACACCAGCCAGGCATGTTCTTGTGGGTCCCACCCAGGTGGTTCTTGAACCAGCTGAAACTGTAAGTGACTTTCACCCATTTTTCTGGGGGAGAATCCACTGCTGTCACCATGGGCTTGAAGGAGTCAACAACTCTCAAATGGTTTAGGCCTCACTTGGTTAGGTTTCCAAGCATCAGTCAGTCAATCTACCCCTGGACCACCTGTTTTGTTTTGTGTGTTTTTAAAAAAATATATTTTATTGATTTTTTACAGAGAGGAAGGGAGAGGGATAGAGAGTTAGAAACATTGATGAGAGAGAAACATTGATCAGCTGTCTCCTGCACACTTCCTATTGGGGATGTGCCCGCAACCAAGGTACATGCCCTTGACTGGCATTGAACCTGGGACCCTTCAATCCTCAGGCTGATGCTCTATCCACTGAGCCAAACTGGTTAGGGCTTTACTGCCTTTTTTTTAAAGGCACCTCACTTTTTTAAAAAACTTAATCCTCACCTAAGGATATTTTTCCCCATTGATTTTTAGAAAGAGTGGAAGGGAGAGAGGGAGGGAGAGGGACAGAGAAATATCTATCATATCTATCTATCTATCTATCTATCTATCTATCTATCTATCTATCGGGTAGGTAAGAGAGAAGGGGACACACACACACACACACACACACACACACACATTGGTTGGCTCTCGCACGTGCCCAGACTGGGGCCAGGGACTGAACCTGCAACCCTTCAGTCTGTGGGCTGACACTCTAACCACTGAGCGAAACTGGCCAGGGCTGAGTCAACTCACTTTTGGTATCTATATTTAAAAAATATTTAAGGAAGCTTTTATCACTATTTAAAAACCTGTACTGTTTGCTATAAATAGAATGTCATGGTAGAGAAAAAAAAGATCACTCCACACAGTGGTGGGTCCAAGTTCTGCTCTTTTTCAGAAAGGGAGATTAGCTAGGGTTGAAGGGTGTTGAAGACTTGCTGCCCTAAATTGAGAGGAATTCCTCTTTGAGGAGCGTGAAGGATTGAAAGAGAAGTGAACCTGGAATACTGTTCTCACTGGAGAACCCAGTCCCTGGCACACAGTAGGGGGCTAAATAAATATTTGCTCAATGACTGACCGACTGTGTGAGTCACAGACTCTTGTTCCATGTCTAGCTGTCATTTCAAGTTACTCTGCATACCACTCAACTCTGTACTGAACCTGAGTAGCAGTGTAGGCCCAGTCCTGGGAAACCACTTGCCGGAGGCAGCCATGGCTCCATTCTGATGCCTCCCGTAGCCTCTTACTGAAGCTTTTAAAGCAGATCAAATGAGACAACACTTCTGAAAAGGCTTGGAGGGGTTGGAAGCTGGACACCCGGATGGGATGAGGAGGAGGTCGAGTTTGAGGGGGATGGATAAAGCCAAAAGCAGATGGTGCACTTGGGCCTTGCCTGCTTTAAGGCGATTTAGAGGGATTGTGAAGTTCAAGGATCAATAGCTAAGGCTGAGCAGGATTGGCACAGGGAGAAGCATTTCTTGGCTGAACGTGGTCCCAGCAAGTCATCCTTAAGGTGCCATTCATCAAATCTGAACAGGGAACACAGATCTCTGTGAATCTCCACTCTTCCATGGGGCATGTT